>NW_005842406.1:1330832-1363658 GCF_000455745.1 Alligator sinensis | reverse complement strand
GGGAAAGATGTATGTAGTACTATTTCGTTCTGTGTGATGGGAAGTGAGCTTAAAGTAGACCAGTGGTTCTTAACTATTTTAGACTTAAGGCACCCCTTAGGAAATGCCAGTTTTTAGTTTTGCTATTTTTTTGACTATGGAAAACTACAGCAATTTCACTGTTGCAGTGAACTCGGAAAGATCACAGCAGGTCAGGATGTTTTTAATACTATAGATTTCTATTTGAAATCTCTGGAGGTTTTTTTGTGAATCATGTTTGCATACCTAACAGTGCTAACATTGTATAGCACCCTGGAGCACCCTTCAAAGGATCTCCAGGCAATCTGCTTGAGAATCACTGAACTAGAAAATGAGTTTTGTCTTCTAAATTTTTGCCTCGTAATTGTCTTGTTTACCAGCTTTATACAAAAATTGTGACCTGATGTGGAAGCAGAGTGTTTGGACATCAACTATATCCAGTCACTTAGCTACAAAACATTTGAAAGAAGGAGGTTTGTTGACTCTGACAGGAGCCAAAGCTGCTTTAGCTGGAACCCCAGGTAAAAAATAAAATATGTTGCTTGCTTTGATGTCTGTTACAATTGTTATATGCCACTTCTAATTATTCTCAGTTGAGAAACAATAGTTTTATTTCTTCTTTTTTTTTTTTTTTTTTTTTTTACCATATTATGGGAAACAGCTGTTTGAATTGCTTCAGGAAATTTGTAACCGTTACAGATGGAAATAATACCAAATAGTTCTTTTGTTTGCATGACACCGTCAAACTAAGTACTTAAATCTTAGTTGACAGGCTTTGGTGAAACCTGACTTAGCATATGATAAGAATGCCTACAGGGGTTTTTACGGGTGATATCTTTTATTGAACCAACTGCATGGTTGGAATAAAGTTAGACAAGCTTTTCAACATAAGGCATTCTTCAGGTCTGAGGAAAAAGCAAATGAAAAGCTTTACTTGCAACAGCGCAAAACTTTTTGGAAAAGGTTAAACTCCATATTTGCTTTTCTGAAAGGCAGAGTTCTTATTTACCTAGGTTAGTGATAACTCGCCTGATATTATTGAGCATGCTCATCCTGCCCACGTTCTACTTCTAATGAACTTAGCTTCAGAAACAGACAAGGTTGCTGACCTTCTGTCTTGATCTACTTGAGCTGTCTAGTGTGATCCTTGAAAATGTACCTTGCAGTCTTTGATCACATTCCTGTTTTCTTGCTTAAGAGAAGAAAATCTGGCAGCAATTTCAAAAAATACATACTCTGGCAGTGGGAGAGTGAAGACAAAGGTTAACATCCCTTTAAAGCCAGAAGGATTATCATTAAAATTATGAAATGCTTTGTAAAACTAAAAACTGAAGGGAAGTAATTATACCTGTGTCTTTATATTTTGGAAAACTATTGTGTTTTCTAATTTATAATGCATCTTATATGATTGAATGTTTAAAGATGAATCTAATACACTCTGAAGATAAAAATCCTTTATTATAGAAAATGAACAGGATAGGAGTTTTTCTTTTTGTAACCGACTGGCCATATGCTGTTAATGTTCCCAAGGTTCCCATATTTGCAATCTCATGATGTTTTGTTAGGACAGAAAATCTAATTAATTTGCTTTCAATTTGCTTTGTTTGAGCTGGATGGTTTCAATCACTGTGGATATTTTTAAAGATGTAAGCAGTGCCCTAGGCAAACACAACTTATTAAATATCAGGAGAAATTGAGAAAATTGTTGCTCACAGCTACCATGGATCTTATAGGCTCATTGAGTAATTAATTATGTTCCCTTCCTTCTCTTGTGATATATTTTCTTTACAATAGAGCATAATTTTCCTATTTGAGAGCAATGGCTAAATGACAACTGCCTAGTGCTGACTGAAGAAGTGGAAAAAATATAGTGGATATAGAAGGGGTTCAGGAATAAATAACAAAAGAATTTAGCAGCATGAAGAGACTTCAATATAATGGAAGATAAGAAAGATTTGATTTAGAGGGGAGAGAGAGGGTGCAAGCATATATTGATTTAGAGGGGATATATCAGTGGGATACAAATAATGATTAAAAAGTAGGTAAATCAGTCACTTCTTAGTACATGGAAAAAGTAGGATATTTGGTGAAATGGAGGCAAAACTTGTACCATATCAAAGGAAATATTTCTTTACACAGTGCATAATTATCTGTGAAATTAATGGTCACAAGATACTAAGACCACAAGCACATTGGAATTGAAAGGAAAGATGAAGATATTGTAGGGAATGAGAACATATTCAGTTACCATAGACAAAATAAATGTCATTGAGAGAAACTCCTCTGTCTTTCAGAACATAATCCAACTTGTAACTGGGAGGGTTTAGGAAAATGCTTTCCATATGGACAGGTTTAGTCATTTTTCCTTTTGAGATTTCTTGTACCTTCCTTCAAAGCAGCTGAGCAAGTATGGCTAAAAAACATGTAAGCCTGAGTGGTAACTCAGTAAGTAGCTCAGCAGTCTTAAAATCAGTGGGACTACTTAAAGTATATAAATATTTGCAAGGTTGGATGAAAGAGAATAGATGCCACTTCTGTATATTTATAAATATAAAAGTTATAGTGCTATGTTATGGAGCATCTTACCTGAAAAGGGTGTTCTGATTTCCTGGTGCAATTTGAGACGGATACCCAAGCATACCAGAACTTTAAAAAATAATATTTTTACCTCTGTGGTGCTGGGTATATTAATTCCTATTATAGTAACAAAATTCTTTATAATCTAGCAGGTGTTTTCTCAATGTGTATATGTAATGTGAACATAAATGGGTTTATGTGCTAAAAGACTGCTGATGTTGATAAACTGGAATAGATGACTCTAAGCCTACTCTTCAAATAATGCAGATCTTCATTGTATTTTAAACGGTGCTTATTAGTGAAAAGGTTTGGAGTTTTTAATACTGTTGTTTGTAATTGTCAGGGATGATTGGATACGGCATGGCAAAGGGAGCAGTGCACCAGCTCTGTCAGAGTTTAGCTGGCACAAATAATGGTTTGCCATCTGGTTCTGCTGCAGTTGCTGTTCTACCGTAAGTAGTTGCATAGCTACCTCTGCTATTGCATTGTTTAATTTAAATGGTGTTCTACTAGGTTGTCACATGGATATTCTTCAGGCTCTATCCAGATTACAGGGATAACTATCTAAACACAGCTGTGGCTCCTCAGGGCTGGGGGACATCTTAGTGTTCTGGAATATGTATCTTGCAAGTCACAGGTATTGCCATAAACAGTAACATGGACTCTTATTTTGTGTTTAGACAGAAAAAAAGTGTTTATTATGGATGCTAGAGAGTCAGGTTTTAACTCTACTAGAATGTTTAGTTACAGCCATGTTTCAACATGGTTATTCTTTACTATAGATCAGAGTCTAAAAACAGACACATGACACAATTTAAGATGTGTTTTACAGCTCACAGAAAAGTATAGTAGTGCAATGTTTGTCGTGTGTCAATTAGCAGAAAGTGCTTTTACATATTTGACTTCTACTGTCACTTAACATGCAAATAACAACTTCACCTAAGTAAAAATTAAGTTTGACATAAGTTTACAGCAACACCTGATAAGAGCAACATACCCCAGGAACATTTTTAGTTTCATGTGTTCAGCTGATAGGCCTGATAACAGCAACTGCCCCTTAGGGGCATAGCGCTGAGACACTGACATGTTGCTACTCTCAGTAGGGATCTCTGGAATTTGGGCTGGAAGTGTGTGGTGGCTGCTTCACTTTTGGAGTTTCACCCGTGTACCCACTGCCAGTCGCTGCCTGTGCAGCTGCAGTTTTCCCTTTGGCCATTGGGTGTGAGTGGTGAGTGATGGGGCCATGCTGCCAATCAGCAACTGTGGGCGGGGCGCACAAGGGAAACTCCCAAGATTAAAGAAGCTACTATGCTGCACACTTCCAGCATGAATTACAGAGATCCGTAACTATCAGGCATCAGTTGTATTTGCATTATCAGGGTGCCCTAATCATGGACCAGGTCTACCCTGTGTTGTTCGACACTTTATAAATATACAACAAAAGATAATCCCTGTCCTGAAGAGCTTAAGTCTGCATCAGCAGTATTTTCTGGTGGCAGAATGACTTGGCTCGGGTCCAAGGTGGGCTGGCACTAGGACTCAGCTGCAGTCCCCACCATCTTGCCACAGTGTGGTATGGGTGAAGAGCCCTAATGCCTGGCTGCTGCTCAGCAGCACTGAAGTCCACTGCCACAGAAACGTCACCAAAGCCCCAGTGACTTATGACCCATTTTCTGTATTATCTATCAAACTCTACCTTTGTAATGCCAGCTGGTGTACTGGTGAAAGCTACAAACCCTTCCTACAGAAATGGAGTTTCTGTTGAAGGGCAAAATATTGCGTATCCTTTCTCTGCAGAGTTTGTTGGGGAATTAAAGTCGTTTCACAAGTCTTTAGGGAAAACCAAAAGGTTTAATTCCTCGCTGTACTACAGCAGCTTTATTAACAGCTAACTATAAGTTGTTTTCTTGTCTTGGTGGAGATGTTACCTGGATGGCCTAATAGTCTGCCTAAATTCTCTGCTAGTCTAGTTAAGGTTTTGAGGAGTTTTTTGTGCTGGTCCCATACCCAATTTTTCAAGGTTTAAGAGTACTGCATCATGACTTAAAAATTATCTGAACTCCTCTAATTGCATCCCCCCATCACCTCCCTTACAAACCTATTTGGAGCAGAGAATGATGATATACAGAACATTTACATAAGTATTCTACTTCTCCAGCAGAATACTAGTAACAACACACAGCAAGTTCAAACTGGTCTCTTGGCTTCAGGGGATTTCAGATGTCTATAGATAGATGCCCTGAGAAGTGTTGTTCTTGTATCGGAGGGTACAAGAGAATAATAATTATGCATGGGATTTTGATTTACAACTGACTTATATACTTTTGAAAAACTTGCCCTCTATGTCATCCTTAATTATAAATACAGATTACAATTTTATATAAGCAATGGTTATGTGGCATTAAGAGACCTACAGGATTCAAGAAAAATGTATACATTTCTGGCTTTCACTGTCCTTAAAACTGAGCAAGAGAAGAGGATGGACGGCTCTTATCAGAAACATGATAAACAAATGAAAGGCTTATCTTTTTCAATCGCAGGGTTACCTTGGATACACCAGTGAACAGGAAATCAATGCCTGATGCAGATACCAGCTCCTGGACACCGTTAGAGTTCATTGCAGAGTGAGTACATGCACAATGACTAAGCAATTTCTAGCTATCACTTTTATCCCAGTTGTTTCCTTCTAAATCTTCACTCCTAAAATGTTTGTCTTACTACATGGATTTGGATGGGTTTACACACTTCATTCTCCATGCCTCAGTGTTAGGGTGGGCATTAGGGCTATCTGCTTAGCAAGTGAAAATTAGCATAACTGCAAACTTCAGTGTATATGCACAAGGTTCAACTAAGGATCTGACTCTGGGCATTTTAGTTAGCCAGCCTTGTAAAACATGCACACAATTAAATTAAGTCATGGACAGCTGTGTCAGACATAAGTACACTGGTTTAAAATTGAACTGTAACAAAAGTGTTTATGCCTTTTATTGCTCCTGGTAGGTAAGTTTTCTGCCCCTCTTTATGTACATCTCCTTTCCTTTTTCTTCCTAGCAGATAAACCCTGCTATTTTCTGATTATCTCATGTGTAAAATAAATCACTTGCTGTGAACGATGTGGCAAAGGGGACATGAAAGGGATTTTCCATTTCCTTTAAAGCATGACTTCTTTTGGGAGTGTG
This sequence comes from Alligator sinensis, assembly GCF_000455745.1. Classification (NCBI taxonomy): domain Eukaryota; kingdom Metazoa; phylum Chordata; order Crocodylia; family Alligatoridae; genus Alligator; species Alligator sinensis. The sequence goes on along the minus strand of NW_005842406.1, from coordinate 1,357,884 downwards.
GGAAGGAAATGAGTTCCCTTTCATGTATCAGAAGGGGCATAAAACAGTTTAGTCTGCAGTTTACCTTGTAACTTTAAACTAGGTAAATCAAGGTCATTTAGACCTGAGCTGAACCTCCATGTTTACCTGGCAACATTGGTCTTAGAGCTTTTGTTTTGACTTTCCATTTTTTTGCCTTTTTGACTTCATTAATTGGAAATTGGGTTTAAGAATGTTTTAGGCAGCTGCTTGAGGTACCTTACTTAAAAGACCACTGTCAATCTAGCTAATAACTTTTCCTGCTCAAAGTAAATAAAATGAGGGGTTTTAACTTGGTCATTAAAAATGACGCTCTCCCAGTGTGTCTAATGGCACATAGACATGCAAGCTCATGTGCTGAAGTCTACAAGGCACATGCAACACTCTGCAGAGACACCTGAGCTAGGTCTGCCCACTCTAGCCCTGGAACCAGAAGCAGTAGAGCCACATTAATTTGGCACTGCACCTGGGCCAGGGTATCCTGCTTCTCAGTGGAGGTGTCTAGTGTAGTGCTGTGTCTGGGCTAATGTGGCTCTATTGATTCTATCTCTAGAGCTACCATGGATGAATGTTGTTATCTTTCAGAGCTAACTGCCTTGCCCTTCAGGTGTCTCTGTTCAACCTTTCCTTGTGCCATAAAAGCATCCCTTGAAAACACCTACTCTCTTTTTTCTTTTTGTGTAAACTAATTACAAGTTGACAGTGCACCTGCTATGGCTGTTTAAATAGTGCACCTGCTATGGCTGTTTAGGTGTTCTACACTTAAAACTATTCTTGACTGTAAACCCTATTGAAATAGTCTGAAAGACAAAGACATTGCAAGTCAAAATAGAAACCTTCTAGGGGACTGTCACAACCCAAGGGTGTGATTTTTGTTTTGTGTGCGCTTTGGCACCACTGAATTATTTTCCCGCCAATTTGTAGCTTTCTTTGCAGTGTGCATTTCTTCTTTGCAGCTAAGAAATGCACATTGCAAGGAGTTCCCGCCATTTGTATTCTAATTCGAGCCCCATTATTGGCTTGCGTTAAATTATTCACGCGTGGTGGCTAGTGATCGGCTTGCTAGCCGTATAAAAGGCTTGAGTGGTTTCCGCCCAAGTTGGAGGACTCCACGAACACCAGGAGGAGGAGACTTCACGTCTTGTGAAGATCTCTAAGCGCTGCGGAGCCTATTGGACCCAGCGTATTCAAAGAAGGCAACAGGGGTCTGATCAGCCTCTCCCCGTCACCGAGCGCAATCCTTGACGTATCCCTCTTCCCTGCGCACAAAAAGGATCCACGGAGCCTCGACAACTCCGTGGGAGTGATCCGAGTACTGTCGGAGTCCTCAAACGAGGATTTAAGTGGAGTTTTGCCTGGGAAACTGTCCAGCCTACACCGCGACCATCTTCGGTGTAAGTAAACAATCTTGAATCAACCATTATGCGTCCGTGCCTAATTCTAGCGTGTCGCCTGCTTTCTCTGACCCAGCGTGCCTGGGCTGCTGGCCACAGCCCGCGCAGCGCAAAAAAGGGCCCGGATCGCTCCCGGCCCGCACAGGGACAACTGTTCCAAGTAAGCACATAGCTTCTGCTCAGGTCCAAAAGTCCTTATTTTTCAAGTGGTGCACTCTGTCTGAATAGACTGCATGTGGAACAGGAATTGGGAAGAGATTATGGCCAACTGGCTTTTATTTTACAGTTCCTGCCTAGATGCCCTTTATAGTTTTGTATTTTTTTTAACAGGACCTTTTATGACTGGATCACAGGAAAGAACAGACCCAACTCAGGCAGTTTAATCCAAGTGATAACCACAGGAGGGAAGACTGAACTAGTAGCAGCACATCTTTGAGGTTGATCAGTGGAATTGTTTCTGAAAATGTAGCAACAAAACTATTGCAAACTAACGTCTTAGTCAAGTTTGGGTCGTGTATTGTATGCAGTGATTACATCTGTGGAACAAGATATTGAGTAACACTTCTTGTTAGATGTGAGCCGGTGGCATTTATATATCAAACAGTATTGAATTAAAGGCTGCAAATATGCTAATCCTGAATTTTAATTACCTATATCAAGGCTGTCCAACTTCTAGACTGGGGGGGGACCATGTGCTGTGTGCAGCCCGGCCTTTCCTCACCACATGCACAGCATGAACAGTGAAGACTCGCTCTTGGTGGTGCAGGGGGCTCCTTTTGTGGTGTGGCAGCCCAAATGTCCCCCTACTGCATGTGCTAAAACCCTCTCATTGTCCAGCCCCACCAGGCCCTGCCTGCAAGAGCAGACGCAGAAAGCAGAATCTTCAGAAGGGAGGGGGAGCCTGACCACTGGCCACCTAAAGCTGCCAGAATGGTGGCAGCAGCAGCAGCTGCCATATGGGAGCCAGGGACCATATGTGGCTTGTGGGCCACCAGGTGGACAGCCCTGATGTACATGTTTTAAATTGTAGTGGTGGTTATATCCAAAATTGTGCTTAATTCTGTGCTGTATCCACATATGTAAGTGGAAGTTTCTGTCTGTCTCTGTATCTTTCTAGTAACTCTTTAGAAGTCCATCCTTAATGGACTGACTGAGGTCAATTCTGTGCTGTATCCACATATGTAAGTGGAAGTTTCTGTCTGTCTCTGTATCTTTCTAGTAACTCTTTTTTGAATGTTTCTGGAATATTTGTTCTTTTTGCTTATCTGGGAATATCAGTTCAGTGCTCTTTTTTTGTGGGTTGTAACAATAGACACCATCACCACTGTATATAAAGGCCCAATCATGTTACCCTTTCTTATGCAAGTATTCTTTACTGATTTAAGGCTGCATAAGGGCTACTTGCATGAGAAGGGATTGCAAGATAGAGCCCTTAATTTGCCTTAAAACATCTAAACTTCTGCTAGTCCAGCAGTTATTGTGATGTGAAAGCAGACAGTCATCTTGCCTTGGAGTGTGGTATAATGTGTTTTGTATAACTAATGATGGTTCTTTACTACCTAAGCAAGCAAAATATCTGGGAACAAAAAAAAAAAGGAAAAGAAACTCAGAATCTACTATTAAAACACAAAATATTTTGAGCTAAATAAATATATATATTGTCTTAATGAATTAGTTGATCTGTTTCATTAAAATTGAAACTTTTTATGTAACATTTATAGTCAGGTTTGTACAGCACTTTCAAGTGGGAAGCTGATGCCCACTGCATGTAGGAACACTTTTCCAGGTTTTGTACTTTCTTTCACTTAATTGAGTTCTGCAAAATGTAATTATTTTTCTACTGTATATGGGAAAGAGATTGCTTTCCCCTGCCCTCTTACATAGGAGAATACTTTAGAAAAGAATTTGTCTGCTATCCAATTATACTCATCTGGAGATGAGATTTGAATTGGAGAGTTCAGCATTCACTTCTGCAGAACACAGGCATATATAACATTGGGAGCTAGTCTTGTCTGGATTGGTATGGGGTCTATTGAGAAACTACTGAAGTCAAGTCTTCTGCAAAGCATGCTTAGTGTAGACATGGGAAATGTCTGTCTTATCTTTATGGAAATGTGTACATGACTCAGCATCCCCATTCACTTTGTATAGTAAGCCCTTCTCACTGAGTGGGTAAATTCTTCTGTCTTAAGACAGAAGAATAGTCGCATATATGGCAGTTGGTCTATCAAGAATTGTCAGCTTATGCATGCAGGTGCCTGTGAGCTCGAATTGAAGAACATCACCCAGATCATTAACTTTTAACAACTGTTAATCAGAGGGAAAAGAGCATGTACCAGAAAGACATAACTTTGAGAGAAAAAAAATGATGTATTAGTGTACTAAGATTCTTATCCCATTGCAGAAAGATAGAACACAGGACATTTGAAAAGAGCGAAAGAGTTTTTGTTGCAAGGATGCATTTGTGCAGGTCTTGCTTTACTAATGTTCATTGTCTTCCAGTTGACTAATGATGTCCTGTTCCAAAAAAGACTTCAGTGCATCACTGCAAAAATGTGGTGGGTATATGGCTTCTAAGACAGCAGTTTAGGCTCTTCTGGATCTGCATAAGGAACAGTGGTGAAACACAGATCCTGAATCAGGCATGCAGTCACAGAACCCTAGGGCTGTGGAGGCCCAGGGCCTCCTGCTAAGATGGAGCTTGTTCCCAAAGAGTCTGTAATGCTGTGGATCCATGGCAGCTGGGGCCATCTGTGGGCTGCTGGCTAGAGAAGTAGCATTATACGAACTGACTTCTTTGACACATTTTTCCAGGGACTAGTGACATGGAAGAGACTCTTTAAAAAAAAAAAAAAATCTTAAGATGTGCAGCCAATTTGATAATGCAGTGTATCACACATCCCTCTTTTGTGATACAAATCTCTGCATAATAGAACAGAAGAGATATCTCGAATAGGGGGGAAAAAAAAGAAAATGCATAGTATATCTACCTGTATACTAAGATCCTATCCTCTTGGCTTGTTAGGATTCTACATGGGTGTAATTGTCTACTAATGCAAAAAAGGCAGCAAGAACAGGGCCATAAAACAGGATTCACAATATTGGTGCCCTGGGCTCTGTTAGCACCTTTTATTTTCCTCTCAGCTGCCAAATTACCAGCTGCCTACTTGATTCATGTAGGCTATGTGATGGATGTGGAAATGCCAGGTAATAACCTAGGAATACTGAGATGTAACAGTTGTATGACTGCTATATGTGGCCTGCCCTGTGAAGGAAAGTTATTGGATTTTGGGTTTTAAGACTTTCACATTACATTGTGAATGTATTGATCTAGCTTAGTAAGTGGCTGCAGGAAAAAATAGGTTGAAGAGTATAACCCAAGGGCTTGCCAGTTAAGTAGTCTCTAAGTAGATAGTGGTTAGGAAGAACTGCAGGAAACTAGTTTGCTTCTAGGCTCCAGTCCACAATGACATGGCTTTTGCACAGCAAGGAACTACAGGTTGAAAGATGCAAACAGGTAAAACTCTTTAAGAGAAACAGCAGAGATTGATTGTCAGCAGCTCATGAGGAGGTGCTGTTATAGGAGAGGCTCTGCTGAAGAATGTAAAGGAGTTGAATCTCCCCCCCATAAGCTTTAGTGAAGGAAGGCAAATAAATGTAGGGGCTAAAAACCTGTTTTTCCTTTGTCCTAAATGACTGGTACTCTTAAGGGGCTGTTTGGTCACTGGCTGCCCTCATCAAAGCTGAAGGAAAGAAAACTGTAAATACTAGACGTGCTGAGATAGGAATGACAGCCTTCCAAGAGTAGGGGAATTGTGTGATTCCATGTTTATGCATTATGTCAAGACTCAAGTAGGTAGACCTGCTGTTGTGGTTCAGTGGTAGAATCTTTGTCTGCTATGTAGGAGATCCAGGTTTGATTCCTAGACGCACATATAACTACAGCCATTGAGGCACCGAACCTCTGGACTTGGTCTGGCCTTTGGACCTTGTCTTTAAAGGTGAGTTAGAAAGTCTGAGCAGCCTCCACTCCTCCCTACTCCTGCCTAGGATGCATGCATCGAAGGTCCTGGTGACCTCTCACGTATATACCATGGTCCATGATACAGAAGGATTGATGGTTACCTACTAAATAAGTAGGTTTTTGAAGAGACCAGCAGGCGGAAGCTGTGCAGTTAGCCCAGGAAATGTGACTGCCGGTTGTATGCATATGTCAGACACCACTGTACAGATGCAATGTAAACTATGACTAGGTAGGAATAATGGCAGTGTCTTCATGGTGGTGGAAACAGACAGACAATTCTTTAATACAGTATATACTTATATATGAATTAAACTTTTGGAGAAATGGCATTATGTTTACTAAAGCACAGCTAAATTATAAAAGTTGAGGCAAACAGGGTTGATATTAATAGTAAATTAATGTAGTAGTTTTAAAAAATCAAAGATCTCTCAGTATTCAAAAGTAAGCTATTTAGACATTTCCAGCAATGAATGGCTAGGATATTGACCTGTTATGCTAAGGCCTCCATCCTGCAAAAACATACTCATTTATTTAACTTTGCACTCCGTGAGCAGTCCTATTGATTGGCAGAATCATTGGTTAAAACTACACCACATGGGACTTCAAAAGGGCTACTGGCATGCATAACTAAGTATTGTAGGGCTGGGCTTGATGTTTTCAGATTTCACTGTGAAGTAATCTAAAAAATAACATAATAAAGAACTTTAGGAATTCTTATATTTTAACACCAGACCTTGTTTTCTTTGACTACTTATGTAATCTAAATTAGTTCTTAAAACGTATATATTTAATTGGAAAATTATCCGTTTGTCATGAATTAACCAATGGAAAATATCCATTATTCACAGACAATGAAAGTTTAAAAATGTATGATATTCCATATCTAAAGAAAATGGATGCACTCAGTCACAGTAAACGTATGATTTTTCAAGGAATTTAATATCTGTAAGAGGTTATCAAATATGATTGTATCTACTTCTGAACCATTTATGAATTGCAGGTCTTAATCAACCCCAAATTATTTCTTTTGTGGAAATAATTCATTTTGTTTTAGTGGGCTGAAGAATTGGGAGCAGAATAAGAACATAGACCAAAAGAGTATTATTTCATTTTTTTGTTCCCACACCTCTCTCTCCTCCTTTGTTGTTCAGCCAGAAGGCAGCAAGTAGTAATTGCAAAGGGAGAGACATTTTATACTAATCTTGTGGCATTGAGCCAGGTGAGAAGTACGTAGATATCTTAAACTGTCAGATACTGGCATTCCCATAGCCCCTTAGATACCTCATTCTAAAGATTTGCTTATATAAATAGTTGGCCAGCATGGCAAGCCTTTGAATGTTAAGTCTATAATAATTCCTCTGTGAAGTAATTCCAAAATGTATAGATAAATTGTGAGCAATCTTCAAAAATGCCAGTAGAGGGCAGAAACTTTCAGTACATTAACTCCCATTGCATATGTGGCTATTTAACAGGATTTTAAATGTTTGTTTCAGCTACATAGATCTCTCTGCTGTCTCTTCCTCCTTTCCTGCCCAAGCCTCAGTCTTTCAGATGCAGTACAAAACCAAATTCATACCTTCCCATGTTCTGTATGGAGTATCAGACCCACCCCCATTTCAAGAAGTTCCTACTATTTAGACCACTTTGGTTATATCTTAAAAAAATGTTTGCTGCTGCTGCTCCAGCCTCAGGGTGCCATAGTTATGGAAGAGGCACGACAGCACGGTATGCCATTACAGAGATGAGCTGTTGACATGTTATTGGCAGTTATATTGTTCAGGCATGCTCTGTCATGCAGCTTTATTCAAGGGCCTAGATGCGACTAGGATGGGAGGAGGGGAGTATTTAACTTCTAAGGTGCCTGTAAGGATGGCAGGATGCTGCAGAGTTCTTTCAGCCATGCAAGGGAAACAGCTTCTTTTCAAGAGTGAAACATCTCCATCATTAGGGCTAAGTATTGAGAGTCAAAAAGCCCCATGCTGAATTGGTTCAATCTCTGCAGGTTTCTCTAAATTGCATAGATTGAATTGACATTAACTTTTAAAACTGGAAAGGCAGCAAGACACCTGCAATGGCTCTTACCAGTAGATGGGGGCACTACAGCACACCTCTCGGACTGCTAGCCGCTGCCAAAGGTACCCAAACACAACCAAGCAGGGCTCATCCTTGACTGACTGCCCAGCACATGCCTCCCTACCTTGTTGTCCTCTCCGCACCCTTCCTGGGGGAACAGTCCCTCTAGGCCAGGGCTGGCAGGATCCCCCAACCTTGGTGGAGGTTCCCTACCCCTCACAGGGTCCCCTAAGCCCTGCCCCTGGTTTCCCCTTCTCACCTCTCAATATGGTCCTACAGGGCTTGGCCTCATGCCCACAGGTGTGTATGGGGGAAATAGTCCCTGCAGCCTGGGGCTGGCCAGATCCCACAACCTCAGGGGGGTGTTCCCTCCCCCACAGAGGGTGCTTTCCCTCTCCTTGTGCTGTGCAGACCTGGGCTAGGAGTCTGTTCCCCTGCCTCTCATCCAGCTGGGCTGACAGGCAGAGGCTAGGGAGCAGAGACTACTGCCTCAGCTCTGTGAAAGTAGTGGGGTGGGGCCAGCCCTGGTACATTGGGGAAGACAGCACAGCTCAGGGCTTCAAAGCATCATGGGATGCTGGGGGACTGTGAGTTAACTTGAATCAGGAGGGGAATTGGGACAGAAGTTCCATAACCCGGTTTGACATAAATCAGTTAAGTCTGATACTACATCCAACCACATGGGTGATTGGTGCCACCTTAGTCAGGGGGGGCATATGCCCCCCCCCGGCAAACAGTCAGTGACTGGGGGGGTTCCCCCCATGGCCAATCTCACAGACCAGGAGGGGAGATACCCCATGGCAAAACTCATCAACCAGGAAGCGTCTGCAGCACTCCTGGAAGTAGCCATGGCGCTACATCCAGTGTTCTCACTTCCCAGCTGGCACTCCTGGGGGGGCACCGGTGCTCCTGCCTACCACCCCTGCCCATTGCCTAACCATGGAGCATGGCCTGTGAGGGGGTGCACCAGCTCTCTTAGGGGGTGCATGTGCACCCCCATGCACCCCTTATGCGTTGCCAATGTGCAATCAGGTTTATCTTAAACCAGTTTTGGCCATTTTGAAGGTGGTTTATGTGCACTGAGCTTCTGTTCTGTTACAGATTTTAACTGGTTTCTGATCACTTAAGCCAGTTTATGTGCAATTTCTGTTCCTAGCCTAGAAGTGCAGGTTACACAAACATCTGTCCAGAATGGTTTACAAAGAGCTGATCTACTTGGCTAAGTGTGGACAGTCAGAAAACTCGAGGCTGAATCAATTCAATCTTCGCAGGTTAGTCTAAGCTGCATAGATTGAACCAATAAGCTAGTAAACAGTCATTCACTTTTGATTCCAGTAATGCAGCCACATGCCTGCAGTGGCCCAAGCCAGAAACTGGGGGGGCGCTAGAACACATCTCCCTGCTTCGCTAAATCAAACAGCTTGGGCCAAGGCTAGCCCGCCTGCCCTATAAGGGGGGTTTGTAGGGTTTGTGCAAAGCATCCTGGGTTGCTGGGGGACTGTGAGTTAACTGATTTAGGTTAAATCAGTTTATTGAACTTCTGTCTCAGATCCCCTCCAGATTCAAGTTAAGTCTGATACTACATACATCCAGGTTTATCTTAAACTGGTTTTGACCCTTTTAAAAGTCGCTATTTACTTTTTAACTAACTTTGCAATTAGCTTTGGAACTAACCTTTTACTTTGTTTAACTTTTGCCTGAAATGGTGTCAAAAGGCTGATATTAACCTTGAAAGTCATAGAATCATAGACAATTAGGGTTGGAAGGGACCTCTGGACATCATCTACTTCAACCCCTGCTCAAAGCAGGATCATCCACATCAAGATCATCCCAGCCAATGCTTTGTCAAGCTGGGTCTTCAAAACCTCCAAGGATGGAGCTAAAACCACCTCTCTGGGTAACCTATTTCAGTGTTTTACTACCCTCCTAGTGAGAAAATTCTTTCTAATATCTAACCTAAATTTTCCTTGCTGTAACTTGAGACCATTGATCCTTGTTTTGTTATCTGCCACCACTGAGAACAGTCTAGCTCCATTCTCTTTGCAGCCACCTTTCAGGTAGTTGAAGGCTGCTATTAAATCCCCTCCCAGTCTTCTCTTTTCCAGACTAAAGAAGCCCAGTTCCTCCAGTCTGTCTTCAGAAGTCATGTACCTCAGCCCCCTCACCATTTTTGTTGCCCTTCACTAGATTTCTCTCCAATTTGTCTACATCCTTTCTGTAGTGGGGGGCACAAAACTGAACACAGTACTCCAGATGTGGCTTCGCCAGTGCCAAATAGAAGGGAATAATCACTTCCCTTGACCTGCTGGCAACACACCCCAATATGCTGTTAGCCTTCTTTGCAACAAGGGCACGCTGCTGGCTCACATTCAGCTTATTGTCCACTGTAACCCGCCCGGTCCTTTTCTGCAGAGCTATTGTCCAGCCAGACAGCCCCTAGCCTGTATCGGTGCATGGGGTTGTTCCATCTTATGAGCAGACTTTGTACTTATCCTTTTTGAACCTAGAGATTTCTTTTGGCTCAATCCTCCAATTTGTCTAGGTCACTCTGAATCGTAGCCCTACCCTCCAGTGTCTCTACTGCTCCCCCTCTTGGTGTCATATGTGAACTTACTGAGGGTGCAATCCACCCCTTCTTCCAGATCATTAATAAAGATATTGAACAGAATCAGCCCCAGGACTGACTCCTGGGGCACTCCACTTGATACTGGCCGCCAACTAGACATTGAGCATTGAGCCCCTCATTTTGGCTGCAGCATCAGGCTTCCCACCCTCATCACCTTGTCAGTCAACCTCAGTGCTCCCGCTAGGGAGCAGAGAGGCAGGGCCAACCCAGCTCTGCTCCAGCAGACAGCCCAGCCCAGCCCAGGGGGAAGCCAGGCAGAGGCCTGCAGTCTTTACCACCTTCTCAGTCAGCCAGAGCTCCAGCTAGGCTGAAGGGGAGCACTGATGAGAACAGCTGAGTGAAAATAAAAAGGGCATCTAGGGATATATGGAATAGGGATTTATCATGCAAATCAGAAGCTTAAGTTATTGAATTTTGCTTAGAGATCTGGTTTTCTACTTTGTTGTTGTTTAGGGCAGGGGTTGGAAGGAACCTCATGGAAGCTGAGGGACATAACCACGGCCCTTCATTCACAATAAATGTGAGAAACAGATATATGGAACCAGATATGTTAAGTTGCAGTAGGCACTGGTCCAAACAAAAGCACAGGCCTCCGCAGAAGTTGAACCATATGGACTAGGGTATTTCCCTGAGAAATTAATAAAACAGACATAGGGGGTTAAGGCTATTGATTGGTGGAACAGTGCATAAGAAAAGTAGCAGAAATGCACAGAAGGATATAAAGAAAGACAGGCAAAGGAGTTCCTGATGAATTTGCAAGAGTCTTGGTAGCATGACCCTTGGGAAAAAAATGAGTGCGTTTTTGGGTGACATCCTGGGTAAAAGCAGCCTGGGATTGTGAACAATGACACTTTCTCCTTTTGCCTTTTCCTTCTTGTTATTAGGGAGACAAGACTTTATGAATTTACTATTGACAGAGTCTACTGACGGCTTCTTCTACAGAAACAACTTACTAGACCCCCAGAAACTGGTTAACAGCTTAGGTTGAAAAGGGATGGTGACATTTGTAAAGCATCAATTCCCTTTCCTGAGTAACTAATGCTGCTAAATGCCACAAAATTTAGAAACCTAACACTAGTGCTTTAAAGTATGAGAAGCATCACCCTTGGGTACGATTTTGTATTCTGAGCAGGATGGACACTACTTTGGAAAGCTTCAAGCAGATCCTAATTGTGTTATAAGGTGGTGCTGGAAAGGTTTGGTGACATTGTTCTCTGACTGTACAAAATGAATGGCAAAACATAGTGCTAAGAAGCCCCACATAGCTGGCTAGCCTACATTTAGAAAAAACTTTCTACACTAGAAAGTGTAGACATAGTACAATATCTTTAATGATGAAAGGCTTTTTACAGTAACGTGCTAACCCCGAGTTCCAGATCCAAATTGAGGGACTGGATTCTGCCTCTTTTTAGAATATAAAGTAGTTTTGTGCACTTCCTTTTCCAAACTCTTGTTGCGTGGTGTTCAACGGCTGTCCTGTTCCATGGCAGAAATGGTTCCATTTCAAACGTGTGTGAAATGATGCACATCTCCCATCTTTTTTTTGAACCTAGGATGCAAGGATGTGTCACAATTCCAAAGTACAGTACTATGCTCGTACAGATAGATGTTGGTGTCTCTTGCTTGGAGGTGAAGTAGCTGTAAGGAGAACATCAGGAAATTACATTTCTTTTTTTCCAGTGATATCTTAAGAAAAAAACCTTCAGAAGCTAAGAAATTAATCATAAATGACAACTGTAAGTACTGGGAGGATATAAGGGAGAGAACAGGAGCTGTAATGGAAATAAGCCTAGGATGAGGAACAATTATTAGTATAGGTTAGTATATGTGATTGGCTAATGGGGAGTAGAATGACGGAAAAGAGACTAGATGGGAGAAAGGCCAGGATCATGGAAAATATTTAAGTGGGGAGTATGGGCTGAAGGAGACTGGGACACTTTTTTAGATGACACCATGACTGATCTCCCTTCTCCCAAATCATTTCCAGCCTCCTGGTTGCTCCAGGTTTCTACTTCTATCCCAAGCAAAATACTTCCACATTCATTTCTAGCTTCCCAATGTGCCTCTCACAATCCTCTAGTTACTTCCTTTTCTGAGAGAGAGAGAGCAAGCTGAGAATGAAGTCTTGCCTCTGGTTTACTTACTTTTGCTCTTCGTGGGGGCCTTGTGAAGGGCCTTGTCATTATTAGTGTGAAATGTTACCCTGAAGAACTCCGCAGAACATGGCAGGTGGGCACACTTCAGTTCTTAATCTGTGATGGAAATGGATTCTGACCTCCTGATGTCCTAAAAAGAGCTATAGCTTTGTGCCTAGCCCACCAGGCTGACTTGCAGAAGGAAAGAAGCATGGTCCATTTGAATACACCACAATGTGGTCTTGAAAATGAAGCTTTGATTTGTCTAAGGCTTCTGTGAGTGATGAGCACTGTGCTAAAAGTGAAATTTGTGATACAAAGCCCTGGGCACGTGAATGTTTTGAATCTATATTTGAAAAGGAAACTGCCTTACAATCATAAAACCTCTAATGTTGAAGAATTAAATATTTCATTTGGGTTACAGTTCCGACTTCTAGGTGAACTACCACAGGACAGAAACAGCCACCTTGTAGGTTCTGGCAGTGGCAGTGCCATGTCTTTGCCACTCTGTAGCTACCATCTCTTGCCTAGACATGCCAAACTGCATTAGAATCCTTTAAAAAAAATACAGTTTAGTTTATTCAATGAGATGAAGTACCAAGAAATGCTTACCTGCTGGCCTTAACTAAAGCAACATGGCTCCTAGAAGCTTTTATTGTATAGGGGTATATCTCTGTTGAGAATTGGGGTATTTGTCTGATGTAGTCTAATCATAGCAGCAAAGAGCCCAGTGTGAGCTAATTTATCCTGCTAAGAGGCAGAAGAATCTGTAATCCACTGTATTTGGGTGCCTCCCAGATGTGGAGCTGTTGTGGGGTAGAATGTAGCCTAAAAGAAACAGGGGGTATAGGTGGCTATTCAGTCAATTCCTATTAGTCACCATTGGCAGGAATGACCTGAAATGGGGTGGGAAATACCATTGGCCCTCCCAGAGTCCAGTACCTTGTTCATCAAAGAGTATAACTGTGGGTACTTGGACATAATGGGCCAATCAAGACAAGAAATTCATGACCTAGTTATCCAGAGGTGTTGGGCACTCAAAAATCTAGTTACAGTCCATGAGGTCACCACATATTTGGCACCTCAGCAAATCAGGACCTGACAGCTGATCAGACCAATTTTGGCAGTGGAGATAACAGCCCTCTGCCCTCTCCACCCCATAAAACAAGATGAGCTCAGTTGGTGGCAGATGTCAAGAGCTGTAGAAATGACAGATTAAGAATAGTTTATGTTGAAAGTGGGATTTACGTCTTTTGGATTTCCTTCTGAAAGAATGTCACATTAACAAACCTTCATCTAAATGCAGATGAAGAGCAAAGGATACAAGGAAAGCTGTGCATTAACAGTGACCTACATCCTGGGGCAAACCAGAACCACAACAATGTCAAACAGGATTTTCAGACTGGCCATTTAACTGTCAGCTGCATGATTTATAACTGGCTGGGATGAAGGCTAAAAAGCCAGTGTTTCTTTTAATATGAAGTAAATTAGGCTCATTTTATAAAGAGCTATAGAAATGTGGGATCATTGAAGGAAGCTTCATTCTGATTGTAACTTGAAAATAAGGGCTTTAGACTGACAAGACTAATTCCCCAAAGCTTGGTCAACTTTATTTGTGATGATAACCCACCATATCTCTTCTCCCTTAAAACAAAACAAGAAACCCAGAAAACCAGCATACCTGCATGTGCCTGGTAAGGCACAATAAGATGCCTATTGTCTAAAGACTGTACAAAGGGATAGAGATTGTCACACACCATTGCAGTGGGAGTGTGAGATAGTCCTCCAAATTCTGCTATAAACCCAGGCCTCAATTTGTGCTTGACCTTTTTCATATTTAGGAGCTTGTAAACATGGTGACTGGCTCCCCTGGCTGAGGGGAGGAAAGCTAACCTCCTCCCTCATCTAGTCCTTATTGGAACAGGAATAGAATAGGAGGAGGAAATGAAAGAAAGGACCTGATCCCTTTCCTTTTCCCCTGTTTCTTCTTCACAAACTAAGTAGTGGCTGCTTCCCTAGCTCATGATTGTGGAAGCTGGGGAAGTTATGGTGCTGCAATCCCCGTGGAAGGGCTCGCAAAGCTCGCAAAGGGACCAGATTGCTCAGTTTGTGCAAAAAAGATGTGTATGTACTACTATTTCAGCGGTCATGCATGCGCTGGTCATCAGTTACGTTGTTTTCATGTGGCACGATTAGTCAGCGTACTATTGATGGAATTAAATATTAATTTTCTTATTGCAGGGAAAAGCTTCAACAGTTTAAGAAATACCCTCGTTTAACAGATTTATCCATGTAGCTAATTAACTACACCGTGTGATTCTGAAAAACAGCATAAAGTCACAGAATAATGATTCTCAGCCAGGGTCCTGCAGCACCCTGAGATGCTTTGAGATTCTTGCAGATGTGCCATGGGATGCCATGCAATGTTAGTGCTGGCTGTTAGGTGTGCAAATACAATTAACAAGATAGACTCTTCTCAGTGGTGGCAGATGACAGAGCAAGGAGCAATGGTCTCAAGCTGCAGCAGGGGAGTTTTAGGTTGGATATTATGAAGAACTTTCTCACTAGGAGAGTACTAAAGCACTGGACCAGGTTACCCAGAGAGGTTGTGGAATCTCCTTCCTTGGAGGTTCTTAAGATCTGGCTGGACAAAGCCTTGGCTAGAGTGACCAAGTTGAGGATGGTCCTGCTTGAGCAGGGGGTTGGACTAAATAACCTCCTGAGTTCCCTTCTATCCCTAATTTTCTATGATTCTATGAAATCCAGCAATTTCAAATAAAAATCCATAGTGTTTAAAAAACAAACACACCAACCAACATTTTGACCCATTATGGTCTTTGAGTTCTTTGCAACAGAAAAATTGCAATATCATTATTTTTCTATAATCAAAGAATAAATTGAAACTAAGAATAGACATTTTCTGAAGCATACCTTGAGCCTAACAAGGGGTGCCTTGAATCTAAAAAGTTGAGAACCATGGTCATAGAAAGAGTATGTTAACATTAGATATTTAGCTTTCAGTCAACGTCTCAGAGCCTTCCTTGCACCACAAAAAAACAAATGTTACCTTTTGTGGTTTAACTCATCTGTGTGTAGTGAAGGAGTGAGATTTTAAAACAATTCACTGTGTTTCTTTAGTAATTCTTCATGGTACCACTTCTGTTGCTGCTGGTTTGCCTCAGGCTGCTGATGCACAGGGCAACATTTCTTTGCCTTTCCAAAGACAACCTGCCAGCCATAGCTCAATATAAATTATACGTTGCTCTGTGAGGTTGAAATGGTCTTATGATGCAGCTCTCCATCCTTCACTCTCCTCCAAACTGAGACTCCTAAACCATGCACATGGAAAATTCAGCCAAATAACTAAACAAATCACAGAAGTGATGAAACCACGATTCCAAACTGAGTGGCAGTTTTTCCTATCACGTAATATGATAAGAAAACTCTGCTTTTCTTCTCTGGGGATAAATATAAGAGACTCTGGCTCTGAGAAATGGGGAGGCAAGATGAAAGTGGAGAAGTAGTGCAGCTTCTCTGCCCTTTCTTAAAGTGCTTTTATAAAGGGAGAGGGGTCAGCATCATTATCTCTGTGTTAGAATTAGGAAAACTGAGACATGGGGAGATCATGAGCTGCATTCATGCTCTGCTTTTGGGGAAGATGCCGTTTCCACTATATCTCAAGATCTCAGGATTGAGATTTATTTGTTTAGGCATTTAGAATTTGGTCAACAGTGAACAGCCCCTCTCTTGAGGGCATATGTGTAAACTGTCTCCAATGCAACTTTAACGTATGTGACCATCTCTCATGTATCACAAACAAAGATTAATTTCCACATAGATGTGCTGCTATATGACATGGTGCCCATGGGGACTGGATTTACTGACTGGAAAGGTCCCTTCCAGTCCTAGGTTCCCTTAAGAACACAATCTCGCAGAACACTCATCTTGCTTGATTTTTCTTTTCCAAATTTCACATCTGCATGTCTGGGGAGTGAGGTGTTTGATCCTTTTCAAAAACATGAAGCATGAACAGCATGAGTGTGAGACTCTAGAGGTGGATATATCCTCATTCTTTACCTTTCTCTGTTGAGGTTCATAGTGCACCCTTGTGGTCTTCTAATATCTAGGAGAGGGGACAAGAAGCATTTCCTCCTCCTCTCAGCTGTTCTGGTAGTGTCTGCATCCAGTCCAAGTGGACTGTTTTGAATCGACCATAGTCCTGAGGAGTTAAGTCCTGTATCCTCCTGACTTTTGTATACTACCTCTTTGTGGAAGAGCCAAATTCATTGTTGTCTTATGCCTTGTACATACACCTGAGCAAAGTAAAACCTCACCATTCTGATTTTTCAGCACGGGCAATAGCAAACTTGAAGTGTGTCTAGATAAATACCCCACTAGCACACTACCTCTACACAATTCAGAAAGCCCAGCTGTTAATCTACACCGCTACTGGTGAAACTGGCCTGAAGGCCATCCCATAGTCATGTCATTATTACTGGTTAGGCACTGATAAAAACCACTGCTGACTGAAAAAATAAGTATATCTGTCATATATTCATGTACCAATAAAATATGTAAGGAGGGAAAAGATGAAGGACCAGAGGATGAGAGAAGATTATATGTGGAAACTTAATTTATATAGCCTAGGAGGAACATAATGCCTGGTGTCTAAGCAATAACTCATGATAGGATGTTCACTGGTCATTTGATATGCTCCTACCTTGTGTAAGCCAAGGCAATCAGCCCAACTTCTGAAGTATTATCCAAGTACCATTCTGAGACATGAGTTTTTGACCATTGCTGTGTCTGGATCCTTTAACAGAGATGTAGTTCTGCTACAGCACCAAAGATAAAACCACCATTCTTAAATAAAAGCTTTTGTCACCTGGAATGCTACTATGCTAAACACCTTAGACGTGACAAGTGGTGATTGATTTTGAGTGCTGCCATTGCAGAGCAATATGAATATCAAAAGTTTCTGAATAGTGGCTTTATCAAAAGAGATGTACTGGCACAGCAATTTCAGACTTTATTTTTGAAACATACTGCCTATTCTATAGTAGAGGTGCAGGAGGGAGCAGCAATGAAAGGTCTGGTCTGACCATAGCTCCTATTCAGTTGCACCCAGAGGTGTAACAGCAAAGTTCTGCACCCTGGATAGGAAGGAGAGCAATTGCAGTGGTCAGGCAGCAGCAGCAGCAGCTGCCATTCTTGCTCCTCCTTTAAGGCCCCGGCACATTACATTTAAGGGATGATTAATGCGTTTATTATCAGCTTCTACATTGGGAAGAGGGTCAGCATTGGGAATGGGACAGCCTGGTCCCAATGCTGAAAGTGGGATGCTGGGGAAACAGGTTGCAGGATTCTGCAGTGGAAAGAGGGTTGGGGGGTCCCCCTCCAATGGAACTGGACAGCCCTTGTACCTGGCAGCCTTTTCTGCCTTTCCCTGCAGCCCTTATGGGGGCTGAGGGGCAAATACTTTAAACTGTCAGGTGGTGAAGAGTCCTGAGGCTCCAGGATCTGTGGGAAAAGCTCTTTAGACATGCCAGCCATGGAGACCCCAGTATCAGGGAGAGGCTCCCCAATTCTGGGGTCCCTATTTACTGGGACCATTCAAAATCACATGGTCAGTCCAGCTGCACACATGATGTTTAGACATCCACTGGGCCACAGGATCAGGGACAGGCTTCCCAATCCCAGGGTCCCAGCAGGGAGCATGTTGGTTTGCAAGTGTCAGGTGTGGAAACTCAAATTTACTCTCTCCCCTGCCACTTCCAACCCTGTCCAGCATTTGCAAACCCATGCTCTGGGCTCATTGCTGGCAGTGACAGGATTGAAATCTAATCCCTGATCTCAATGTCTTGTGTGCCAGGAGGCACAGTTATTGGGATCAGGGATTAGATCCCATCACACCATTAAGTGAACATCTGCCATCCCCCTAACCGAGCATCTGTGGCTGGTGCCCTGGTTACTTGCATTACTTATATCCAGTTTAAACAAGGCCTACCAAGCTAAATTCTTTTTTTCAAAGTAATTGTAGCAGCATCAAATTTATGAAAGAAGAAAGAGGATGGGTGTGTATGAAGTAGAATTGGGCATTTTGAATTTTGAAAGAGCCTGTTTTATGAGCTATTTAAGTCATTCAGTATTTTTGTATGCCTCTGAATGATAGGATTCAAGTCAAAATTGAAATGACAGCTGAATAATTAATATAAGATCATGTGCTTATAACCCTTCTGTCTGGCAATGAGATCCTTTCAAATACTCTAGGCTTTCAATAGCAGCTGGCTCAGGTAAGAGCTGTAGAGACTTTTATAGGGCTTCACTGAGGACCTTTGTCCATACATGAGCACCCAGTGTTTGGGCTATTGGATAAAGGTCCATCCAACCATAGGTGTTAACAGCAGGAAGCTGTGCCTAACAGCTCTGACAAGCAACGGTTCACTCTTCATGGTAGCTCAAGAAATTGTAAAGTAGCAGCACCCAGTCTCCAAGGGATAATCTCCCACACCTTGTATCTACCCTAGGGCTCTATGAATGTCTACCAGAAGCTTTGTCTCATTGTATACCTTGTTAAAAGGGATTCCTTTGTCCAATTCTCTATATTGTTTGCTGATGTATATTTCCCTGAAACATAAGAAAATATGCTGTTTCCCCAAATTAATGCCTTGCTCTGTTGCGATTAGATAGATTACTGGACTGGGACTCAGGAGACCTTCGTTTTATTCCTAGCTCAGACATTGGTCTGTTGGGTGGTTTTGGTTAAATTACTTCACCTCTGCATCTCAATGCCCCATTTATAAAATTGGGATCATAGTACTTACTCTGTAGGACATAGTGATGCATATCACTATGTCCCATTATGTAAAGACCAGACATTTTGATTGTTATCCAGCATATTCTGGTTTTGTATCATGAAAGGTGAATCCAAGTTTCACAGGAGGAATTCTGAATAGAAGTGGAAATAGTCTCTCTCTGCATGTGCTTCTTTACCCCTCCCTTCCCCAAATTTTATTTTCACCAGAAGATTGGGCAGAGATCTTCCCTGGTAGAGCTTCAGAGCACTAGGCTTACATTTTACTATCTCCCTTTACCACTTTGCTTCCCATTTACTACTTTAGAGCCATCCAAAGGGTGAAGGTTAAGGAGAAGCAATGAGAGGGCTAGTAAGAAAAGAGAAAATGGGTAAGCGTATTATCATGGATATCTACATAATGGTGGTCTAGCTATTGTTTTGCAGGTGGGCTTAATGGACCAGGATGATTTGTAGAGGCTTCCAGGAGGGAAAAAAAGGATTTACTCATACTGCATCCTGTGTTTCATCTTCCCCCCTTACCCCCCAAGTGTCATGGATGACTTTTATTTTCTTGAAAAGGGAATGATTTCTGGTTTTTTTCCTAATAGTGTACAAAAACTCTCTTAATGACATTAATTCATTTTTATGTTGATTTTTTTCCTTCTGAAATACAATGAGATAGATGTCTTAATCTACGCCTTGTAGGGCACATCCCCACAAACAGGAGCATGTGTTCTGCAGGGACAACTATCAGCAGCACATATCTGTGCTGCTGCTACTTGTCCCTGGGGAACACCCCTGCAGGTGCAATCTGGGGTAGGTAAGGACCCAGAAGCCTTACCTGGGGTCCTGGGGGCCTCCTGGGCCTCCAGCAGTGGTGGTTCTGGCATGCAAAGCCTGGCCAGCAGCCGGAGCTTGGCTCTGGCTAGTCCAACTCTGGTTTCAGGCAGCGCACGCTGCTGCCATATGTGCCATCCTGCTTTTTTCTGGTGCAGGTTTTTCTGACCCTGGGAACTCCCAGTGTCAATAAACGCCCCTGTGCTGCAAATCAGCAGCATGGCAAACGCCTGCATATGTGATGCACACAGTTTGTGGCACCACAGATAGGTCTGCAGTGCTACAAACTGTGCGTGTGCACATGTGGGGACATGCCCATAAGTATTGTTTAGCTAATGAGAGGAGCCTATTTAGAAAGTGAGCAAAAAAGCTCCTTGCCAGATTGTGAGGATATTAGGCAGGTTATACAGATTATGCATCCTTCACATTCTTTCACTCCGATTTGAGAATGTTTCTTTGACTACCATGGTAAGTCCTTTTTTAGAGGCAGGGATAGATTTTTTTCTGGAAGTATTAGAACTAGTATTTAGACAGGAGCTAATACTTTTGTTGAAATCTTCTGTTGAGTCTCCCAAATTGTCAGGGGTTAAGAAGTAGGTATTTCAATAGTTGAGTGATATAGTAGACAGCTTTTCCACTAAGACGTGTGCCAGGTGCACCTGTGCAGCTGCACACACTGCTCAGCTTAGAGGGAATGCTGACAGTAGACTGTCCTAGTCCTGGTTATGAATGTTTAGATTTTTCTTGTCCTAGTTCAAATCAATTTCACTCTCTTAAAAACATACTGAAACCTTCCTTCATAAATTCAGGAAGAAAATAATTACCTTATTTCATTTAATAGAACATTTTATTAATATTATACAGAATATTTATGCTATTAACTTATTCCTCAGTACTAGAGGCAATGTACAAGTAATATGTAGAAGAAGGGTTAATTCTAGCATATTAGAAAACTGCAACAGTACAACATAACTGCAAATGCTATATCATAGCTTATAATAACCAGGGATCCTGTTTTTTAAAATCACAAATTCTCTGATTAAAACCCCAAAATCCATTATTAAAATGAAAGGCCATTCTCTCTCTCTCTCTACACACACACACACACACACACACACACACACACACACACACAGATAGATAGATAGATAGATAGATATCAGTTGGACATAAAGTTTTAATGATATATTTACAGTTTTAAAGCAATTTGGAAGCCTAACAGTGTGTCAATCACTATAATCAAATACATTCTAAATACCTATACATTTTAGCATTTGATTTTGGGTTTTTCATCATGGAAAATCACAGCTCCTGCCAAAATCACTCTGCACACCTGGGAAATTATGTGCAGGAAAACTCAAAATTATGCACAATTAATTACTTTTTTTTTTTTTACAAATTAAACTAAATATAACACCATTTAAACCTTCTTTAGAAATATATGCAGGTACTTTGTATGGTTGGGGGTTGGTATGGGGTGTGCAAGTGTGTATGGGGTTTGTGGGGTGCTGTGAAGAGGCACGGGGGTGTACTTATGGGAGTATGTGGGGTTTGTGGGCAGGTGTGGAGCTGGTGGGGGTGTGGGGCTGTATGTGGGGTTTGTGGGTGGGTGTGGGGTTTGTTGTGCACAGCCCCCACTGCTGGCAGCTCAGCAGCAGCAGGCAGTGGGCCCTCAGGTTGCTTATGGCCATAGCAGGCAGAGTCCCTAGTGGTATGTACCTCTGGCAGAGTCCCAGAGCCTGCACACACTGGTACAGAGCTGGTTCAGCCCACTGACACATACCTTTGCACCAGACTGTGCACATGGGAGCCACATGCCATGAGGCCAGGTGGGCTTTGTCTCCATGTGCAGCTTCCTGCTGGAGTGCTGAAAGCGCCATGTGCAGGCATGGAACTGGCCAGCCTGGTCTGATGGCACATGGACTTGGAGCTGCACACCATCAGCCTGGGTGTGCTCCATGTCTCCACATGGGGCTTCCAGCACTCCAGTGGGAAGCCACATGTGGAGGCAAGCAGGAGCCCACCCAGCCCAATGGCATGCAGCTCTGTGTCTCCATGTGAGGCTTTCCACCTGGCTCAATGGTGCGTGGCTCCTGGTCCATGTGCCATCAGACTGGGCTGGCCTTCCATGTGGGGCGTCTAGCACTCCATGGGAAGCTGCACATGAAGGCAAGGAGTCATGTGCCTTTGGGCAAGGCAGGCTTCTGCTTGCCTCTACATGTGGCTTCCTGCTGGAGTGCTGGAAGCCCCACATGGAGGGCTGGCATGGCTTGGTCCAATGATGCATGGATGGCAGCAGCACCTTGGCACCCTCCCTGGCCTCTGGCATGCCCCAGAATCCCTTGAGCTGCAGCACTGTGCCACGGTCACTGCCTTCCTTGTGGGGACCTGGGAGTGAGCAAGCATGGAAGAAAGAAGATAAGAGGTGGCCCGTGAAGGTGGAGGGGGTGGATGCCCCAAGCAGCCGACCTCATTTTTTTTCTTTCTCGTTTTCCTTTGGTCCGGCATTTATCTGGAGTGAGAAAGGTGGAGACAGCCTTCCCTCCAGCTGCTCAACTAAAGACAGGAGTTCTCATGCTCATTAAGAGGACGCATGCCACCAATTAAGCTAGGCATGGCTGCAATTAGAAAGGAGGAATGGGGAAGCCCAGGGATGCCCGGAACTGGGGAAGAAGCCCAGAGCTAGGGAAGAAGCCTGGGAGCCGGGGAAGAAGCCTGGAGCCGGGGAAGAAGCCCGGAGCTGGGGAAGATGCCCAGAGCCGTGGGAAAGCCCTGAGCTATGGAGGAGCCTCTGAAGAGCCTTGGAGGATGTCAGGGACCCAGTCCCACCCCGGGACTAAAACCACTTCAGGTTCTCACTAAAGAAAAGGGGCAATAATAAATAAAAAAGAAAGGAGAAAAGAAAGAGCTGCTTCGGGCTGTTTATTCCAGGTATCAACCCTAAAGTCTCAGGAAGCCAGGGTGGAACTCAACGGTTGATCTAGGTGGAGGCGGGTAGTCGCCACCTCCCTCTCATCAATAATTCTTAAACATCAAAGTCGTGGCAGGTGGGAAGAGAGAGCACTGGGTCCCACCTAGACCAATCAACCCGGGTTGCAGTCACCCTGAGGGGACCGGTGTATGTCATTGGGACGTAAGAGCATACGTCCCTACCCAGTGGCTACCCAACATTCCCTCACAGGGGTGGGCAGCAGGACAGGTGTCCCAGCTGTTCAACACTACTAGGCGCACAGCTAAAAGACCCTGCCTGCCCTCCCATACAGCAGGATGTGTGGATGTTGCCCAGGCTATCCTGTGCTGACCTGAAAGCACCTGTGGACATCTCACTGCTCCTTCATCCCTCATCCACACACCCCTTCCCTGCCCCCAATCCTCCCTGCTGGCTCTTCTTACAGCCCCCCACCCCTCCCAGCCCTGGCAGTCACCTGCACCTGTATCCAACCTATGTACCCCTCCCTCCCCCAGCCCTGCCTGTTACACACCCATGGCTCTAAAGGATTACCAGAGCACAATCAACCAAGAGTTTAACATGGAATATGCCTCACACAGTTCAACTTAACTAAAATCTAACTTTTATTAATACAGTAAATGTTATCTTAATAACTTCTACATAGAGAGAAAAACACTTAGTCCAATGATCTCACCCAATCCCAGATGTTACTCTACTTTACAGAAAAGGTGGCCAATCAGTTTCTGAAAGTAGAGAGTGGTTGTCTGTGGATAATGGCTGTTTTTCAGTCCAGATGTTGTTGGATGATGACACATATCCAACTTCCTTGTTACTCCCCTTTTATACTTTTTCCTGTGATAACTCTTCATTTCCAGGTACCACTGATTGGTTTCCCTGTGATTATCGTACTATTCATGTTTTTATCCTGACAGCATATTTCTTTGTTCCAACAAACCCATCACATGCACACATCTTAATTTGGGCATGCCTTGGACTCCTAATTTGGTCTGTCCATCAAAACCAGAAATTCCAAGGGCTCTGCAATTGGGCACTGTCCAATTGGTCCCCTCTTATGACCTTTTGTTAACGTCCAATGATGTCTTCCCTCTGATTTAGTTGCTTAGTGCCAAGTTCAGTTAGTTTGAGCTAGTAACAAGGCCTACATTTCACACGCCTATCATATTAATGTTAAAAGAATATAAATTGCTTCTCACAGTAATATGAAAAGATGGAAGCAATGTGAAAGAAAGCTCACAACAAGCTCAGAATGCAGAAGAAAAGTTCAAATAATAATAAGGGTATACAAATACTTAAGCAATGGTTAAATAAGGCTGAATATAAAAGAAAAAAGTTCAAATAATACTATAATTCACCACTCAAGCAGGAGCAACTAAAGCTAAATGTGACAAACTACCCTAACACTGCTGGTGCCCCTCATTCCCATTCCCATTTTTTTGTTTTTTCCATAGAAAACAAAAAACCTGGATCCCTGGTCATAACTGGCATTAAGGCAGGGCTTCTTGGATACTTCTACATTGAGGACTACATCTTAACAGAAGACTACTATTCATCAGTACTCTCAATCTTATGTGTTGTCCTTCACCCTTTATAACAGATCTGTGGACCATACTTTAAGAGCAACTGTATTTAGGCACATTGGTATTTTGGCTTACTGGTTCTTCTGAGAACTGATAAATGAGGCAACCCCCCAAACATCATATGTTTTTCTGAGAAAAACCTGGTTAATCGGCTGTTCCATACTGGAATGATAAGTTATTGCTGAGTGTTACTTTCTAGAAGGAAAGGAAAAGCCATTTTTATACAGTGACAACTATTTTTTTTGCATGTATAGCTAGAAAATGGTTCTGCTTAGTACAAAATTGTGGATTGGTGGAAAAGAGAAAGGCACTACTGTTTGTTAATAACAAAAAATGTGATGTTTAGTCCTGAAAGTACTTCTAAGAGGTATAAGTATATAAATGGTTTTAATTCTGGAATTGTTATGGCTTTGGGTTGTGTGTGCTGCCTTTTTAAATCTCTAGGGACTCTGTTTTACACAGACATGCAGGGCATCTATATATGTGCTCCAGGGTAGAGGGGCAGGGGTTTTAATTAGACATCTCTAATTAAAGCTCCTGCAGCATCATGTATTTAGTGTCCTGCACTTCAAAATGGTGGTGGGGGTGCTTGAGCTAAAGCTCATTGGATGAGCTTTAGTTAAAGTGCCCCCCCCCGTTAGGCTGAGTAGACTTGACACAGAGGCTGCTAGAGCATGTTAATTAATGCGTTCCAGCAGACTCGATTAATCGAGTACGCTCTAAGGCATGCTAATTAGCAGACATCTGGCACACATATAGGTGCCTGCAGCCATTTTTTTGTTGATTAGAAACAGGCACAGAGGAGTGGGGCACCTTGGCCTTTGTCTTTGTGACATACTCTATTCTCTTAATTTAATGTCAAGTTTGTTCCAACTTCAGGGTGCTGTTAGGGTCAGTTGGTGCTCTGGTTCTGTAGGTGCTCTAGGTGAGCTTTTCTCTGGCTGGAGATCTTGAGCTATGATTTTGAGACCATATGGTTGCCAGTTCAAAGCTCCATGTTGCCTCCTGTTTTAAGTCTTCATATATGGCCATCTGTGGCTACGTTTTTTTTTCCTGCCCTGTGACATCCAAGGCAAGATGCACTGCAGAGTCCATCTGACCAGTGCCAGGGCTCAGGCCTGCAAGGATTCAGGGCTAGTTGTGGCATCCCAAACCCAAAGGGCTTGGGATGACACGACTAGCCTCAATATTGAAGTGGGGATTCCCTGGCAGCCCTGGGAAAGTGTGGGAGGGTGGGTGAGTTGGGGCAGCCAAAATGCATTTTTGGGGTTTTTTTTTCATTTTGGGGCAGCCGAGAGGGTTCAGGAACAAGCTGGTAAAAAGGAGCTTGGGCACTTGGGAAGTGTCTCTGAGGCTCAGCATGAGGCTGGCAGATAGAAGGGAGAGCACGGGGCTGCTGGAGTCCCAATTTTGGTGGGCAGAGGGCCCCATTCAGATGGTCTGGTAAGTTTAAAAAAAAATGTTAAGTTTTTTGGGGGTTTTTTGTTAGGTTTTGGGCAGCTGAGAAGCTACAGGCCCTAGCAGGTAAGAAGGCAGCTGGCTTGGGCGCTTGGAAAGCATTTCTGAGGCTCAACATGAGGCTGGCAGATAAAAGGAGAGAGTTTGGGGGTCCTAGAGTACTAATTTTGGTTCGCAGAGGGCCCTTTCAGCTGGTTGGATAACTTTTTTTTTTTAGGGTTTGAGCAGCCAAGAAGGGTCAGGCCCTAGCAGGTAAGAAGGCAGCAGGCGTGGATGCTTGGAAAGCATCTCTGAGGCTCAGCATGAGGCTGGCAGATAAAAGGAGAGAGTTTGGGGCTGCTTGTTGCCCCTTTTTGCTGAGCAGAGGGCCCTTCCAGATGTTCCGGTAAAGTTTTTTTGTTTTAGAATTTTTTTTTGCTTGAGGCAGCTGAGAAGGTTCAGGCTCTAGCATGTAAGAAGGCAGGAGGCTTGGGAAGCATCACTTAGGCTCAGCACATGCCTGGCAGTTAAAAGTGGGGAGTTTGGGGCTGATCGTGGCCCCTCTTTCTGGGCAGAAGGCCCTGTTCCAAGATGTATATTTTTTTTTTCTTTCCCTCCGGCCCTCACTCCTGAAGGTGCTGGGGTATGTTTTTCTTGTTGTGACCAGAGTCAGTTGATTTCATAGACATTTGGGCTGGAAGGGACCCCAGAGGATCATCAAGTCCAGCCCCCTGCCCCAGGGGCAGGAAGTCAGCAGGGATCATAGGATCCCAGCAAGATAAGCATCCAAATGTGTCTTGAAGGCGTTCAAAGTAGGTGCTTGAACCGCCTCTGGCAGCAGTCTATTCCAAACCTTGGGGGCTTGGACAGTAAAGAAGTTCTTCCTTATGTCCAGCCTGAATCGGTCACAGTGGAGTTTGTGACCGTTCGATCTTGTCATCTTTTTGGGCGCTCTGGTGAACAGACGATCCCTCAGATCCTGGTGAGCACCCCGATAAACTTATAGGTGGCCACCAGATCACCCCTGTGCCTGTGCTTTTCCAGGCTAAAGAGCCCCACAGCTCTCAGCCTGTCATAGAATCATAGAAGTAGGGTCGGAAGGGACCTTGTAGATCTTCAGGTCCGACCCCCTGCCTGGGCAGGAGGGAAACTGGGCTCAAGTGA
>NW_005842406.1:1323064-1330681 GCF_000455745.1 Alligator sinensis | reverse complement strand
CTCTCAAGCTTCTCCACATCCTTTTTGAATTGTGGAGCCCAAAACTGGACGCAGTACTCCAGCTGCGGCCTCACCAAGGCCAGGTACAGTGGGAGAATGACATCCTGGGATTTGCTTGAGAAGCATCTATGGATGCAAGCCAGCGTTTTGCTCGCTTTACTAGCCACAGCATCACACTGAAGGCTCATGTTCATCTTGTGGTCATCCATGACCCCCAAGTCCCTTTCATCTGTAGTGCTAACCAGCGTAGCACTACCGAGCCTATAAGCATGCTGCGGGTTTTTCCTCCCAGGGTGGAGAACCTTTCATTTTTCGGTGTTGAACACCATCAGGTTCTCATCTGCCCATTTCATGAGTCTGTCCAGATCTGCCTGGATCACTCTCCTATCCTCAGGTGTGGATGCTTTATCCTAGACTTTGGTATTGTAGCAGAAAGCCCCCTTTTCCTCTTGCCTGCTTTTGCTCTCCCCTCTTTGGGTATGTTTCTCTTTTTTCTACCTTTTCTTCCTTCCTCTCTCTTTCACTTTAAGATAAGGAATTGTGTTTTAAAATTTGTATGTGTGCATTTTGTATCTCCCCTTGTAGTTTGGTATTTTTATCTATTTGTGTGCCATGGCATTTGTAGCTTATATTTTATACTCCTCACCTTTCAACTTTCAACTGAATGTGTTTAGTTTCATAAGTAAGTTATACATTGTAACAATGTTAACAAGGGCAGGAATCAAACTGCCCTTCCCTGTATCAGGCTGGCCCCTGAAAGAGCAAGTGAATCAGAGATTGAATGTGTAACATGGTAGCAGACAGCAGCACCAGTATTCCTTTTTCTCCTCCTCATTCAGTGTGTGGCCCTGAATATTACTTTCTAAATACTACCCAAAGCCTGAACTGAATGCAGAATTAAGTCCTTGTGGGCTTTTCTTTTTATATGTTGTTACCTGCATATCATTGACTAGACCAATGACCTTGCATTTTTGTAGTGGAAGTGAGGGTGCTACTTAGAACAGACACAGCCATCTTGCCCTTTTCTACCTTGTATAAAGAAGGAACCCAATCCAAGTAGCATGGTATAGCTTTTTAGGGCATATAAAATTCACTGGGGCAAAGCCAGGCAGATTCTGTGGCCACATTCGTATCTCACTGATAAGAGCCAAGCTTAAGAAGACCAGGGAGCATTGAACAGAGAAAGTCATATTTTGAATGTGAACTGTGCCTCATTTTGGTGATTCATGTGCATAAATCTTTCCCCTATTGTCATTGCATTTTACCTCCAGTCTACTATTATTTTGAAACATTTTCTAATTGTCTCGAAGATAGCTAGTAATTATAATATAGCTGCAGTATCTACCTTGCTTGACAAATTGTTCCACTGTCTGGCCTTCTAGTCAAATAGCTTATATAAAACTGCATAATGGACAAAGCACTGATCTCTTAGCATTATTGCAAGCAGACTGCATTCATTACAATTCATATCAAAACAAATTATCTATACATATTTATCTTGTCAGCCCAAAAAGATATTGCACAGCACTTAATTACATACAAATCCAGTACATCAAATAATTGTTGTCTTGGAAATACTACAAGTTTGAATACTAATCTGGAAGTCTAATTTTAAAGACAGCTACCCTAGGAGTCATTAAATAATATTATACAAGATTGAGGAATAATTAGAGAGCTTCAAAACCAAAGGAAATATGGTAGTGCAATCTGAAAAACCTGGGAAATAAAGGATGATTAGAAATCTGACCATATGTTTTCCTCTCCAAACAGCAGCATAACTGGGGGTGGGTGACCAGGGCACCAGCCCTACTTGCTGACTTTGAGTGGGTTGTAAGAAAGGCTGCTGCTAGCCCAGTTGCCAGTGCTGCCTTGTCTGCCACTGCCACTCAGGGCCTAAAAACTGCTTGTTTTTTGTTTCCAAATGTTTAATTCAGTTGTTGTAAACCTTTTTAGACTCAAGGTATCCCATGATCGAATCAAAGTACCCTCAGAAAATGTCACCTCTTGATTTTCACTGTTATTTTGACTATAGAAAAATAGTAGAGCTATTTTCATTTTGCAAAGAATTCAGAATGACTACAACAGGTCACAATGCTTTTAACATAATGGATTCCTATTTGAAATCTCTGGGTTTATCTTGTGAATCATGTTTGCACAGCTAACATTGTGTGACACTATGCAGCACCTCTGACAAGCACCCCAAGGTGCCATGGCACCTTGGTTGAGAATAACTAGTTTAATCAAACAATAATATGCTTATATCCGAGGTTGTAATGTTTAGCCTATGGAAGGATGTTATGAGATCTATAACTACTAGGTGCTGGCTAGTTCGTAATGGTAGAAAGCTCTGACCTTGCTTTTTCACTGCTTGCTGAAGAATGGTCTGTTATTGACCTGGAGGAAGCAGTCTCTGGGAGCAACAGCCAGAGCAGTGAAAGAGCAGACTGGCAGAGAGAAGGAACTGTCCCAGCCACCAGCATAGGGTTTGGGATTGAGAGTATGGTTGGAGGTAGAAAGGTAAGAAAGGTTTATTGACTTCACAAAAACACAACTACGCATAGTAACAAAACAAACAATGACAGACAAGAATAATTCACATCGGCAACTTATCAGCAGTCCCCTCTGATGCCTGACATATGACAAGTTTCTCTTTCCACAAACCTCAGCATAGTCAGGCATCCCCTATCAGCGCTGTCTGAGAGGTACCGGGAAGAACCCTGGTATTCAGTCCTTGGGCTCCTCGACATCCACGGGCCCACTGATCCAGTTCAACAGCTAATTAATCCCTTTCACAGAGCTGTATCTTCCTTCTGAATGATTTCCGGATGTTTTAGCCAATTTATAACTTCTGAACTGTGCTGATAACTTACAGCCACTCAGATTCTTTTTATTTCAACTGTCCTTAGACTGATCAATAGCAGTACAAGCCTTGCATTCTTTTGATAAGGTTAATTTTAACTACACCACAGGGCTTTACTACTTCAAGGCTTTGCCAAGTTTACTAGGCCTTACTACATGTTAAACTTTAATTAGGCTTTTAGCAACAATATATAGCTTAATATCTAAACAAATACAGAAAATTTGATTAGATTGGTCTAATCTTCATAGAGCCTTCAGTAAGCACCTTTATCACACAGACATAATTTTCAGCTGTCACAAGGAACCAGGGGTTTCTTGTTGCTTTCCGGTTTGCCTTTTTCTCCTGAAGGCTATATGTAAACTGTGGCAGCCTATGAGGAAAATGCCAGGACCTCAGTATCAAACTACTATTAACAGATGTAGTCTGTAGTCTTTGTAAAACAATATAGGAATCCCTGTCATTCCAGCCCTCTTTGGGCACATCCAAATTTGCAGCATGGGCTCAAAATTTGATACCTGGAGATCCAGGTATCAAAAAATACCCAGGGGGAAGAAAGTAGAACAGGGCACGTTCTGGTCCTGGACCATACCCTGAGGCAACTAGAGGCTCAGTCCTCCACAGAGACACTCTGGTAGCCAACCAGAGGGTCTCTATGGCTGGCCCTTGCCCCAGTGCTGCAGCATGCTGCATGCCTGTGTGGGGCAAGCAGCAGTGCAGGCTGCAGGGGGCTGCAAGGACCTGGACCCAGGCTCCATGCCAGGTAAGTAGGGAGGGAGAAGAGGACCACCCAGCCCCCCAATCCCTTCCCCAGCTTTGCCCCCTCCTTCCCCTAGCTCCCCAATTGCTCCCCAGCATTCCCCCCCTTCCCCCATCACTCCCCAGCTTCCCCCATCCCTTCCCTGCCTGGCCCTGTGCCTTCCACCCCACCCTGCACCCTGGCTGCAGCAATGGGGGGGGGGGGCATCAGGGATTAGCCTCATGGCACAGCCCCCCCACTCAGAGCAGGGTATTGGGGGACATCAGGGATTGGCCCCAGCTGCCTGGCACCCATGCAGCTGCTACTGTATCATGTGGGTATGGCCCGGCTCAGCAGGGCTCCACATGGAGCTGCATGCTGTTAGGCAGCATGTGGCCACTTGGGCTGAGTGGCGCCGGGCCCCTGGTGACAGCTGGAGTGACCCCAGGTGCCTGACAGTGCAAAGTGTAGCATCGTGCTGTGCAGTGACCTGCCAAGCTGGGTTGCAATCACACAATGCCTGGAAAAGTTTTTCTGACTGGGACAGCACTGGGCTGCTGCAGAGGTCCCAAGCCTCCCCTCTCCTGAATGGGATGGGCTCCGTCAGGGTCCAGTTGAGCTTGATCAAACACTGTGCAGAGGTGTACAGTACCTGGAGAGCCTGCAGGAAGCGAGGCCCGAAGCCAAAAGCCCACAGTATGCCTGTGAGGTACCCATGATCCACTCTGTCAAATGTCTTCTCCTGGTCCAGGGACAGGAGGGTGAAAGACAGGTCCTCCCAGCGTGCTAGGTCCAGGAGGTCCTGAACCAGGTACAGGTTGTTGAAGATGGAGTGTTCAGGCATTGTGTACATCTGGTCAGGATGGATCATGTCCATCAGCACAGATCACAGGTGCAGTGAAATGGCCTTTGCTGCCACCTTGAAGTCGATGTGGAGGAGGGACATGAGACCCCAGTTCCTCAGGTCTTGGGGATCCCCCTTCTTTGGCAGGAGGGTCAGCATGACCCTCCAGCATGGCAGGGGGAGCTCCACACTTCCCTTGGATTCAGCCCAGACTGCAGCAAGGTCTGGGCTGAGGCTATCCCAGAAAGCCCGGTAGAACTCCACGGTCAGCTTGTCAATGCCCAGAGCATTGTTGCCAGGCATCAGGTGGAGGGCCACTGAAAACTCAGCCAGAGTGGAGGAGCTTCTAGCCAGTCCCAGCCACCCATGCCAACCCACGGGAGTCCCTCCCACAGGGTCTAACAGGCTTCAGTGTTGGTCAGATCCAGGGAGAAGAGCTCTTCATAGAAGGCCCGTGTGCACTGGTGCATCTCCCCTGGATCCGTGAGGGGGGTGCCGTCACCCACCAAAAGGCAGATGATGTACTTCTTGGCCCCCCACCTCCTCTCCAGGGCATAGAGGAAGTGGGAGCTGCAGTCTATTTCCCAAAGGAGCTGGACATGTGAGCAGATAAATGCACTACAGGCACGGTGGTTGTCCAGAGCACAAAGCTCTTCCCACCTCTCCTGACACACTCTCCAGAGAGACGGGTTGGTTGGGACAGAGCCTGTTGGGAGGGACAGAGCTCAGGACCATCCTGGTTCCCAGCTTTTCTAGAGGCTTGAGGGGGGATGTATGCACCCTCCACCATGAGCCCCCTCTCCACTGCCTTTTGTGTGGCAGCCTCCCAGGCAAGGAAAAAGACCCCCTTGCCATGAAAGCAGGAGGCTGCCACAATCTTGGGGGCACCCACTACCCAAGTCAGGGCCTGCACCCAGGTCTCAAAGTGCAGGTTCTCCTGCTTGGGCAATTTGCACTTCACCCCGTGCCTGTGGGTGAGTGCTGGAAAGGAGACCCTGCTGCCCAAGCTGGAAGTGCCGAGGAGCCCTTCCCACTGCCCTTGCCCTTGGTCCCCGATGATGGGAGAGGTGACTTGGGAGCCCTTCCAGGGGAGCCTGGCCAGGGGAGACCCCCCCTGGCCCTGGTGGCTCCCTACCAGAGTCCCATCTGCCCCTGCAATAGAGGTTGCAGGCTTCTCTAACCCTGGAGGAGGTTGGTTGGACTCTGCCTCAGGGGTCAAGGCTGCAAGGGCATGCATCCCCTTGGGGGCTTGGCTGGGATCCGCTCCCATAGTGGGGGCTGCAGGAAGCTCTGTTGGGGCATCTTCCCCCCAAGAAGGTTCCTGATCTGCCATTGTTTCACATGAGAGCAGGGAAGATAATAAAGAAAAACAAAATATCCAGTGGAGCTGGTGAATCTAGTAGGGGCAGGAGGTCACTGAGCTACAGCCCCACAAGAAAAAAACCCCCCAAAATAGGAGGGCTATGCTTTGAGAATGTGGAGGAGAGGGGTGCCTCAGTACACATGCCTGCTCCACACCAAAGTGCATGTCCAAACTGTGCTACTTGGGGTGAAATAACCCTGCCTGGTTCCTCCTGGATATGCAGCCATACAAGAAACACTAGGACAGGGGGAGTGGACCACAGGACTTATTAGTAAATGTTTAGGATTGTGAATCCAAAAAAAGCTGACAAAGCTGGTAGGGAAATACATAGTGCCTGAGCAAGGGACTAACAGTAGAAGGATGGAGGTGAGGAGGGGAACGAAACTAGGTTACAGGAGATACAATGTTAGCCAACTAAGCCCGGGGGTAGGGGGGAGGTTCGCAACGCTGAGAGAGAAAGAAGATAGATATACACAAACCCATTACACTGGTCTGCAATGGTGGAAGAAGTGGTCCGAAGAAAAAAAAAAAGTGTCTCAGTCCGTATAGAGTCTCATCATGGGGGTCCTCTTCGGGTGGAGCAGGGTCATCCATTGTTGAAGAATCCTCTCGAAGTGAAGGTCCATCTGGTGCAGAGGTGGGGTTCAGGCGGTCCCTTCTGGGTCCGGTCCGGCGGCAGGGGTCAGGCGGTCCCTACCGGGTCCGGTCCGGCGGCAGTTTATCTGGTGGTGTCGGTGTACTGGCGGTGGCCCGTGATGTGTTCCACATAGATGTCATGGGACCAACGGATGGTGTCGGACACCATGAGGCAGCACATAAGCTTGGCGTAGCGGTGGGAGATGCAGCAGGCATGTAAAACGCTCTCATTGCTGGGGTCCCAGGCTCCACGCTCATCGTGGGAACGCTTGTTGACCGTCACGTCGTAGCCGCGGCCCCTCAGGATGTTGGCCAGCAGGGTGTAGTTCTCTGGCTTGTGAGCCCGGGCGTCGGTGAAGGCTTGGCACCGGTGCTCGAAGGAGATGGTAACGTCCACGATCACGATCACGACCTTCTTGGCCTCCTCGTTGGTGATGACTATGTCAGGATGCATCTGGCTCTCGCAGCCCGGGACGGTGCGGTTCATGGAGACCTCCCCCGCTGCGGCTGAGATGGCCCTCACCAGGCGGTCCTGGACAGCGCTGTGGCAGAGATGCCAGGCTGGCAGCTGCACAGCTGGGGGGGGAGGTTCTCTGCCGCGTAGCCGCACTGTCGGCACCTCTTGTCCTGGTGGCCGAAGCAGACGGCCCCATTCAGAGGCAGGCAGTTGAGGCGGGCACGGTGGAGGAAGCGCCAGTCTGCGAAGTGCCTGAAGCTCCCGCTGGGCTTGAAGTGGTTGCTGGAGTCCCACTTTGAGGTGACATCGAAGACCTTGTCCTGGTCAGGTTTGGCCCTCAGGTCGCCAGCGTACTTGTTTCGGATGGTGTCCTTCAGGAACCTCTCCAGGAAGGTCCTTGTGTGGGGCGTCACTGTCACTGTCGTACGGGGGGGTCAGTGTGCGGGGCTGGTTGTAAGGAAACTCCCAGCTTCTGGCGCTCCTCGGTCCAGGTCCAGGCGCAGCTGATGCGCTTTCCGAGGTGGTGCATGGCATTGCGGGCTCGGCTCCACAGCGAGGCAAAGTCCCCGCTGTCTCTGCTGAACTCACCCTCCAGCGAGCTGCTGAGGAAGGTGGCCAAGTCACGTCCGGTCGGCTGCCTCCTGATCCTCTTGCGGGCAGTCTCCTCAAGGGTGCTGGCGGCGATGGTACTTAACGTGGGGTCCGGGGAGGGCACGAGGGG
>NW_005842406.1:1298972-1322899 GCF_000455745.1 Alligator sinensis | reverse complement strand
TGCCGTCCGCCTTCTTGAGGGGGGCCTTGGGGACTGCCAAGCTTCTCAGGACGAATGCGACGCAGGGGATGAGGAAGGTTTTCACTGCGTCCATCTTCTGCCAGGGGGCCAGCAAGGATGAGTCCAGCTTGTGGGCGTCCTGCACGATCGCATTGATGGTCTCCTCTGGCATCTGCTTGGCCCAGTGGACGTCCCCAGGTGACAGTAGGCCTCGCCGTCACACAGGTGCCTCATCGCCTGGCCCTGGATCATGAGGGTGGAGTCCAGGATGCAGCTGTTCTGCCTCCCGTCGACGTGCAGGGAGGCACACTTGGCGACATTGAAGTGTAGGCCCATCCACCTGGCCACCTCAGACGTCACGTCCAGCATCTGCTGCAGCTGGGTGGCATCGGGGGTGAGGAGAACGAGGTCATCGGTGTAGGCCAGAACACTCAACTTCTGGCCGTAGAGGTCAAGCCCACCAGGGCGGACTGCCATGGCTCGAAGGAGCAGTTCTGTGTCCAGGCTGAAGATGATAGGGCTCAGGGGGTAGCCCTGCCTCACCCCCAACCAGATGGGGAACTCCGCGGTCACCCTGTCGGTGGCGTGGATGGTAGTGCGGCAGCCATGGTAGAGCTCTCGCACCAGGTCAATGAGGCAGTCTGGCAGGCCCAGCTCATGGAGGGTGCCAAAGATGTGGTGGCCCTCCGTCAACATGAACCCTTCTGGCTCCAGCTGACGGCCCTGCCGGTCACCGCCCAGTCGGTGATGTGGCCCGCCAGGCAGCTAGCGTAGAGCTTGGCGATGGTGGAGCACAGGGCGATGGGTCTCCAGTTGCCCGGGTTGGTCGGGTCTCCATTCTTGTGGATGAGGACCGTCATGTCCTCTTTCAGACGGCGGGCATGCGCCGGAACTTTCTGCATCTGTTGAAAAGAACAGAAAGAACAAGGCAGCCCAGGTCACGCTTTTTAAGGAGACTGTACCCGATTCCATCCCTGCCAGGGGCGGTGTCCCTGGTCCTCTTCAGGCGGGCTTCCACTTTCTGCGGTGTGAAGGCTTCCTCGAACCCCTCCACCGGTGGGATGGGGGTCAGCGCTCCAATGGTTGCAGGGTGTGGGGTGGTGGCTTCTGCTGGGGGGTTGAAGACCCTGCTGAAGTAGATGAAAAGAGTCTGCTGGGGGACCTGGCAGAAGGCCGAAGGTCCCTCCAGGATCTCTCTCACCGCCTTGGGACGGTTGGCCCAGTACAGCTTCTGGATCTGGGAGGCTGCTGCTGGGTCATATCACTGGCACCTGGGTCGCCTCTGCGGCTGCAGTCTGTGGTCCTGTTGCGTCCTCGGTCTGTTGTTGCTCCCACGGGGTTGGCTAGGCCGGGTGGCCACCGAGAGCTCCACTGTGAGCTGGGCCACCGAGGCCTCAAAGGGCAGGAACATACAGGGAGCACACACTACACAAGGGCAGGAGCACACAGGGGCAGGACACACAAGGGCAGGCTGCTGAGGCTGATGTAAAAGATGGGTGGAGCAGTGGAGGGGCTTTGTTCGTTGAAGATCAGGGGTCTAGAGCCCCTTAGGCCTCCATCCAGATGCTTAGCAGCAGAGCAGTAGGCAGGAAGACAAAGCAAAATCAGATGCAGTGAGGTAGCTGTGGGGGAGGGCAGGAGCAGTCAGTCAATTAGGAAGTAATCCAGTGCAGGTGTGGTGTCAGGTGGTGCAGGGCGGTGCAGCAGGGAATCTCCTTGTCTCCTGAGAGCGGGCAGCAGCAGAAACAATGGGAGAAGCAGCTGCAACAGCAGCAGTGATGGTAGGAGCCATCCAGTTCAGCCACTCAGGGTGTGCTGGTGAAAGTGGAGGTGAAGGTGTGGGGTGGCCTGCCAAGTCAGCTAGGGCAGGCAAGGCACCTTTATGCTCTGGCAGTGATGGTGGGGGAAGAGGGGCCCACAGGCAGCACAGGCTCCCTCCCCAGGCTGTCCCCTGACCACAGCTTGATGGCAGGCTAGGCAGCAGGCCAGAACAGGGGTGCAGAAGCTGGGGTGCAGTGCGGTGGGCCCCTCCCTGAGGGGACCAGCAGCATGCAGCAGAGGACACCCCCTGGGGGGGGGGGGGGGGGGGGGCGGGGCTGGTTGTCCCCTTGCCTGTCTTTACTCCAAAAGTTCTGAGACCAAGCCAGCAGCTAGCAGTAGCCAGAGGCAGGAAAGGGCCTGGCCATCTTCTCCCTAGAAGCTCCTGAGACCAAGCGTGCAGCAGCCTGGGATAGGAAGGGGCATGGCCAACTTCCTCCCAGAAGCTCCTGAGAGTGAGTAGCCCCAAGCTGCTTGCCAAGGCAGCTTTTTATACTGCTGGGGCCAGCACAGGTGCTGGCTCCAGCCTCTAGACCCACCTGGCTACAGATCCAGGAGGAGCCAGGCAGGGTTATTTCACCCCAAGTAGCACAGTTTTCTCCACACCAAAGTGCATGTCCAGGCACGTGCACTGAGGCAAAAAGCCATAGCTCAAAATTGCACCACTTCTATTTGAGCCACTGCAAGTGCACGTGCTTGCTTGTGTGGACATACCCTTTGAGGGCAGACCACAAGAACGGCAGTCATGCATCAAACCAGAGGGGTAATGAATGTTACCATGGCAATGTCAAGCTTTTTGAGTAAAAGCCTGACCTCACTGAAGTCAATGCTAAGATTCAATTGACTTAACATATCATTGTCGGAAGAGTCTCTGTCTCAGGCTACCATCCAAACTTGTAATCCAAAGAATGCTTATCTGTGTGAGCAGAAATTTAAATCACTTGGGATACTTGCAGCAGTGCTGTGAGATTAAGCCAACACATCGCTGGCACCATATGTTTTGGAGTCCCTAGCATTTAGAGCCTTCTGCACCATCAACATTAGATCCTAAACTTTTAAAGCTGGTTGACAGCATCTGGTATGGAAACCTCTAGCATTTCCATAAATTAATATTATATACTGTGCACCAGAATTAATTACTTAGTAAGGGTGTGTTGCTTCACATCTTGTG
This sequence comes from Alligator sinensis, assembly GCF_000455745.1. Taxonomy (NCBI): domain Eukaryota; kingdom Metazoa; phylum Chordata; order Crocodylia; family Alligatoridae; genus Alligator; species Alligator sinensis. The sequence goes on along the minus strand of NW_005842406.1, from coordinate 1,319,910 downwards.
GCTTTTAAGCTATTTGTTCAATCACATGGCTTCTTTTAGTGTTCCACATACCCTTTTCTCTGGCGACACATACAAATCCTCTCTCTGCAGCATCACAGATCTTTTTTTTTCCCCTTATACAAACACTAATGCATGATTTCTCACTGAAATATTACAATTAGCTCAACAAAGAATCCCTGCTGGGTCTAAACTGCTTAGATTTTGCCCTTGCGATTTGACATCAACAGAAATTCAAGACTGAACGATTATCTTGCTGTCACTGGGGGCCCATATTGTACATATAACAATTGGAATGAAGGCAGAATTACCCTTATTTAAACTGATGTCTGCTTTCTGATTCACATATCAGTGGGAATTCACCAGGTAGGAAATTATAGTTAAAATCATAGCATTTAGCATTGCTGAAAGAAGGGAGGGAACAACCATACATAAACTTTAATTATCACAGTCTGCACAATCAAAATTTACCTAGACTTTTCTAAAACTGGAGGGAAATGTCTTGCAAAAGAGTTACTTCTGGGATAATGTTGAAATGAGCTTTGGAAACTGAATCAATGAACAGAGGCTTAATGCACTAGATTTATGTATGCTGTCAGTTTCTAGGCAATATAATTATTGTCAGTTTTCTGCCTCTAGCTACTTTCGTTAGCTTCTGGGAATAATGACAGAATGTGTTCAGCTATGTGACATTTTTTTCCTTTGCAAAACTAACCTCTGTTTTCCCCTTGGTGAAGTTTACATTTTAAAGAGCTCTCACACATTCTTGCTTGAGATTTTTGTAAAAAAATCGTGCAACAAAGATTCATTTTACAATGCTGCAGTTGAAGTGGCTTTCCATATCATGTAGACAGTTGAGAAATCAATGTCAGGCTCACATCCCGGCAAGCATACAGACTTAAATAAGCTGGAAGTCAAAAGATGCAATACCTCAGCTTTACAAAAAGCTGCCAAGTGACCATATGATAGATGGTTTTGATTCATGTATGCACTGCGCAGAGTAGGTGATCCCCTCAGAGAATTATTTATTGGAAGCTAACTTCACTTTCTCTTTTCCCCCACCTCCTGTCTCCCTCTGCTTATTGTCCTGTGTTGTCACTACTAGCCCAATATGATCCTAGATCCTGCAGCTTGAATGGCTACCTGGTACTGCATGTCCTCATGTCAAACTCTAGGAGCCGGGATGATCAGTAAACTGTAAAGGCCGTAGATTTACAGTTGTTAACCCTTTGGGAGAATGGAAGACATTGTGTTTCTCAACTGCAGTCCTGGCCTTGTTCAGGAGGATTCAGGTACTGAGTGCAATGTTAAATAGATGTTACCTAGCTATGGGTTTTAATGCTCCTTTCAAAGCAAATGCAAGCAGGGATTATTATTGCTTTGTAATCTTGGGTTGCTATTATACACAATCTGTTTATTCCCTATGATAATAAGTCAAAATATGTTATTGTAAATGTGCTAGTTTTAAATGCATAAATAACTTTAATCATTGTCTGTACTATCAATATGTTCTACAGTATAACGATATTTATACTTTTCTTTACCCTAGTTCTGTATGGATGCAAACTTTGGAACAAAATTACACCACAGACATAGTGAGCTTGTAGCTAATAATTTTGGCTCATATTTGGAATAATATTCTGACATAACTGATTCACTTCTAATAGAAAGGGAAAATAGATTGGTAACAGTGCTCCCTAACCAGGAAGGGAAGAGATTGGAAGCATCTGAGATTAAACCCACTAACTCTTTCTAGGTGCTGATTATAGAATTAATCTATCTGGCTGCTACCAGAGAAGCCGTAGGAAAAATTCAGAACTTCCCTATAAAATACAGCAGAAAAAATAAAATATTTGTTGTCCATAAAATCTTTAAGAGGTTTTTCTATTGATATGCATGTTTTCTATAATATACACAAGAGATTGATTAGACCCCTTCATTTCCCTTACCTAAAATGAAAACAGTGTTCCTACTGTAACTCATTTTGTGCTATAAATTAGGAAGTGAGATTAATTTTGACTAGCATATAAATGGGCATAATATGTTTTTGGTCAAAATTGGAGAAGGAATTTGCAGTCAAGTTAATAAGTCCAGCAAAAAAAAAAAAAATAAAATTTGGAGACAGGCGTGGGAAATACAGAGGTTTCCAGGTGAGACCAAAATTAGATAACACTATTGTAAATACAAACACTTTTCAATGCATTTCCTCTTGTAGCAATTCCTAATCATTCAGACTTGTTAATGTAAGAACTATGCCCCAAAGAATGAATCTTTTGGGGAAAGTGTTGCATAAAATAATGCAATGTATGCAAGTGTCAGTGTCATTTTACATTTGCTTAACATTTCTCATCCCACAAGACCTCCCTAATGCTTTACAAATGAGACAGTTAAAGGAGTTGTTTCACACACAGTATCACTGGAATGCAGTCACATCTGGGGTGAAGCATGGCAACAATGCTCAGGGGGCACTTTTACACGTGCTCTGGGGGTGGGAGGCAGTGCTTTTAGAGTGACTCTGATAGTTGCTTAAATGAAAGCACATGTATCAGCATCCCCATGCTTCTAAATGGAGGTGTGGGCACTTGAACTAAAATTTGACAAGCTTGACAAGCTTTAGTTAAAGTGCCCCTGTTACCATTTTGAAGCATAGAAACACTGATGTGCGAGATGTTGGAGGCTGCTGGAGGGCAGCAATTACCACACTCCAGCAGACTCAGTTGAGTCTGCTCTGACGTGCTGTAGTTACAGCATGTCAGAGCAACCTCAATGTTCATGTAGAGGCACCCAGGAATACTAGGCTGGCTTAAGACAGAAGGCCATGTCTATTCAGCAAAGCACTTACATGCATGCTTAAATACTGTGCAGATTTTAGGCCTTAATTTTAGTCTAAATCATAAGTTAGAAGGAAGTGAATTTTGACTGTAGGCAATACTTATCACTGTACATCACAGTCATCAAAGATATGATAAATTTATCATTACCTATAAGCAAAGGGGTGTTTTAGCCTGGATTAAAATGTGCACTGTAGAGAGACAGTGAAACCCAGATACTTCACAGGGTTAGGTTTACAACCCAAATCAAGGTTATATAGAGCAAAAACAGTTGTGGAGAACTGCAAAGATGCTCCAGCTGTTTGCTGTGGCTTCTACTTCAAAGATCACTACTCCTCAAACAGCTGTGGGAGCTCCAGCTGAGTAGAGAAGTGGTGTCCTTTGAAGTAAAAGCTGCATCAAACAGTTGAGTAGTACATTCTTAATTTGTCAATTTGCTGCAAAACTAAGAGACTGTAAACAACCTGGATATGAATAACTTGGATTCTGTATTTGCCCACTGGCTAGTAAACCAGTATGTAGTTGTAACAGAATTAATGATAAAAGGATGCACTTTTCATTTTTCCAGAATCACAAGGTGAAACTTTTTCTTAAATACTTTTGTGAGAACTAGAGGCATCTTTCCCAAAACAATAAAACAATGCTGTGGGGGGTTTGACATTGTGATGGCTAACCAAAATCCAGCATGTTCAGCATCCAAGAGGTGTGTTGCAACATCAATAGTTAATGCAGAGAGTACAGTTTCTTGGGGTGATCGAAGTTTGAAGAGTATTTAAGAAATAGGTTGGGGAGGGGGTGATTTTTTTTCTATAGAATATAACATATTCCAAATATCTATTTTTATTTTGTTTTATTTTTTGTATGTTTTCCTCATTAGAGAGACAAAAGAAACCTGAAAAAGGATATGTTTTTGGATACTTATATAATTCACTGAGATATGTGAAACCCTTCCAAGAGGTATTTTTGAATAGCTTGTCTTGTTGGTACTGTTTTCTAAAGTCTCATTTCAGGAAGACCAGGTTCTTTGAGTAGACGTGCTATCTTGTATTTGACCAACTGAGTAATACTCAGTTGGTCTAATAAAAGATATCACATCAGTTCAAAGAACCTGGCCTGCCTATGTGCTTAGCCAATACAGCTACAAACAAAAAACTCAATTCAGGAAAGCACTTAAGTGCTTAAACCCATGCTTAAGCCTCATTGGCTTCACAGGAACATAAATATGTGTTGTCCTAATAGAGATGTTTTCCTAACTTATGGTCTGACTCAGGGGTGGGCAGTTATTTGGGGCGGAGGGTTGCTTACTGAGTTTTGGCAAGCTGTCGAGGGCCACATTTCCCTCTCTGGTGCAGGGAAGCAGGAACAGCCCCATGGTCCCAAGCCAGAAGCCTCTGCTCGGCAGGGGCTTTTGGTTGGTGGTGGAGTGGGGACTGGGCGGGCCTTGCTTCTGGGTCCTGCCACTGGCTTCCCCTGCATCTCTGACAGGCAGCCAGGAGCAAATAAATATTACTTTTCTAAATTTTTAGGGGCCCAGCAGGCTGGACAGAATGGCCTGGCAGGCCAGATCTGGCCCCCAGGCCATGTTTTGCTCATCCCTGGTCTGACTATATACCTCTGACATAACTACCAAACTTCAGCCTCTCTTCACTAGAGAGCAAGCTGCTTTGAATGCTTTCATGTTTTAGGACAATGTCAGTAGGATGGGTAAGGGTCAGTAAAAGCAAGGAATAAACTGAGCTTCAGTTAAGAGAAAGCTAACCCACCACTTATACACACTTTCCCCAAATGCATTAATAGCTAGAAAGGTGATCACAGAACTGTGTAGCCATAGGATGAGTGTTGAAGTTACGAAACCATTTCTCCTTCTTCCTTCCTCATTGCTGTATCATGTCTAAAATTTGATTGCAATCTCTGTGGGAAAGCAACCTTGGTTATTGTAATATGTATTGTAAAGTGTCACTGAAAGTTTCTGGATGTTGGAAACAAATAAAAAAAGAAATCACATTTATAAACAACTTGGAAATACTTGTTTGTTTTCTGGTCCAAAACAAACAGTAGAAAGATTTAAGTCTGCTCTAGGACTAAACTACAACTCATGAATTAAGCAGACCAGATATTTTACTTTGTTAAATCAAAAGAGTAACTCTTCAGTGACCACAATGTCTTGAGCTAGGCTAAAGCTATCTGGGACAGGAGTACCACTTCTGGAGTGACAGGGGTATCTCCTCCTGTTTAGAAAAACAGAGACAACCAGGGACTGTGAGAAAAATGTGGGCCCCAGTACATCCTGGCTGGAGACTGGGAGGGGTCACCTCCAATTCTGGAAACAAGAAATTGAAGAATTCTATTTGAATTCTAAACTGAATTCTTAAGTTTTGAAAGTGTTGGTTGTAGCTGTGTTGGTCTAAGGACATAGGTAGACATTTATTAGACCAACTAAATATTTTGGAAAATTGTTCTTTGCAAGCTTTTGGGCCCAAACACCCTTCTTCAGGGATAGGGAGAGCCTGCTTTTGTTTTGTGTTCTTTTGGGTGGAATAGAAGCCAATATGCAAAATGCTATTGATATTTTTATATTAGTATATCAATAGCTTTTTGATTTTGAGGCCTCTGATCCTCACTGCCATGCATTTGCATTTTCACAGACCTGCATTTTGTATACTGGCTTCTATTCCACCCAGGAGAACATAAAACAACAGCAGACTTGCCCTATGCCTGGAGAAGGGTGTTTGTGCCCAAAAGCTTTCAAAGAATAACTTTTCAAATGATTTAATTGGTCTAATAAAAGATATTGCATTTACTCAAAGAATTGTCTCTGCCTAAGTTTTGAAATCATTTCTAGAGCTTGCACTTCTACTTTATTTACACATTTGCTACTTGCAATTATTATTTTACCTGTTCTGTTTCAACAGCTATTAAGAAATGACGGTTCTCACAGTTTTTTGGGCCCGATACAACTGTGCCCCACTAGTCCTCCCTCTCCTAGGCCTTAGAGAGCAAGGTGGTGGTTTGTTCTGCTGGGTTCAGAATCAGAAATAGGGAGAGCCCTCTGCTGGTGAGCAGCAAGCATGACAACAATGGCTCTATCTCTCCATCCATAGTTTGGATGTACAAAATATTTACACTGAAACCACAAATCTACCTTTGTGTTGGTGTATGTACAGTGCATATGTGCACATAAAACATACAGCCCTACAGCAGTATAATATACCATCAAAGGTGGTTCCTATTCAAAGGTTTTTGTATTTTCCACTTTTTCAGTAAATGTAATGGACTCACTCATGTTCTAAATTAAGCATGAGCCAAAATACCTTACTGAAATGCAAAGGCCAGCTCAACACTTAAAGCTCAATACTTAACGTTATACTGTGGGGCAGACCGAAGTGGCACGCAACAAAATGGGGAGATGGGACCAATTTGGGAATGGACCGAAGCGGTGCACTCACGGACTGAAGTGGCATGCTCATGAACCACTACACCTTAGAGGGAACATTGGCTCTTACTGATCACACCAGTGCCTGTGAGGGAGAGGTAGGTATGATCTCCACCCTGGCTGCTCCAGATGTCTGAGGTAAAGTGTAGAGCTACCTGCAGCTCTGCCTTCCACAGCTCCTTGCTCAAGTACTCCCTGCATGCCTCCCCTGCTTTGGTGGTGCTTGTGGGCACTTGGTAGGATGGGGCCACAAGCACCATGAGCTGCCTGAACCCTGGACACTCAAAGGAGAAGGGCTGGCCATCCAGAGCAAGCATCCCTCAATGCTCTGCCTTGAGAACATGCCCCTCCTTTGTCCCTGTGTTTCCCCCACTGGTCCAGGGTGGCCTGCCTCTGCTCCTTGGGGATGGGGGCTTTGGAGTCACATGGGGACTTCTTTTTGGGCACACTCCCACTGGTGCCAGGCTGAGGGCAAGGGGGTGCTGCCTCCTGAGATGCAGCAGCACTGCTGTGGTGGTAAAATGTTTCTTGTCCTTGCCCCAGCTGATCTGCTTTTGGCAGTGCTGGCAGGTAGCATACCTGGGATCATCTGCCACCTCAAAATGATCCTACACTACCCACCAACTTTTGGGTTGTGGGTGAGGATCCTGCCCTGTTGTTGTGCCTCCTCAGCAGGCAGAGGCACAACAACAGGGGAAGCTGAGCCACCTGCCCCCACAACCACCTTCAAGGTGCCTTCCAGAGGAGATCTGCCTCTAGGGGAACTTTGAGGGGTGTAGAGCACAAACTCAAATTCCTCCTCTTTCCCCACAATTTCCTTGACTCTGGCACTTGGGTCCCCTGCTTCCAGATCAAGCTCCTCCTCTGGCACTGGAAAGCTCATGCTGGCAACTGAAATTGGAGTGGAGAATGTCATGCTAATGTTGGTTGTGGTTACTGGTGTTACTGGTGGTGCTGCAGGTGCAGACACAGCTCCCACCTCTTTGCTCCCACTAGTAGTAGAAGACTCCTCACTGGCAGGAAAGACAGTGCATCTATGTTTGCAGGGGGATGGACTTACAGCTCTCCCTCTGCCCCCTTTCCCTCCCCTGCCAGAAGACCTGGCACCTGCCTTTCTAGCACGCTACATGATGTGCTGTAAAATGTGCGCGTGTCTGTGTGTAACATATATGTTGTTTTTTCCTGCACAGTGATAACACACTATCAGGGAAAACACAGATTTCTTTTTGTGGGAGGAAAAAAAAAAGGCTAACAAGAACAAATAAGAGGATTTGGGGGGAAGAATAAGCTGAAAGGAATGGATAACAATAGGGATTGTAGGCAAGGATAAATAGGAAAGGATTAGATAGAACTTGGTGGCAAGAAACTACTTACTACCAAGCCAGAGCCCTTCAGACACTGCTGCTGCAACAGAGACAGACAGACAGCTCGCAAGAAGCACATAGATGAGTTCTCACACAGCCTTATGTGTTGTTTCTATGTCCCTCCCCCAGAGCACCATGATTGGAAGGGAACTCAGGGAAAGATCACAGTCGCTGGCCAGGTAAAGATGTCAATATCAGAGCAGTCTTTCCACCCCCTCCCCCCATTTCTCAGGTTCTGTTTCCTGCTTGTCTACCTTCTGAATCTCCAAATTGATTCAGAGGCTTCAATTAGATTTGGAGCTTTTAATGGGTCTCTTGTTTTGATTCAGTTTTAGCCACCGAATTGGGCTGAATCTCTTACAAATCAAATTGGCTACCGAAGCTTTGCACAGCTCTAATATCTGTTTGTCATGGGATGGGGTCCCCAGGGACGGCCGTGATTCCCCTGGGGCTCCGTGACTGCCCACTGGGCAAGATTGGCACACCCTTTTCCTCTCCTGCCACGTCTTGCTGGTAGTTATAATATAGGGAGACTGTCCTCGAGTTTGGGTCTGAACATGGTCCTGATTGACTTGCTGAACCCTGTAGATTTTAGGACCCGTTCTTGGGTCCTGCTCAGAATTGATGCCTCATGGGACATCCTCAGCCTTACTGGCTAGATGTGTGGCTCCAAAACCACACCTTTACCATGCCCCAAACCTTGCAGATGGTAGTTAAACATTGCCTCTCTGAGGCTTTAGTCTAGTTCAGTCTCTTGTCATCTCTGGGCTCTTTGCAGCCCTGTCTCTGCACCCAACACTGGCACCAGGCTCTCCGCAGCCCCGTTTTGTCACTACGCCTCCTGGTGCTGGGGTCCCCACACTGTAGTGGGCCCTCCAATGAGGCCTCTTCCTTCCCCAATAGCCTCAGCCCAATCTACTGGTTTTATAAAACAGCAACCAAAATATGAGCCCTTGTTCAGGGTGTGCTCTGTCCCTTTAAAAAGAGTCAAACTTCTCCCCCAGTACTAAGTGCCTTATAGCCCAGGGTACCTGGTGAGCTCCTGGAGCTGCACTAGCCCTCTATGCAGCATATCAGGGCATGCGTCTCTGGGCAATTCTTGCCTAGAGGCTCCTTCCCCTTGGCTGCTGCCAGCAAACACACTCCTGCTGGTTTCAGCCCTGGGGTTATATATGCCCAGGGCCCTGCTTTCTTCCGGTCAGCTGACTGGGTGCAGGTGCAGGCTAACTCCCTTGGTAGCCTGCTGCCATAGGAATTTGCACCTGTGGGGTTTCTGTCTGGCTCCTAGGGTCCTCTCCCTAGGCAGTTTCTGCTCTTAAAGGAGCAGGCACCTTAGTGCCCTGCGACAATGTTATTGCACCAGCTGTATAGTTAGGATGGAGGTAGATGAGCCCTCAAATGCAAAACATGCTTTATCTGCTTCCTCAGAGCAGTTTACACCCCTGCAGGTCACCTGATGATGAATGTCTTGTATTTGAAAACCTGGCTAATTCTATCCCAACTATACAGTTGGTCCAATAATACATATCACCCTAAGAAATCCTTGTCTCTTTCATAATTCCTGGTTCCTTATGGGTAAAACATCACTCTAACACTTCCATAACATGGAAAGTGTTATCATGCAAGTGCCTTTCAACTCTAGCATAGGTGGAATATGCTAAAAGATGCTGCAGGTATGTAAAATGTGAGGAAAAATATTGTATTTTATATTACAAATATAATGACTGTACAATAGGCAGCAGAACTAACACTTCAGGGATAACCTTACACTGTCTTTTCTTGATGAGGATGCTTAAGGGCACACCCTTGATACTTTGCATACTATTTGGAAAGATAAAATATTAATTACCAATAAGTGAATATGTGCATATTGCACTGCAGCTAGAGACCATCATGATTATGGCTTGTAGACTATAAAACACATCTAATAGCATCTTGCATTGATAAATGTGGGATTTATGCAGGAGACTTTCATTAACACTAATGGAAGTTTATTGTAGTAAATCCTTAACCAGTTACAGGAGAACAGTAAATGATCAGACTATGTCACTTTGTAACTGTGTCAATATACTATTTAGTCCTTAATTTTAGGATTGTTGGATTTTCTATACTAAACATGTCAAAATGCCTTTCTGCTAAAAGATAAAGCTAAAGAAAATGTTTAGGGAATTAAAAAAAATATGGACTTCTTACTGTTCCCCACCTTGCAAGTAATTTAATCTTTCTTAATGCGAAATATCAAAAATTACTGGAGAAAAACTTCAGTAGACCTCTAAGAAATATGATGATGTTTGAATGGCTTTGATGAAGTTTGACTAGCCTCTTCTGAGCTCTCTGATAATGTTATATCATATACCTCACTACCTCCCATTTTTAATCATTTGACTTTCATGTATGATAAACATGATGGATTCTAAATTGTTGGCTGGCTTTTGCAATAAATAATAAGGGCAGTAGTAGGGTATGTAAGCTGATTAAAAATCTTGTCGGCTGCTCTGTCCTTTATAGCTGACAGTTTATGTCTGTCTTGAAAACATTGCTTTCTTAGAGCCAACCGCTGTTCTGTTACACTTGTGCAAGCATGGAGGAATTTTTGATAGGCTTCATCAGCTCTGCAAAGTTTTGCTGGCAGAACTGCATTGGTTTTAGGTATAAGAAGAGCTGAATGCTCCTGCCTTCTTGGCTTATGTTGTCAGGGCAATGGAGTAGCAAAGCTGAAAGAAAAGCCCCATTTGTCTGCTATACTTTGCATTTCCACTAGGAGGCATGCCCACCATAGTTATGGAGGCAGCATGCTAGTAATGCAGGTAAGCCCTAAGTCAGTTAAATAATAGAAGGCAGGGGCCTTTAGGATGCATAGGACAATTCACGCCTGTCAACTATTGTTTTAGGCTCTGGACTGACTCTTCTGCTTCACTTATGCTCAAGTAGTGATACAAGCTTCTTAAATCATTGTAACTTTAACTCTGAATGAATAGGGTTAAATTGTAATAGTTTTGCCATACATAGGGGCATGCAGATGTAAGTTATATTGTAACAACTTGTATCAGTAACATTTTACATCAGTATAGTTTGTTACAATTTAAAGACTCATCTAAAGAGCAAGGAGATCTGACAGTTACAGTGAACAGGTAATACATTTCAGAGCAGTAGTTCCCACTCCCCTTTTAAAGTTGCATTTGTCCATAGATGTTTTTTCCTTTGCAGTTTTGAAGGCTAGATATGTGCACTGATTTTTTTTTAAAACAAATGTCAGGATTTCACCTTAGTTGCTCAGTTGCTTCCAGGCATGCTGGAGTTTGGAGTATGGATGTGGATACAAAAGATAATTACAAGGTAGTTTTACTAATCCATACAATGATAATGAAATCAGGGTAGGCATGGTCAGGAGAACTTCTCTGAAGTCTTAATTTGAAGTATGTCTGTGAGGTAATGGAGACATTCTGGGATGTGATAACAATGAGCACATTATTTTCTAAATTTTGTCTATAAAGGGCAGCAGAGCCAGAAAGGATTTCCAGATCAATAATTCTCTTCTATATTCACATTGTTGAAAAGATGATATTATTATTATTCTCTCCTGCATAACACAATATCCTCATTAGATGAATAATGCAATGTGTAGCAAATGCTTTTTCTTTTACTCTCTGTTTTCTGATACTCTATTAAAAAAAAAAAAGCAAGAAAACAGTGAAAGTGCAAGAGAGTGCTGGAAAGTATTTAACCATGTGAATGATTCATACTTTCCTATTTTGACTGTAGCTGAAATTGTTATAGATGTCAACATAAGTGCTAGTGTGGTTGGGGAAATTTTAGGACTGAAAGCAACCATGGTGAGAATAAAATTATTTCATGGTTCACAGTGAGCTAACATGGAACAGAACATTTGCATTTCCAGATTGCACTTACAGCTTCTTTCTCTTACAAATATTTTTCATGTTTCCTCTTTACTAGAGATACTATATATGGCTTAGCTGAGATGCTCATGGCTTGAGAAAGAATGTCTCAGGATCTTAAAGGAATTTAAAATATTGTGATTTTGCCCCAATTTAAGTTGTATTTTTTTCTCTCTCCTGGAAGAAAAACACCAGGCCAGGCAGTGCTCTCCTGAGAGAGGCTGGGCTTGTTTTGTGAGTGCTACCTCCCAAATTGGAGGGGGCATAACTGCTGAGTGTGTGGTGTGGTGTTGCACATGTATCAGCAGGCTTCACTGGGACATAGTGTCTGTTGACATATTCACACCACTGCATTCCTTCAGTTTGAGAGGTAGCCTACTGAGGATGCTCTGAGGCAGTACCTAAGTCAATAATTTTCAAGTTTTTTTTAGACTCACAGCATCCCTAGTTAAACTTGAAGCATCCCTCAGAAAATTCCAGTTCTTAGTTTTCACTCATAGTTTCATAGTTTGTAGGGTTGGAAGGGACCTAAGCAGATCATCAAGTTCAACCCCCTGCCATGGGCAGGAAAGAAAGAAAGCTGGGGTCAAATGACCCCAGCCAGGTGATTATCTAGCCTCCTTTTGAAGACTCCGAGGGTAGGAGCGCACACCACTTCCCTTGGAAGTTGGTTCCAGCTGCTAGCCGCCCTGACTGTGAAGTAGTGCCTCCTGATGTCTAGCCTGAACCTACTCTCAGTCAACTTGTGGCCATTATTCCTAGTTACTGCTAGTAGTGCTCGGGGGAACAGGGACTCTCCCATTCCCCACTGGTCCCCCCCGGTAAGTTTATAGATGGCCACCAGATCTCCTCTCAGCCTTCTCTTGTGGAGGCTGAACAGGTTCAGGTCCCGTAGCCTCTCCTCGTAGGGCCTGCCCTGCTGCCCCCTGATCATGCCAGTGGCCCTCCTCTGGACCCTCTCGATGCTGTCCACATCCCTCCTGAAGTGCAGCGCCCAGAACTGGATGCAGTACTCCAACTGCAGCCTGACCAGTGTCACATAGATGGGGAGGATCACCTCCTGGGACCTGCTCATGATGGATCTGTGGATGCATGACAAGGTATGGTTAACCTTACTGACCGTGTCCTCATATTGGTGGCCTATGTTCATCTTGGAATCAATAATGACTCCGAGATCCTTTTCTGCCTCTGTGCTGATGAGAAGGGAGTTCCCCAGCCTATAGATATGCTGCTAGTTCTTCCACCCTAGCTGCAGTACCTTGCACTTGTCAGTATTGAATCCCATCCTATTCTCATCCGCCTACCCCTGTAACGTGTCCAGATCTAGTTGTAGCCTGTCCCTCCCTTCTAGCGTGCCCTCTCCCGACACCTTAGTGTCATCCACGAATTTGAACAAAGTGCTTTTCACCCCCTTGTCCAAGTTGCTGATGAAGATGTTGAACAGTATGGGCCTGAGGACTGAGCCCTGGGGGACCCCACTGCCCACATCCCTCCAGGTCAAAAATGACCCATCCACCACCACTCTTGGGGTGTGGCCCTCCAGCCAATTGGCAACCCATCTGACTGTGTAGGCATTGAAACCCCAGTCGCCTAATTTTTTAATGATAATGCACTCTTTTTTGACTATTGAAAAATAGAGCAATTTTTCTGTTACGAAGAACTCACACAAATACCACAGCTATGGATTCCTATGCAAAATCTCTGGGTTTATCTTGTGAATCATGTTTGCAAATCTAACAGTACTAATATTGCATGGCACCAGGTATGGCTGGTGAACTCAGACTGGTGGGGTGGGTAGAGTGTCTCATGGGAGTGTGTGTGGGGGAGAAAGGAGATGTTGCAGTCAGACGGACACTCTGGCTGGTAGCAGGGAGGCTGCAAACCTCCCCACTCCTGGCCGGCTGCAAATCCCCTCTCCCCACCCCTCGCCCTGTGGGCCACTCCACCCACCCCACCAGTCTGAATTCACCAGCTGTGCCTGCATGGCACCCTTGAAAGGCTCTCAAGGTACCCCAGCTGACAATCACTGACCTAAGTTCTGGTTGGGGCCCTTCTACTTTTGGTAGCTTTTTTTCCCAGCCTTATTTTAGTTAGTTGAGTTTATTTATTAAGTTGCTGTTTGTTGAAGATTCTGCTTCATCCTAAAGACACAATATACTATTTATAGCACATATAGCATTAACTGTTTTGTTGCTGACAAGTCTGATAACAAATATCTAGTCAGGATGGAAACATTCCCTTATGTCTCACAATTGGACCCCTTAAACTGATGTTAACAGGCTAGTGAGAAGGCATGCTGCATTTGCCTGCAATTATAAGAGAAATGCTAATCACAGATGGTCACATTAGGAATGCAGACTGAAGGATGCAAGATTCATAGACAAGCTGTACCTTAACTTGTACCAACAGCTGTGGGTGAAACAAATTGTTCAGCCCATGTATATTACTCTATTTACTTTTGTATTGCTGCTAGTAATGCAAAGGAAAATGTCTGTGATAATTGAAGAAGACTCTGGGGGAACAAAGGAGTTGAAGTTCATCCCTTTTGCAAGGAGGCCTATATCTGAAAATAAAACAAGTAAATGCAGAAGAAGTTGAATGTTAACTTTCTGAAAGGTAAGCTAAGGTGAAGTCTTGCCACCAATGATAGTTGGCCTAAATTTCATTCTTTGACTTTACTTGGTAACTTTGTATGCTCAGACTTCAGACAGGAGATTTTGCTGATTGTAATTGCTACAGAATCACTTGCTCTCCAGCAAGCCATATGGAACATCAGTGAAAGCAATGTTATCTCAGTAAAATTTTGTATGCAATTAAAATAGTTTGCTTTTGTTTTATGTAGTAAAATAATTACCTTCTTTTCAAGCCAGTGAGTAACTGAAGGACTTTTCATATGCAATTGAATACTGCAAGTCTATATACATTGTTAGTATTTCTCTTATAATCAACAATAATCTGTATATATATTTCCTAGTAATGCCAAAAACGTTCTTATCACTCCTCATGCCAGAACCTCTGGCCAAGTCTACATAGTAAGCTTGTGGTGGCAGGCAGTGGTGCTCTTGAGTAGCTGTCTCCACAAAGCACTTTTGGGCAGGGGAACTAGCACAGCTGAGTGACACAGAGCCTGTTAACCTGAGACAGCATGTAGATACTTCCAGTTTAGAAGCTTAAGAGGCAGTCTATCCAGAATGTCACAGCAAGCTTGTGTATAGCACTGCTGGGCAACATGTTGGCTATGAGAACCAACTGAAGCATGGCACTGGATCTTCTGTTAAGAAATTTTGAGCTAGGTGGGAAGGATGAAATTGTTTTTAAATGGACACTTAGGTCATTGCAACCAATGTGAGAAGTTTGATTGATTGACCAAAGCAAGATTAATTGACAAGGATAAGCATAATCTAACAGGATAAGTCTCTTCTGCCATGGAGTGGCATTGGCCAGCTTTTTGGTTTCCACAGCAGGGGGGGGGAAATCCTCCTTCAACATTTTATCAGGCAAGCATCTTGGTACATGCAACAGTCTCTCAGGTGTTGTTGAACAGTTACCCTCCAACTTCCTTCCAGCCACATCCCTTATTTATGTATGGCTGGTAAACAAACATGACTTCAATATTCTAATCAAAGGTCCCTGATTGGCTTTATTTAAAATGTCTTTGTTTCACTGATCTGTTTTGTAGTAGTGCTAGTCAGAGACAAAGAAGAATACAAAAAAACTCTAGAACTCTTGGTTCAGAGGTGATACCTTTTTTATTAAACCAACTGAAAAATAGCAAAAAAGAAAAATCTTTCTTTGCAAGCTTTCAGGCACACGTGCCCTTCTTCATGCTGAAGGGAAATCAAAGATTGTTAAGGTCCCCTTAGGATGAAAATAAACTTCATTTTTCAGAGAGGAAGCTGAAGGTAGATGCATGTTCATCTGGGTCCCTGAGAGTCCCTTTGTGTGAGTTGCTCTTTGATGTGCAGATCAGGCAGTTTCTCTACCCTGGTGGTGGCAGATGTCAGAGGCAGGGAGCCGCTCTAATTAGAGTGCCTCCCCCCCACACTCCTACAGCATGTGTATAAATGCCCATAGAGGCCCACACATCACAACTGCTTCAGTTCCCCGATAGTCACATGTCATGAATGTTATTTCTTTGCTTACACTTCTATAACTGTTATTTACAATATCATTGACATGTCCAGTGAAAAAGGCACGCTACATATGCCCCATATAGCTGAAGAGGGTATGGCTGCCCCCCCATCATTGCAGTCCTGGATCTACAGAATGTACCTGTGGCCTTGCTGAGCTTATCTAACACCTGATTTTGCAGAGCTGTTTCTGGAGACCATTATTAAGTTAGGCTGCTTTTCTTCAGGCAGTACTTGCTGTATGAGCTACAGATTGGTACACTTTGTAAACAGATAACTCTACATTTATACTTATTACTATGAAGTGTGTAAAATTGATAATGGAATTGAAAAACAACATGGAAAAATCCTTGGCTGGTCAAACTAAGTACAAAGAGGAGCTTAAATGTATAAAGAGCGAAAGATATCCTAACAATGCGCTACTAGAGAGACCTCAACAAATTGATGATTGGACCAAAATAAATCTCATGAGGTTCAATAAGGACAAGTGCAAAGTCTTGCCCTTAGGACAGAACAATCCCAGGCATGGTACAGGCTGGGGGGTGACTGGCTGGGCAGCAGCTCTGCAGAAAAGGACCTGGGGGTTACAGTGGACAATAATGTGAATGTGAGCCAACACTGTGTTCTTGTTGCAAAGAAAGCTAACAGCATACTGGCCAGCAGATCGAGGGAAGTGATTATTCCCCTCTATCTGGTACTGGCAAGGTCATATCTGGAGTACTGTATCCAGTTTTTGGCCCCCCACTACAGAAAGAATGTGGACAAATTGAAGAGAGTCCAGTGAAGGGCAATGAAAATGGTGATGGGGCGTACAACTTCTGAACAGAGGCTGAGGGAACTGGGCTGGTTAGTCTAAGATGTAGGGGATTTAATAGCAGCCTTCAACTGCCTGAATAGTTCTTCCAAAGAGGATGGAGCTGGGCTGTTTTCAGGGGTGGCAGATGACAGAACAAGGAGCAATGGTCTCAAGTTGCAGAAAGGGAAGTTTAGGTTAGATATTAGGAAAAATCTGGTCTCACAAGGGGAGTAGTAAAGCACTGGACCAGGTTACCCAGAGAGGTTGTGGAATCTCACAAGAAGTTACCCAGAGAGGTTGGAGATTTTTAAGATCTGGCTTGACAAAGCCGTGGCTGGGATGATCTAGTTGGGGATGGTCCTGTTTTGAGAAGGGGATTGGACTAAATGACCTCCTGACATCCCATTCAACCCTAATTTTCTATGACATAAAATTATATTTTAAGGAAGTAGTTTTAAAACAAAGAAAAAGGCGCTCTTTTCTACACAAGATGTTGTGGAGGCTGATAACTAAGTTCAAAAGAGGATTGAACACATTCATTCAGGATAGATCCAACAGCAGGTAATAAACATAATTAGCGGCACAGTCTACAAATTAGGACTTCCTGGGCCTCAGACTGCTGTAAGCTATAAGGGACAGGGACAGGTCCATCTGGAGAAGCCCTGTATAAACATTCTTTCCTTTTGCATCCACTCTGACATTATGAGATATAGGATACTGGGCTAGACGAACTGACAAAGTCTGACACTTACTATATTCTCTTGTTAAAAAAAGTTTACCGTTTCCATCTCTTAATTAATGTGAAAAAGGCATAGTGTTAAATAAACATTTCTGGTCTGTATTTGGAAAGAAGCAGGAGGATTATCTTCTATAACATGAGGTTTATTGCATACTTCCCAATCAATTATTAACTGCTAATCTAGTGGTCAAAAGACCTGGTTGAAGAGAGATCTATTTGGCTTTCTGTTAATTTTTAATGTATCTTGGGATACTAGGGGGCATCTAGACTGGAAGGGTATGTTTAAACCACTATTTAGGATGGACCTTATGGGTGACTGTAACAAGACAGTTTTATGAGCTGCCCCTCCAGCTAAATGCAAAGCATAGATGGAAGGGCAAGTAAAAGATAGTTTCTTTTAGGAATGAAACGTCCTGTTTCTTTGAGTGGCTCCCAGAAGTGCTCTAATCTTGTCTTCTGTTGTGTTTAGCTGAGACAAAAAAAGTGGAGGTCCAGAAATCCGGTATAGCAACTTGTGAGATTGCTGCTGGTAGACTTCCTGTGTTGGTCTTTAATTGGCTGAATTGGGAACACATTGCAGGGAGGCTTCAAGAGCTTCCATGATTGGGCTGGATTCCTACCAGCAGCAAGCTATAAGGATTTTTACTGTCAATGGGTTGGGGCTAGAATAGTGGTTCTCAACTGTTTTAGACTTGAGGCGCCCCTTTCTTGACTCGAGGCACCCTGTCTATAACTTTTGCCAATTGAGTGGCATCTCATTTAAAAAAAAACTAATGTATTTATTACAGTGCTTACCTCTTTGCAGAGGGACCAGGTAGTAAGGGCAGGTTCAGGCTCCTCCCATGCACTTGTCTCTTCACACCTTGCAGAACCCTTAAAAAAAAAAAAAAAGTTGTGGCACTCATGGATGAACCAGCACTTTGTCTGAGAAGAAATGGGCTAGAAAGTGACCCTAAGTAGAGGCCTAAGTAGCAGCATAGATATATCCAGAGAACACAATGATGTCACTTTCCAACTTTGCTGGAGGAGACCAAGCCGGGCCTCCCCAATGGAACATGCTGCTCCTCCTCTGTTACTAGGGCTCTGTATTTGTTCTCCAGACAAACTGCTACAGGTGGAGATGGAGATTTTTGCTTGCTGCCAGAGGTCAGATGCTTATGACTTCCACCTTCCTGGGAGTCTGTCATAGAATCACAGAAAATTAGGGTTGGAAAGGACCAGTCCAACCCCTTGCATAAAGCAGGACCATCCCTAACTAGATCATTCCAACCAGGGTTTTGTCAAGCCAGGCCTTAAAAACCATCAAGGATGGCGATTCTACCACTGCTCTAGGTAACTTGTTTCAGTGCTTCACCACCCTCCTAGTGAGAAAGTCTTTCCTAATACCCAACTGTGGACAAGTCCCTTTGTATATGGCTCAACCAGCACTGCAAACCCCTAAAGGGGCACTCACCTGCCATAACTTGATAGTTATAATTGGAAAATTCTGTCTCCGAGAAGGAAAAACTGGCTCCACTATCAGGGATGTGTCCAATATTCCAAAATAATCAGTTATGGCCTGTAATAGAGCTTCACAGGAGGCTTCTCCAACCCCAGTACCCCTGCCCCAGTCCTCCAGGTTTAAGTCTAGGCTCCTGCTGTTAAGGCATCACAGCTAGGAGCAGTTCTCAGTACCCCCCTGGATGACTCCTGGGAAAACTCTGCAGTCCATAAGAAACAAAAAAGCAAAAATATGGGCCATAGTATTCCTAACCCCTGGCCTCCATTGGTCTCTGGTGCAGGGTTTCCCCTTTCAGTACTGCTTGTGTCTGTTCCAGCCACCAGTGGTAGGGTTTGGGATTAAGAGAGTGGTCGGGAGTAAAAAGGTAAGAAAGGTTTATTGACTTAACAAACACACAACTACGTGTAGTATAACAAGACAACAATGACAGACAATAACAATTCACGTTGGCAACTTATCGGCAGTCCCCTCTGATGCCTGATGTATGACAAGTTCTTCTTTTATAAAGCTCAGTGAAGTCAGGCGTCCCCGATCTGCACTGTCCAAGGGGTATTGGGAAGGACACTGGTATTCAGTCCTCAGGCTCCTTGAGATCTACTGGCCCACCGAATCCAGGTCAGCAGCTAATTTCTAAATTAGTAGCTTCTTTTACAATGCCGCATCTTCCTACTGATTTCTGGATGTGCTAGCTAATTTATAACTTCTGAGCTACGCTGTTGACTCACAGCTACTTACATTCTTACACTATGAACTTTCCTTATGACTGACCAATAGCAGTACAAGCCTTTGCATTTTTCTGATAAGGTTAATTTTAACTGCGCCACTACATACAAAGCCTTACTACTTTCAAGGCCTCACTAATCTTTTCCTTTAATTAAACTCTTAGAGGCAACATGCAGCTCCATACATAACAAACAACAAGAAACACTTGGTCTAATCCTCACAGAGCATTCAGCAAGCACCTTCACCACATGGACACAATTTTCAGCTGTCACAGTGTCCTTTTGGGCTCTCTGCCCAGTACTCCCCACTGGTTTCTGGTCCCCAGTTGTAGCTCATCTGCCCTGTATTGAGGGAAGACACCTGGGCTGAGTTTCCATCAAGTGACTCCTCCCCTGGGGTTATAAACAGCCTGGGCTGTTCCAGCCCCTTCTTAGTATTTCCAAACAGGGCTTTCCCCTTCCAGGGGTTCTATTTCCCAATGGGACCCTTCAGAAGGCTAGACCATCTCTGTGTTCTCCTGGGGCTTTCTGCAACACAGGCTTTCCCTGCTGGGATACTTCTCCCCTCTACTTGAAATCACTCTGCAGGTAAGGGTTTACTCCTTTCCACCCTCCCAGACCTGTCTAGGGGCTTCTTCTGTTTGCTGCCTCTGTAGTTGCCCTGTTTCAACTGCTCCTATGGCCTGCCCCTTTACCGTTGGGGCCGTTTGACTTCCAGATACTAAGGGGAAGGGAGCGAGTGTCAATTTTCCTTCTCTCACTCTCCTTATTCTTCTACACCAACCTAAACCTCCCTTGCTGCAACTTAAGATGGAGCTAAACTGTTCTCAGAGGTGACAGATCACAGAATAAGGAGTAACCATCTCCTTTGGAACCCGCTTCAGCTAGCTAAAGGCTGCTATCAATACCTGCTCCCCCCACCTCCCGCCCCAGTCTTCTCTTCTGCAAACTAAATAAACCCAGTTCACTCTGCCTCTTCTCATAAGCCCCCAAACCATTGTTGTTGCTCTCCACTGGACTTTCCAACTTGCCCACATCATTTCTATGGGGGAGAGGGCAAAACTGGACACAGTACTCCAGATGTGGCCTCACTAGTACAGAATAGAGTGGAATAATTACTTCCTTCAATTGGCTGGCAACTCTCCTACTAATGCAGCCCAGTATGCTGTTGGCCTTCTTGACAACAAGGGCATACTGCTGGCTCATTCAGTTTATTTTCCACTGTAACCACCAGGTCCTTTTCTGCAGAACTGCTGGCCAGTCAGTCAGTCCCCAGTTTGTACTGGCACATGGGATTGTTCTGTACTAGGCACAGGACTTTGCACTTGTCTTTATTGAACCTCATGAGATTCCTTTTGACCCAAACCTCCAATTTGTCTCGGACACTATGAATCCTAGCCCTACCCTCCAGCATGTCTGCTATACCCTCCAGCTTGGTGTCATCCACAGACTTGCTGAAGGTGAAATCCATCCCAACTTCCAGATCATTAATGAAGATACTGAACAAAACCAGCCCCAGGACTGACCCC
>NW_005842406.1:1281889-1298765 GCF_000455745.1 Alligator sinensis | reverse complement strand
GAGATGGTATCAAAAGCCTTGCTAAAGTCATTATCTCCTCTGCTTTCCCTGTATCCACAGAGCCAGGTATCTCATTGTAGAACACAGTCAGATTGGTCAGGCATGACTTGCCCTTGGTGAATCCATGCTGACTGTTTCTAGTCAGCTTTTTCTCCTCCAAGTGCTAAGAAATGGATTCTTTGAGGACTTGCTCCATGATTTTTCCAGGGACTGAGGTGAGGCTGACTAGTTTGTAATTCTCTGGATCCTCCTTCTTCCCTTTCTTAAAGATGGGCACTAGATTTGACCTTTTCCAATTGTCTGGGATCTCCCCCAGTCACCATGAGTTTTCAAAGATAATGGCTAGTGGCTCTGCAATTACATTAGCCAACTCCCTTGGCACCTTCGAATGCACTGCATCTGGCCCCATGGACTTGTACACGTCCAGCTTTTCTAAATAGTCCCTAACCTGTTCTTTCACCACTGAGGGCTGATCACCATCTCCCCAAACTGGGCTGCTTGGTGCAGTAGTCTGGTAGCTGACCTTGCCTGTGAAGACCAAGATAAAAAAGGCATTGAGTACTTCCGCCTTTTCCTCATCTGTCACTAGGGTACCTCCCCCATTTGGTAAGGGACCCACACTTTCCTTGACCTTCCTCTTGTTGCTAACATACTTGTAGAAACCCTTCTTGTTACCCTTCATGTCCCTTGATAGCTGCAACTCCAATTGCACTTTGGCCTTCCTGACTCCATCCCTACATGCCCGAGCAATATTCTTATACTCCTCCCAAGTTTTATTCAAGCTTCCACTTCTTGTAAGCTTCCTCTTTGTGTTTAAGCTCAGTGAAGAGTTCTCTGCTAAGTCAAGCTGGTTGCCTGCCACATTCACTACTTTTCCTGCACATTGGGGTGGTTTGTTCTTGTACCTTCTGTCACGGCGGGGTCCTATAGGAGGGCCGTGATCTCCTTACGGCCCCCTCACCATGCCAAGTCGGCCCAAGGGCACCCTCTTATTCTCGCCCACCACGTCTTTGATGTTGAGGTAAAGTTGGGAGGCTGCCTTACGACTCCCTGGGCATGGTTAGCTGGGACCTCTGTCCCCGTGTGTTCCCAGACCCCCTGGGGGTCTCCCGGTATGATGGGTGCTCCTCAGGCACCCTAGCCTTATGGGCTACGCATGGCTCCTACCAACCCCCAATACCATGCCCCAAGCCTCGCTGATGGGATAGACGCTAGTATGTCTCTCTATATGTACATGGCCCATCTCTTGGACCTCCTCTATGTACTCTCGCCCCGCTCTCTGGGGCCTCCTCTTCTGTGCTGCCCTCTTGGGCTCTCTGAGTCCCCTCGGGGCCTCCCTATAACGTTGCCCCTCTCTGGGGCCTTCTCTGTAGTGTCATCCGAACTCAGGCTTCTAAAATACAGCCCCCCATCTGGGGTTCTCTGTGCCCACTCTGGGGACTTCTCAGCAACGCCCCCTGACTCTCGGGCCCACCGCGCTGCCACCCCCTTCTCCCAGGGCTCACCGCACCGCTACCCCCTCTCACTGGGGGCCACCACAGCACTCCACCCTGCTCCAGGGTTTTCCGCAGCACTAGCCCTGTTTCAGAGGCTCACCACGCCTGCACTGGGCTTCCGAATAATATGGCCCCCTCTGTGGGGCTTGCTGTGCCCCTACTGGGCTTCCTAATAATATGGCCCCCTCTGTGGGGCTCATCGTGCCCGCGCTGGGGCTTCTCAAAGCTGCCCCTCTCTGGGGCTGGGGTCTATGTACCCCACAAGTTGCGCCCCCACTGGTGCCAGGGTTCCCATACCACTGGGGTTCCCCTCTTTATGAGGATACTGCACCCTGACTGGTGCTAGGGCCCCCACACCACCATTGGGCCCTTTATGAGGCCTCCTCCAAACCCTATAGCCTCACCCAAACCACTGGTGTAATATCAAAGCCTGAACATAAACTCGAGCCTCCTGGCTATAACTCAAACATAAGGCACTGGGCCATAACAACATAAGCCTCCTGGCTGTAACCCAATATCATTGCTCCAGCCTCTGGAGCTCTCGCAAGCTATACTTGCTGTTAGGCTTATCCTCCCATCCTAACTACAGGAGGCCCAGGCCCTTTGGCTGCTGGCAAGAAGCTGCCAGCCTTGCCTCAGCCCTGGGCTTTATAAGGGCCAGGCCCTGCCTCCTACAGGCAGCTGGCTCTCCTTAGTTGCCCTGGCAACCCGTAGCTGGGCTCGTTACCCTGGCAACCCTCAGCTGGGCTCGTTATGTCATGCCAGGGCTCTCTCTCTCTCCCTGGCAGTTTCTCCTCTCTAGGAGCAGGAGCACCGAGGTGCCCTGCAACACTGTCAGTAAGGTTTCTTTAAAATATAACCAGCTCTCCTGGACTCTCCCGCTCTCCTTTCTTCCTTTTATCAGGAACCTGAACTCAATCATCTCATGGTCACTGCTGCCCAGCTTGCCATCCATTTCTACATCCTTCACTAATTCTTCCCTGTTTGTGAATAGTAGGTCAAGAAAAGCATGGTCCCTAATTGGTCTCTCCAACACTTGCACCAGCAAGTTGTCTCCAATGCTCTCCAAAAATGTCCTGGATTGCCTGTGCACTGCTGTATTGTCCTCCCAGCAGATGTCAGGGTGATTGAAGTCCCCCATGAGAACCAGGGCCTGTGATCTGGAAATTTCCACTAGTTGTCTGAAGAAAGTCTCATCTACCTCATCCTTCTGGTCTGGTGGTCTGTAGCACTGTTAACACTGTGCATTTATAAGCACCCATAGTTCCTTGACTTTGTAAGGACTTCCGATTCTTCTTGCTAGTTTCCCAGGCTCCATGCATTCATGTACAGACACCTGAGGTGACTAGCCAATTGCCCTACTCTTTCAGGAAGAATGAGGCCTCCCCTGCTGTCCTCTTGCTTCTTTAGCACTGCCTTTGGCAGTCCTTCCTTCACAGTCCTAGAGGTCTCCTTCAGCACTAAATTGATGAAGTCCTCATGGCAAAGGATGCTTTGTAGCTTTGCCACCTCCTCCTGTAGCTCTCTTGCCTGCTTCCTGGGGGGGGGGGGGAAGAGAGCGAGCGAGAGAGAGAGAGCGAGCGAGAGCGAGAGAGAGAACTGGAGACCGGATTCAGAATCTCAGCACAGTGGACCCTCGGAGAGCCCCTGAGAGAGGCCTGCAGGAGCAGCAGTGGAGAAGCTGGGCGGCAGGAGCAGGCAGGGACTGCTGGTGTGGAGAATCCAAGCCTGGAGAGACCTGACTGCAGCTGGTGTGGCTGGGTGAGCACAGCAGAGCCGGGTGGAGGGGGGGACTGCCAGAGTCTGCCCTAGTTTCCCTGAGGGGTGAGGGGCCCCAGGGGCAGGCAAAGCCCAGGGAGGGGCTGCAATTGCCAGGGCTGTGAGGCTGTGTGGGGCAGGAGGGTTGCTATAGCCTGCTGCCCAGACACTGCTCACAGCAGAACCAGGGAAGCAGGGCAAAGGCAGGGGAAGACTGTCTTGCAGGAACTGCAGAGGAGCTGCTGCTTGCTGCCCAGAGACCCCAGGAGCACGGAGATGGACACCAGCACCAGGGAGCTGACACAGACAATCCCGTTCTCTGAGATACCCCGCCAGGGGCAGTGCACATGGGATCCCCAGTACACCGTGTGCAAGTGAGAGGCTGTGTAAATAAGTTCTTTAGGGTTTATTAGTTGGTATATCCATGTGCTTATTTAATGATTATTTGTTATGTTGTAAATAATTAAATCTTGTAAATAGTTTGAGAACTGTCTGCAAGGGTGCTTGATTGTAAGGGGAGGCTCTCTGCTCGGGGGCACTGCAGCAGCTTCCCAGGGGGGCTGAAAGGGCTACTGGCTACAGGGTACCCCAGGATCCCATTATTCAAGTGAGGGTGCATGTAGTGTCGCGCCCAGGGTTACACACTAAATATATGTAGGTTAACTACTCTTAATTAAAAGAAAGATCTTACCTTAAAGGTTCTCCTTCAAAGAGAGGGGCAATGAACTGATCTGCAAACTACCCTGTTTGCTGGTCCTGTTCACTTGCTCTTTGGTCACTTGGAGTCTCCTTTTATAACCTGCTGGGCCTAGACTGGCTCCACACCCTCATTAGCGCTTTTGTCAAACATAGGCAGCAATCACTCATCAATAACATAGCTAGCAACACTCCAAGCTGCTCAGAAACATGCCCAAAACATACAACCCACCAAACAAACATTCAGCAAGCCAAAAACACAGGCAGTCCTGTCTCACTTACCTTCCCAGAGCAGGATCTGGTGCCTGGCTTCTCTTCCTCTTCCCCTCCCTCCTTTCTCCCAGTTCCCTTCCTCCTCTTGCTTCCAGCAAACTGCTTGCAAACTGCTTGTTTGCTCACACGTAATGAAAGCTTGCACATATTAACAGGAAAGTAAAGAGCAGAATTAGGGGTGCAATGTTTACTTCTGAATGTGGTACTCATGATGCTAATGCTAGAACACTGCATAGGTGTTCATGTTTTCAATATCCTTTTAAAAACATGGAGACAGGTCAGGAAAAAAGGCTATGGTGATATTATTTGAGGCCTAGAAGGAGTACCTCACAGTGAGAGACTTAAAGAGATGTATTCCTTTAGCTTATCAAAAAGGAATCTGAGAGGTACCTGACTAGTGTGTAACTATCTTTCTGTTGTGTTGGTCCTGTGCATTGAATGGCGTTTTAATCTAGCACACAAAACAAAAAAAACCCTCCAAAAAACAATCTCCCCCCCCCCCCCCCCAAAAAAAAAAAAAAAAAAACCACAACAAAAACCCAACAAACCACCCCCAAGACAACAACAGCACAACAAACATAGCAAGCACCAGTGGTTGGGAACTGGAATTTTATCTGACTTCAATCAGAAAAAAGCACATTTTATACAATGAGGGTGATTAGCCCATTGAAACAAATGAGGAAGTCTAGATGTTTTGCTGGATGATAGGCTTGACTCAAACACAAATTTGAGTCTGGACTGGATACACAGGTAAGTAGGTGAAATGTAATGGTTTGTATTGTACAGGAGGCCGTTCCAAATTTTCTGATTCCTCTTTCTGGCTCTGACATCTAACACTAAGGCTGCATATACATGTTCAAATCATCTGGGAGAATTCTCCTAGGTTTGTTTTCCTGGAGATGTCTGAACAGACAATCAGATGCTGAGCCTCTGAAAAGCAGAGAGCACTAGTAGTGCCAATGCCGTGCAGTGGGCCCCCTGTGCCTGCATCTCGGTGTGCTCTGTAGGCTCCCTTAGTCTGTCTGGAGATAGAATGGCAACGGTACACAGACTGGCTGACCCAGACCACTCGGGGTCAGCCTGTGTCTCTTTCTAGCATAATATGGGGATTGCATGCTCTGCTACCTGCTCAGCTGGAGCAGTAGAGTACAGCGAGCGACGTGCTGTCTCCAGAGCACGGCGGTGGGTGGTGTGGGAGGGAAGCACCCTGAGATGCTGGAGAACTGTTGTGGCTTCTCAGAAGAGAACATGTACAGACATCTCCTCTCCCAGGAGAAACTCTCCTAGAAGTGATTTAACCCTGGTTGTCCCAGGCTATTTTTCTTCATTTTGGCTCTGGAAGAAAAATCCTGACATCTGTACACTTGCAGTTTCTCTTGGGAGTGACTCTCTCAGGAGAAGCTGAATGTCTCTATGGGGCTAAAACAAGCACCCTTCTAGTTTCTTAGTTGAGAAACATAGACTTAGTTGAAAATTTCCTGTCAGATTTCCTTTTTGAGGTAAAAATAGCCTTTTACTCCAAAATATTTTATAGCAAGTTTTTTTTTTTTTTCATTTTTATAATTCAAAATTGTAACTTTCTTTTAAACCAAAGCCTCAGTTTTTTGGTTTTCGGAAAAACAAAATTTTTTACAGGAAAAAATATTTAAAAAGTAAATGTAAATATTTTTTCAACAAATGATTCACAGAAAATGATTCCTGTTTCCAGCCAGCTCTTCTGGGCACCTACAAACTGAGGAAGCTCAAATTATTCATCCTGTCTGGAAAATTTTGGCCTTAGCTTTTTCTATAGACTTCATTGCTACTATAATAACTATGCATTGTAAAGGCTGTGGGTACCACACTGTGTTTATTAGTCTGTAAAATATGGTGCATATTTAACACTGAATAAATAATAATACATGATGGACAGGTTAAGTGCTCTTGCTGTATGAGAAGGTTGTCCCATAAGTACTCATCAAGAGTTACATGACTATCACAGAAACAATGCACCCTTCATGAATATATGGTTTTTTCTGTCTACGTACACAGTACATTTTTATAACACTTGATTGCCTGTCTCTCTGGAAACTACTCCTTATTCTAAACAGTGTACAGATTTTGATATGAAAATGTTTATTTCAATAGATTTGTCTCGTATTCATCCAAGATTTGCCCTTTGCCTGCCTTTTTGTTGTTCTGTTTAGTTTTGGCTCTTCTTTTGTCACATAACTGCTCCCTCCAGTTCATAAAATGGCAAGGTCAAACTGAGGTGAAACTGAATGGTGCTGGGAATCTGAGATGCAAATAAGTTTTAGATAATCCATGTGATGTTCAGAGGCCATCTAGTCTCACAGAGCCATTAGCATTCAGGGATGCTCATTAGCACTCAGGCATGCAGTCAGTGTGCATTAGCAAAATTAGATGTGTTGATTAAAGATACAAATTATGTGTTGTATGTTTAGACCTCAGATGATGGTAGTTTAATGTTTCTACAAGAATGTACACTTTTTACATCTTTTTTCATATTTTTAATATTAAAAGATTTCTATTCTTAAATACTTTTTTTTGTAGAGGAAGGGGAACTTGCCCACTAGAAAAAGTATGATGCCTCTTTTCCAGAAGTAAATTCATTTTAAAGATTTAAAAGTCTTTTTTTATTGTTTGTTTTCATGCAAGTAGAGTAGTTGTGCAATTAGACCAGAAAATTCAAGATGGGAGTAATGGTTAACTATGTGTCAGTCTATTTAGCTACACTACAAAACAGTAATTTTAGGGGCAGAGTCTTAAAGGTATTGAGGTTCCTAATTCCACTGATTTCAATGGGACTTCTAGTAAGCTTGTGTGTGTGATATATAGGTGACACTGGATAATCAAAATGTATCATATACTAATATAATTTAGGGATTTGAGTGAGATTAGCTAAAACTAGAGGATCATGCAGAAAACTCTAATATATATATATATATATATATGCCTTTATTAATATTAACATTTTATCACAATGTCTCTCACCTGCATATTATACAGGCAGTACTATCTTGTGTAAACACAATAAACAAGAATCCTATGCTTAATATCAGGCTATCAGCACTTTGGATAACATTAGTAAAACATACCATGTTTGTTGTGCAGTGTGCATCAATGCAGATAACTATTTTTGTGTATCTTAAGCAAACATACCACCCTAATCTCTAGTAATCCAAGCCTTCAATATTGCCAAGATAATGTACATCAGGCAGGGAGCTTAATCAGATATATAGCTCATACACCGAGATGTAGAAATTTCCTCTCAGCATCTTCAGTGAGACTTTGCTCCTAATTGCCCTGTACAGAATTAGCTAATGGCAGAGTAACACTAGTATGGCTTTTATTGGTCCAGAACGTTTGCTATTAGTCTTTACATTGTCTAAACTCCGTATTTGTATATTAGTAACACAATGCATATCAATAACACAATGTGGATGGGGGGGCATACTTTGTTCTTATGTTTTCTGATCCCATGGGAAAGAATGTCTGGAAAGAGCTAAGTACCAGACAGATGACTATTTTTAAATGAAGTCTGGGTTTCTTCACTGCAGAGGCTGATATAGTGGAAATGAGCTCTCAGAGACAAGGAAGAAATTCACTTTAGAGTTCCACCAAGTGCTCAGGGAGCTACATCCAGCAAATAGTGTCCTCAACTGAAAAGTGCAGTAAACAGGATACAAACTGGGAATGACTCATCAAGGAGCTTCTCAGTCTGTGGTTCCACGTCTGTATTTGAAGCAGATTTACAAGAAGCAGACCTATCAGAATCGCATGTTTCCAAGAGAGCAGGTCTCTAAATCTACAGCTCCGAAGCAATCCAAAACAGAAAACTCTATCAGCAACCCTCTTGGGAAGTGAGTAGATGAAAGGATTGGCATCGAGGACCCTGAAATTGGAAATTTAAAAACATACCTGCCTTCTTAGAAGGGGAAAAACAGGCATTGCCTTGGAGAGATCATAAATTATTCATCTTGTCTGGATGCTTCAAAAGACATAAAACCCATGCGTTGCAGTATTCTATGTGTGAGAGAGAAAGTTTTCTCAAGCTCAGATTGAAGTTTCTTTTGGAAAATGGATGGCTAATTCAGGAATTATTTAGAGCCAAATTAATTTGTACCTTTAAAATCAGGCCATGTATTTAGGTGCCTGAGTGACTCTATGTTCTATAGTTCAGAATGATGCCCTCCGAGCGTCATAAAGAAAATAACAGCAGTGTCACTTAATGCATGGGTCCCTAGAGAATCAGATTTTGTCTGTGGCCTGGCACATCCCATCTCTTTGTAACTTTGTAGGTGAATTAGGAAATGCATTGTAACCAAACTTCTCCTGTGAAGTTCTAGCTATCTATTAACTTTCAGTTTTATATGGCTGTCCATCAATATGGTATTAAGTACCTTTCCAGTAAGCTAGTGGCATCACCAAAGTCCTAAGCAGATCTAATGGAGAGTCTGTCACATCTCCTCCCTTTTCAGAGTAAAAGAAAATATACTTGAGGTAGTATTTAAATGTTTGGTTGGTTGATTGGTGTGTGTGTGTGTGTACACTATATATATAATTCCTGTCATTACTGTTAGCAGTTAGCTGGATAGAGAGTTGTTCTAATACAGGTGTGGGTAACTATTATGACTGGAGGGTTGCTTAATGAGTTTTGATGAGTTGTTGAGGGCCGCAGTGTTAGTTGCACCCCTTAACAGGTGCCCCACCCTCTGGTTGCCATTTCCAGACCAGAAGTCCCACCCCCTAACCCTTGATCTTTGCACTGGAACTCCCTCCCCTTGCTCCAAAAAGTACTCCTGTGCAGGGGCATCTTTGAACATGAAAAAAACCAAATTGTATACTAAAAATCAAACATCTACTACAATGTATCTTAATTTTATTAAAAATATATTTTTGTCCTGATTTATGTGCGTTTGCATAGTGTATATAGAGGTGATTGTATAATAGCTCAAAATAAAGTCTTACTCTTGTATAGTGTGAGTTTGTGTGCATGTATAGTGTGTGTGTGTGGGGCCTGTGAGGGGGTGTACCTGGGTATGTTGGGGGGTGTGGGTGTGTGCATATGCGGGGGAATAATCATAGAATCATAGAAGTAGGGTCGGAAGGGACCTTGTAGATCTTCAAGTCTGACCCCCTGCCTGGGCAGGAGGAAACTGGGCTCAAATGACCCCAGCCAGGTAGGCATAAAGCCTCTTCTTAAAGACCCCCAGGGTAGGAGCCAGCACCACTTCCCTTGGAAGTTGATTCCAGATCCTAGCCGCCCTGACTGTGAAGTAGTTCCTACGGATGTCTAATCTAAACCTACTCTCCAACAACTTGTGGCCGTTATTCCTTGTTACCCGTGGGGGCCCTAGGGAAAACAAGGTCTCCCCCAAACCCTTCTGGTCCCCCCTAGTGAGTTTATAGACCCTGACCAGGCCCCCCCTCAGCCTTCTCTTGTGGAGGCTGAACAGGTTCAGGTCCTGTAGCCTCTCAGTGTAGGGTCTGCCCTGCTGTCCCCAGATCATGCGGGTGGCCCTCCTCTGGACCCTCTTTATGTTGTCCACATCCCTCTTGAAGTGGGGTGCCCAGAACTGGACACAGTACTCCAGCTGTGTGGGTGTAGGTAGGGTTTATGGGGTGTGAGGGAGGGTGGGGATGTGGGGATCCCCCCCAAAGACCCTTCCCATGGCTTACAGCTTTTGCTGCTGGCGGTAGTGGCAGACCCTTCGGGTGCTCGTGGCTCACACAGGTGCAGCTGCCTGGCTTTGCGTGGTTCCAGTCAGTTCCGGGAGCTGCACGTGGCAGCAAGGAGCGGAGCCAGGTTGGCCTGCCTCTATTATGCAGGGCTCACGTGCAGCTCCTAGGACTCTCACGCCACTGGAGGGAAGCCCTGCACAATCGAGCCGGCTGCCTTTCCCGCTCCCTGCCACCACATGCAGCTTCTGGGATGCTGCTGGGAAGTAGGGAGTGGGTCTTCCCAGATCTGGCCCATGGGCCTTATTTTGCCCACCCCGTTCTAATATCATGGAAAAGATTGTTTTCAAATAGGACTGTGGACTTCCTTAACCTTTTTTAGAAGTTTGTGCAAGAGCTGCACCTCTTTGGACCTGCCTTAAATTCATTTTTGTTTATAATCCTAGAATTTGGTCAGCATTTCATCACTGAACACCTTCAAACTTCTCTATGCTAATTACTAACTATTTAGTAGATATTCTGGACTGGGTGCACAGGTGCTAAGGTGCGCAGTTGACAGCCCAGGGGTTACAAGTATAGCAGAAGCACTCAGTGTGGCCCTGTCAGATTCCAACGAATCTGCAAATTCTGCTAAATGCCTCATCACAAGCACATGAGAAGTAAGTAGATATTCTAATGGAGCCAGTTGGGCTCCATGTGAAATTGGAATGTGTGAGAAATGATATTTCTTTGCACATTTTTGAATCTGGAACCAGTAAACAAAACATCCCACCCCCTCAAAAAAAAGAAAAAGAAAAAAAAGCAAAGATATAAGTAATCTTTGGCAGATCCTTTCCTATCTTTTGTTTTCTAAATTAATAATCATTGATAGGCTTTACAATATTTCCCAGATGAAAGGGAAATTAAGACATTACTAAGGTTGTCTTAGGCTTGTACAGACATTCAAGCAGGTTAGAGGGAAGTTAAATCATGTTAAAAATGACCACCTGATCTAATTTAGTTTGCCCAGGTGTGGTCCTCATGCTAGATAGGCGGATCTATGTTCAGACTGTATGTATAGAAGTTCAGGACAGTTAGACTGCTCTAAAAATGGCCAACCCAATCTAAGTTAAGTGCATCTTCACGGTAGCCTAACTTAGTTTAGGCCTGGCAAAATTGATCTAACCGAGCTTCTGTACAGCTCCTAGCACAGGTCCAGAGCTGGGAAAGCCCAGCTGCTGGCCCCAGCCCTAGGGCTGCACTTTTCCTACCCTCTCATGGACACACAGCTATTTTTAGATCCCTAGACCCTCCTGCCTCCCTCCAGATGGACAGTGCCCCACCCCCACTCCACCAAATCCCCCATCCTGCAAGCCGTTCTCAGTGTTGGTTTTATCAGTATTCACCAATGCCAGGAGCTAAGGAAGAAAGTTGGGGAGGGGCAGGTAGGATGGAAGGGTAGGTTTGTTGGGGGGTGTTGTTTGTCTGTGGGAGAGTTGAGGGGCTAAAATAGCCCCTGGTCCTGGAGGGGTGGGGGAAAGAGCTCCTCCACAGACACTGTGAGTGCTCTATATCTCACCAAACCCTCCTAGATCCCACCAACCATCCCTGCAGACCCTGCCTGCCACCTGCTGATCCCCTGTGGATTCTGCCTGTCCCATGCTTGATTCCTCTATGTCTTCCATCCCCCAGCCCTTCCCTGGTGCCTGTTTGCACCCCCACCCCCGCCGATTCCCTCCAACTGCCCCTACTAGCCCCCACCACTCCAACTTATTTTAGATCATGTGGCTGTTGTTAATGCTCGAACTTCCCCCTAACCTCCCTGAATGTCTGTATGCAACCTGAGGGGTGACTTCATTTACCACTGTCCTCCTAATTTCTCCTTTGTGCCACTGTCTGACATGAAGAACCTTATCTCGACATAATGAAAATAGGCTTGAGTGGTGCTTTTGTTATAAACATATAGGAGTTAGCATTAAGAAGTTTTCTGAGCGGTTAATTTTAAGTTTTCAATCAAAATACATAACAGGGCTTAGTTTGGTTCAGGTGACTTATCAGGTACTTCAGTCTTCATGAAAATGTCATGCTGTAATATGCTACTATCTGGCACAAAGGCCAGCCTTTCCTCATCCTTTCAAAGAAAAACCTTGTTAGAAGGCCACAGCAGAGTAGAAGGAGTACAGTAGGTCACACCTAAGTTGGAGTGTTGGGTTTTTTTTTGTTTTCAAAAAGATTTAGAATTAAAATTACATAATAATTGGCTGCAATTTGCATTCTAGGACCTTTGGCAGGAACTTGGAGAAGGGAGACAGGAGAGGATCAAATCTGTCTCTTCCTTGTTTAGGCACTTTTTATCACAGTGTAAATGTATATAAGCTTTTCCCAGAGAATATCTTAAAGATAACATGGTTTCGTAGCTAGGATTTCTGAGAGGTATATTTAAACCTTGACAGACTTTTAACCTTCTTTAGCTTACAATAAATTTGCCATCCTTTTAAAATCCTTTGATTCTATGGCTTTTGTTCCCTTGAAAAGGGGACAGGGCTGCCTGGTTACTCAAGCAGATGCCAGGCTTGTGATTTGCATTTGATGAAAGCCACTTGTGAAAGCAGAATCAATGCTCAGCTTTGCAAACAGTAAATGTGGTACTGGCTTGTCATTTTTTCCTAGGTTGTTGTCCTATAAAGCCTCTCAAGTTCCTCTCTTCACAAGGACATCTTCCTATTGCCCTTCCATATAATCCAAGCAGTATGTTAGAACGAGATGCAGGGTAAGTGATGTTTTTTTTCCCCCCTTCATTGTGTTGTATTTTCTTTTTTATTCCACAAGAAACAAAAGCATGGAATAAAAATGCAGTCATTTTAAAATGATGTGTTGTGAGTTGATGAAATGAACCATAATAGCCAAACTGTGTGTCTGAACGGGCCTAATCACAGAACACCAGAGGCACAATAGGGAGCTTATTGTGGGCAACAAAATAATGTTGTAATAATGCAGTCACAGTGGTGAGTACAGCATCAGCCTTAATACGGGTGGTTATATCCAGGTAGAGAGAGAATGGCATAGAATACATCTAATAGAGCAATGGAAATGAATTTGAAAAGGGTCATACATGAGAGTGAACAAATCAAAGTTAGCAGGGAGACAGGCATTACCTTGAATGAGGTTAACTGGAAACAAAAATGGCATTGAATATACTTAGGCATTTAAAATAAAGATATGTGTAACTCTCCCTGATAAGTGTATGAATGTGTGTGAGAGAGAGAAGGGAGAGGAAGGCATAGACTGCATATGAGACACAATCTAATGGATCACATTTTTAGACTAATAGTTTAACTATTGCATTATTTTTGTCAAGGCCAGTGCAAAGTAATTGGAGCAATGGAGCCACTGGAAGTGTTAAATTTCTTTCTTTTTTAAGAAAGCAGGCTGTGCTTGTTTTGTTTTGTTTTTTTCTTTTCTTTCTTCAGGAAGCAATGTTGATATTTTGTTCATAAGGCATCAAGGGAAAACCCCTACTGACTGTTCCAATATTTATACATCATGTTCATCAGTAATGTAGTAAAAAGGCCATAGGAGAAC
This sequence comes from Alligator sinensis, assembly GCF_000455745.1. Taxonomy (NCBI): domain Eukaryota; kingdom Metazoa; phylum Chordata; order Crocodylia; family Alligatoridae; genus Alligator; species Alligator sinensis. Next base: position 1,285,299 of record NW_005842406.1, on the reverse strand, counting down.
GGTTGTTGTTTCCCTTTAATAAAGGCCAGGACAAATCTGACTTATCCCAGATACAATGCCCTACATACCCAGCCTCACCTAAACACAACTTGGTGGGACGGTCTACAGAAGATCTAAAGGAAAAGCTGGGAGGCAGCATGTATTGGAAGGGGAACTGGATACAGAGACTGGATCTGGCTTACAGAAGTTCCACTTATTGTGTTCAAGAGCTCACATCTTTTGACTTGGCTTTTTCTCAACTTTTTACACTCTTGGTGTATGTCTGGATTTTATAATGCAGTGAATATAAGGAGAAAGAAGAGGTGATTCCAGTACCTAAGCCATCAACAAGCTGGCTTTGGTACTGGAAACAGCAAAGCCAGACAAGCATGAAGCTCCACTTGGGATAATGTTATCTGACTTCTCTGGGTAATCTATATAATGCACAATGCAGGGAAAATTAGCCTGAGCTGAGTACTGTCCTAATGCAACTCTATTGCTCTCAGTACATGAGCTGGCTTGTTTAGATTGCTTAGTGCAGAACAGTGATTCTCAACCAGGGTGCTATGGCACCCTGATTTGTCTTGAGATCCTTTCAAGGGTGTTGCACAATATTAGCATTGTTAGGTTTGCAAACGTGTAGGGCCAGACACAGGCATGGGTGAACTGGGGGGCTGCCCAAGGCCCAGACAGAAAGGGGGCCCAAAGATGGTGAAGGGGAACCTGATACTAAAAGTTCGCCTGTGGCCACCAGGAGTCTAGGTACGGTGCTGTAAACATGATTCACATGGTAAGTGCAGAGATTTCAAACAGAAATTCATAGTGTTAAAAACATTCTGGTCTAGTGGGGTGGATTCAGAGGGGGTGTGGTGGCAAGGTTGCATCCCCCAGAGACTTACTCTGAAGCAGGCAAGAATTCCCCCTCTTAGCTTCCTCTCTCTCCTCCTTGATTAAGAGCACCTCTGCTTCCATTCCCCCTTCCCCTGCCTACCATAGCTGCTGCCCCCAGCTGGAGCTCTACAGCCACTTCTGCCCTGCTGCAGCTGGGTCGAATTATAGGCCTGTGTGAAGTGACTAGTATTCACTTCGGATTCGGATGATTCAATCTGGTGATTCAAATCACTGTCCCAAATCAATTTGGCCAAATCTGATTTGGAGATTTGGCTGGTGCGGAATCGGCTGAATCTCCAGATCAAACAGGCCCCATCCCCTGCCTGCTCTCCCAGCCCCATCAATGGCTGCCTGACCTGGCCTCGGCCTCCCGGGTCCTTTGAAACAAACAAACAAACAAACAAACAAAAAACAAAACAAAAAATACCCATGCATTCACCGGCTCCTGCCAGGCAGCGGGGCGATGCCCACTGCCCCGCACTGCATTGAGGAGCTCTGCCATGAGGTCCCAGAAGCCCTGAAAGCCTCTGCAACAGTCAGTGAGTGCCAGGCTTTTTTTTTTTTTAAGAACCAGGAGCTGGGGCCAGGCAGGACAGTCATGGAGGGGGAGGGCTGGGAGACTGGGTGAGGATTGGGGAGTACTCAGGGGGGCTGAGAGAGCAGGGCCTGGCAGGGGGGCCCCCCATGGTCCCCTTCCCCCTGCCCCCTACTTACCAGCACGGAGTCTGGGTCCAGCTCCCTGCAGGGGCGAGTGGGGACGGCCCAAATCTCTGAAGCTCTCTGAATCTTTTCCGAATTGATTCGGAGAGCTTTGAATTGATTCAGACCTTTTTACTGGTTTCCTGATTCTATTTGGATTCAGAGATTCGGCCACCAAATCGGGCCGAATCTCCTTCAAATCAAATCAGCACCCAAAGCTTCACACAGTCCTACCGAATGAGCACAGCTACAGTAGGGCCCATTCTCCTCGTGTGTTCCTTGCCAGCCCAGGGGTGAGAGCAGGCACAGAGATGGGGAACCTACCTGCCTGTGCCACTACTATCCCTGGCTTAGCTCAATTCTCTGTGCAGCTGCTTCCTGCAGCCCTGGGTGTAGGAAGGGTGAAGGGAGGGGAAGGGAAGTACTACTGAGCATAGAAGAGGATGGTGGGAGGTGTGAATTGTGGGGGGGATTCTTACATGATTTGGGGACTTAAAAGCCCTGGCTGATTCTCCTGTAGCATTGTCTGCCCCCCCTGGTTGGGGAGGGGGAGACTAGGAGAATGGGGTACAGCCACCTTTGCAGCATCAGTCACAGGTCCTGAACTCCCTGTCATGAAATCCTGCATCTGCTTGTAGGGACTAGAAATCAGCAAGCACCACCCTCATGCTTCCAAAACTCTTTGGTGATTCTTGGTGCCAGTTCTGTGATGGTGTTTTCAGCAGTGACACCCTTCTGTACTCTTTCTTTAACAGTGACAAGCAGCTTAATTCACAGTTCAGTTGTCAGATTGCATCACTGCCCTATTATAATTCTCTTTTTCTCCAGGTGCTCCATGTCACATTCTACTCCAGAAAAAACCTTCACTGGCCCCTTGCCACTTTCTGTATTAAGTTCATGTCTCACCCTTGTGCCCAAAGGTCTGCATAGCTCCTCTCCAGTCTATCTCTAGATTTCTTATTTCATTCCCTATTTTGTGCCCTACGTAACACCCCTGCCTCTTGTCTGACCACTTTCTCTCTTTTTCCCTTCTGCCTCTAGTTGTGACCTGAATCAGAGTTCCTGGGCTGACCTTTCATTTTATCAGTCACTGCCACTTCATCATACCTCCTGTAAAAACACTTCTTTTCACTATACCTCACCCATTGTCTGTGACTATACCTGAAAATATTAAGAAACACAAAACTTTACCAGCTGCCAGTTGCAGATTGTTGTATGATACAGCCCATTTAATCATTTTCTGCAAGTCTGTGTAAAAATGGAAACATCTCAAAAGTATATAGCATATCACTTTTTAAACAACAATCCCTTTAAAGCAGTTTTCCCGTTCTACTTTCTTTCTGTTGTTTGCATACTCTGTCTCCCCAGTCAGTTGTCATCATTTTCTTATGATTATCTTTCTGATTTAGACTGCAGGTTCTTCAGAGCAGGGACCTTGTTTTTTCAGTTATCTGTAAAGTGCCATCCATACTAGTGGGATAAACAACATAACTTCTGTTCTAGAGTTGACTTGATTATTTGTCTACCTATTGAGAAACAGGGTTGGGGTAAGAGTTCATTTTTTTGTGATCTCTTTTGTGTTTCAGATGGAACAGATGGCTCAGCTCAATACACATCTGGATGTGGGCTATAAAGGGCTGGCATGTTAGTTTGTGCCAATGTAACATGAGAGCTGGCTAGCAATATCAGTCTGCAGACTATATTTTTGGGGCAAGATTAGGAAAACATCCTATGAACATGTAAATCATATGGTAGGATAGTTGCTATGAACAAACTAAAAGAATAGACAAAAAATCACCAGACATCATTATTTAGCACCAGTAACAAGCCTGGCCCTACAC
>NW_005842406.1:1214222-1281858 GCF_000455745.1 Alligator sinensis | reverse complement strand
GATGCCAGACTTAACGTATGCTGCTTTTTGTTCTCATGGAATCTTGCCTGGAGTAACTGTATACTACAAGCTGTTTGCAGAGGTAATGATATGTCCAAGGCATTGCTCGTAACTTGCTGATAATGGGTTGCCCTTACCTCTGTTACGCCTGTTGCAAGGGCAATCTGCATTTTACTTTACACGGTCATTGGTTAAAAAAGAAACAACCCAGTCATCGGGGACTGGAAACTAGTAGGTTAATGAGACATGTTCTTGCATATTCTTCTTCTAGTCCCATGATTCTTGAACTCCAAGCTACCCACTGACAACTCCAGCTGGAAGGGTGGAGCCTAGTGGTTATGACCCACTCTTGGGAAGTAGGAGATGTGGATTTAAACCCCTTCAGTTGAGAAGGGCCAAGAAGGCAGGCCTCACATTTCCTGAGTGAGTGTTTAAATAGGCTTTTGGGCAACACTGTTAATTTTGAATTGTCAAAATTGTGAATTAAGCATGCTTGGAGCATGTCTAGTGGATTAGACATGTGGGGGGACTTTGGCTGGGGTCACCATATTTCTAGTTCCAAAAAAGAGGACATCTGTAAGAGGGGTATATGAGCATAGGGGGTAGTGATATGCCGGTGCCCTGCCCCTGCCCATTCCATTGCCCCTCACTCCCAAACTGTAGCGCCCCCCTTCCCCCAGCCCAGCTGCTGCCCCTCACTGCTGACCTGCAGATTCCTGGCCCTGACAGTGCCCCTCACTCCCAACCCATAGTATCCTGCTCCCCTGGGCCATGCTGGTGCCTCTCACTCCCAACCCACAGCCCTGCCCATCCCTGCTGGTACCCCTCACTCCCAACCTACAGCCCCCCTAGACCTGCTGGTGCCCCTCACTTCTAACCTGCAGCCCCTGCTCCCTCCAGCCCTTTGGCATTGCCCAGCAGCTGCGCCCCTGTGAGCATGGGCACCTGCCCCAGTGCCAGTGACTCGGCCATGCAGCTCCTCTCTGCCCCTGAAGGACCCCCCTGCCCCCTTCTCCTACCTGCTTCCCTTGGTAGAGGGCCAGGCATACCCCTGCCTCCCCTGCCCTGCTGCAACCCTGGTGCCTGGACAGCTTCCTCCAGCGCCAATACGCACCCATGCCCTCCCCGCCTCCCCCATAGTCCCCAAGGCCTGGCCCTCCAACCCCCATCGACTTGCATGCATCCAGCTGCTCAGGCTGCCCCCACTACCCTGCTTGGCAACATGCCATCCATGTGCGTGTGCACCCTACCTCCAATCACCCTGCCTCTGCTCCCCTCCGCCCCAAGCAGCTCCTTGTTAGGGCAAGCTGGGAAAAACTTTGAAGCTGAGTTGACCAAAATTCTGGACATTTGATCATATTAAAAAAAATGCCTGGACAGACTGGATGATCCAAAAAGGGGACATGTCTGAGGAAACTCGGACATATGGTAACCCTAACTTTGGCACTGGGGAGGTGCCTATCTGGATTGTCAGAGAGTTGAGGTAGAAGTCACATGTGTAGGGGATTGAATTGACTTGTGTGTGAGTAGTCCTAGAAGCTCAAGCGTAGAGATCTAAGGAACTCTTCAATCCAAAATGGAGGGGCAGCCTGAACTTGGCACCTCATACGTTTTATGACTTGTGGAGCAAGGCCCATCTAGATCACTGTATGTAACTAAGGTTGCTGGCACACATTACATGTCATGTATTTAACTGGCTGACAAGGTTCTTTGGGTAAATCTGATATCTTTTATAGATCAACTAGTTGTTCCCAACCCACAACTAGTTGGTCTAATAAAAGATATCAGATTTACTTAAAGAACCTTGTCTGCCTATGTCCTTTGACCAACACGGCTACAACCAATACCCCTGATGCATTAAACTGGTTATTTACACAATAAATTTAGACTGGCTACATGTGCAAAATAATTATCATACCATAAAAATGTCTCTCCAGCTATAAAAAAAAGCAAACCAGCTACAAAGTTAGTGCTTGAAAATGTGTAACAACTCTATAGATAGTTTCTATCCAGCAATAATTGAATCTGTGGCAGGACCCTTAGGTATACAAATGCTTCCTCAGTTTTATTTAGGTATCTATGGCACTAAATTAGTTTTGACCGTTATAACCAGGTTTAGGCACAGCCATTTTTAAATGCAGGTCCCAGGCCTACAAAAACTTGTGAAGTGCATCATCCAGGCACATAGTATGCTTTTCTTAAAGGACAAGACTGGACCCAGGCCTCTAATTATTCAAGTTATGCATGTCTAAATTAGATTGAATTGTGTACAGTGCTAGGCCTCAGCCAAGTTGCATAGGAAACAGTTACGCTAGTTAACCATTTATGTTAGTCCTGTGGAAATATTAAAAAGCTCCATCCTTTTTCATTCCAGATTTTAAATGTCTTTTCCAGAGGTCTAAGCTTAGAAAAGATCTACCTGTTGGGTTCAAGAAAATGCATTTTTTTTAAACTTCTTGCACTGAAATGGTTTTGCAAAGCAAAGGGGTTAAAATGAAGCTTATTGTTTTTGCAGGGAAATTATTTGGAACTAGCACACAAAGATTCATAATTTTCCCTACTTAAAATGGAAATGGGAATAGAAAAGTCAAAACAATAATTCTGAAGCAAAACTCACTAGCACAGTATTAGGAAATATATAGGGCTGATGGCAGTGTTTCAACTGTCTTAGGTTTTATTAAGAAGGCTTTGAAATATCAATTCAAAATAAACACAAAAATTAATAATGTACCATTATACATGATAGAATGTATGTGAACTAAACTCTATCTAAAATGACTTACAGTCATCTCCAAGGGCATTTGTACACATGCTTGTGCTGCAGTGCTGGGCTCTTTTAAAAGCATGTGGTGCTGCGGTGCATACGTTTGTATAAACAGCAAAATGCACATCAACACTGAGAAAATGGCAGCAGCGTGTTTTTAGACTGAAACATGTCGAAGGTGTTTTAGTTCAAAAGTGCACTGCCATTATTTTCTGTGTGCTAACATGCATTTTGTTGCTTATACAACTGCATGTGACATAGCGCAGTGCACTTCAGCTCGTGTGTGGGGCAGACTCAATTAATCGAGTCTGATCTGATGCAGCAGATCTCCAGTGCATCGCAGCACAAAAAAATAAATGCCCCTTATTTACCAAGGCACAAAGCCCACAATAAAGTCTTTAAGGTAAAACCTTTTGTTTTAGTGTATAACAAATTTGGACTGACTCAGACTATCAAGATAAAAAACATTTTGGAGTCCTGAGGTTAGGTTTTATCACTAGACATTTACATATAGAAACTGTAAACCTGAACATTACCTCTCCTCAACTGTGTAAATGAATCACGAAGAAGATAATCTCCAAACTGTCCACGATGAATACATCTGAATATATCTGAAGTTACTGAATACCTGTGAAATACAAGTGCTGTTTGTTACACATGACAAGTGACCCTAAGTATGGCAACTGCATTAAATGAAGTTGTAAGTGAACTTCAAGAACAGTGTATTGTAATAATCCATTCTAGAAAGTAAAAAAGGCATGTATTATTGCAGAGAGCTCTATGGATAAAAGGACAGTTTATGACCTTTTTGCAAAACAAATACCATATTTACCCAAATCCAAGATGACTCTGAAATCAACATGACCCCCCCAATAATCAGATTCACTATATATAAAATATATGCATTTGTAATTTTCCAAGTACAGTCTAATTATTGGAGGGTTCTCTTAACTTCATCCCTCCCACAACTGCTGCACTGCACTGGGAGCAGAGCTGTCGCCACCTCTGCTGAGTGGCCAGGCAGGGGCTGGAGTTCCCATGTCTTCCATGCCACAGGAGGTAATGGAGCTGGAACTACACCTGGCGGTAAGCAGTAGAGAGATGGGGGATGGGGTTGGAGGCTCTAAGGTGCAGATGGACAGGGGGAGCAGAGGCTGTGAGGGCAGGGTAGATGAAGGGATGAGAGAAGGTGGCTGTTGCATACCTGATCTGGTCTTAGGACTGGAGTCGAAGGCAAAAATGCTATCTCCCCACCTGGCTCTGTTCTCAAATTCAAGATGAAGGGCATTTCTCCCCCCCCCCCCAAACGTTGAATGGGGAAACAAACCTCATCTTGGATTTGAGTAAATACAGTATGTAAAGGAAGGGATAAAAGCTCACTTAGCTTTTGATAACTCACGAGCAGCTGAAGCTCTGACAAACTCCTAGCACATGAATCTAGCTAACCCAAAGCAAGCATATTTCCTCATATAAAGAAACCAACATCACTTTACTTATCTCTTTCTAAGGTATCATTAGATTGAACATTGGCTAATTGGCTCTCATTGAAGCTCTAATAATTGCTGGACCTCAGTTAGATGGAAAAGAAAATGATGCACGTGAAATGTCCTAGACAGTACTGGCTTCACTAATGTGTGTTAGTAGCTTCACCAGCATATGGACAGAAGTGGTGATATTACTGGCCTTAGTTGATCTCCGACAGGAATCTTCAGCACAGAAGATCAAGTTGCCTTCAAAACCCAACCAAAGTTTTAGAGAATCTAAAGACTCTAGATAATGCCTCAGCGCTGCTTTCATCATCATTGTCCCTGTGATAAACACCAGGGTATTATGCAAAATGACCGCTACCCTCTGGCTGTGCTTCTCAAGTATTAGTGGCTGTAGGTATTGTTCTGTGTGCTCCTTGTCCTGAAATCAATGTTGTCAGTCTGTTCTGAATGTACATAAAGAGATCAGGCCTCTCTGAGGACTTAGCTAAAGTTTAGGCACTTTCCAGCTCTAACCTAAATGGTAAAAGTTAAGACATCTACTTGCTCAGGCAGGGGTGCCAAAGTTCATGCATACAGGACTCTCGTCGGGCCCAAATATAAATGTCAAATTAAGTTAGGTGTCTAGGGGAATTTGCAGCCAATGGCGAACTGGTGTTGTGTCAGGGATGTGCCTTTTGCCACCCATATGAAAATTCCTCCCAGTGTGTTCAAGTCTTGAATATTTTTACAAATCTTATTTTACACCTGCTGAATAAGCATGGGGCTGAATCATGAGCCAATCCAGGGGAGTGGAGGTGTGGCCGGACCCTTTTCAGTGGTGTGGCATATACTCAGTAAAGAGCTTGCTGTGCATGAGCTACAGCATTAAAGGGGTGGGCCACATACCCCTTGCTGGGATTCTGGATGCCAGTGAGCTCTCATAGCTCACCAGCATGTCAGTGGCAGTTTCTATCTAGAGCTCCACATGTTTGTGAGATCCGAGTTCACTGGCAGGTCAACATAGGGTCTGACCAGAGTCCCTGCTTTCAAGCAGCTCTGGAGCCCAGGGAGTTAATGCTGCTGTTATTTACAGGTGAGAACTGAGGCACAGAGGGCACATCTACATGTGCAATTAATGTGAAGCAATAAATTCCAGAGCTTATTGCTCGCAGGCATGCCGTTTGAATGTGTGCTCAGGAGCGCAGCACGTTGAGTTGGGTTACAGCAGCCCCAGCTGGTAGGGGACCTGGGGTATCAGCCTGCCAACCCAGAGCTGCTTGTTCCCAGCTCAACATCTCTCCCAGATGGCAGGTATCTCCCGTACTGAAACACCCTCGTACCCCAGCCAGTTGGGGTAGCATCTACATGTGTGCTGCTGTGGAGTAAAAGAAACTGCAGCAGGATAGTATTTGTAAATACAAGTAGTATCCTGCTGTGGAGTTAATTAGTTTACTGCAGCCTAATAGTGGTGCATGTGTAGACTAATTAGTCTTCTCCGCAGTAAATGTCTGATGTAGATGTGCCCAGAAAAAGCATAAAAAATGCGCACTAATTTGGGGAATCCATCTGACACCTACATCTTGATTTTCCAGATTACTTAGTACTGTGTACTGTTCAGCACACACCTTTGACTTTCACCAACCCGGCCCCTAGCAGGGGCTGGCAGCACCCTGAAGGATGGGCCAGCAGTAGGTGAGCTCCACTCCTGACTCTGAGGGCTGTGGCAGAGGTGCTGCCTGGCGCCCACCTGGCAGCACAACCTGGCTTGGAGCCCCTGCAAGGCTGCCAGGCACTGGGTGCTGTGGCATAGCTCTGCTCGGGATCTCCTGCTGCAAGAGTGTTCCCGACCCAATCCAGCTCACCTGGCACATCCCTCACCTTGGCCCACACTGCAGGCGGACCCCCAGGAGCAGGCTGTGCCAGCGGCAGTTCCCTCAGTGCCAGGGATACTGCCTTCATCCTGCTCTGTAGCCTGTGCCAACCGGCTCTCCCACCCCTGGCCCCTGCTCCGCAGCCAGTGAGCACCAAGCTGGGAGCCGCAGCCCTGCCCCTGCCCTCCTGGTGAATTTCAGAATGTAGGTGGCACAATACTGATTGTGATTGGTGAGGGTTTTTTAAATTATATTAACTTCTTTTTAATTATATAAAAATGTTAAGGGTGCCCCACACAGGCTGATTTGCTGCGGGCTCTGCACCCCGTAGGGTAGGGCCTTCTTGCCAGAGCCTGAGCCTAGACATCTTTCAGAAGCAAAGCAAAACCTGATTTGAGCTGGCTTTTAGCCCAGATATTGTCTGGGGAATCATTTTATCATTATTTGATCTGCTTTTGTGATTTGTTTTTGCTGTAAGACACCCTGAGCCTTTTTTTGGGAAGGGCAGCATAGAAATTGAATAAATAATAACAGTGCTGTATCAACTTGACAACAATAAAAATAATTGTAATTTTGGATATGCATATTAAATGTAAGTATTTAAAAGGAAGTGAAGAATTGCTAGAACCTAAACTTTTAGAACAAAGGAAGACTATATGGTGACTATACAGAGTTCAGTCTTCACAGAGTTGAATTCACTAAGGTTATGTCTTCACTGTAGATGTAATCTGAGATTTGCCCTACCTGTTCCCCTATTCTGCTTCCTTTTCACACACAAGACCTCTTATCTGGGTTTAATAGTACTCCAAAGGTAAACCAACTGGCCCCTTTGGGGTTGTAGGCTAGAACCCAAGTGCTACTCCCATTGAGCTCCTAAAACACTCACTTTGCAATGAGTTGCAGACTACTAAACCACTCGAGTGCTGATAGTCTTTCAGTGTTTTCCTACAATTCTCCCTGTTTGCCTTGAAGAACAGAAAACATCCCCCACAGTTCTTAAAAAAAATCTTAGCATGCATCTACACGTGCACTTTAGTGTGCATTATCCTTTTCTGATGCACGTTAAAGCATGACTAAAAATGTGCACTTTTGCTAACAGGTGAAAATAGGCTAATGAGCCTTTTTATAGTACCTCACAGTGGAGGAACTAAATTTAATGCGCGTCAGCAAAAGCACATTCATGAACATGTAGACATGACCTTAGAGTGGCTTTACTTACTGCAGCACAAAGAATCATGGGATATGACATCAGGAACCCTAATAACATTCCTGGCTGATTACGGTACTTGAAGACACAATAACACGGGTATGGCTTTGCAATATCTCTGCTCACACTCCAATGTAGGCACTCTGATCTCATGCCAGTTGCCTGGATTAACTTGTCAGTGAAGAGAGATGCTAAGTAGCATCTGATCTAACTGTGATAAATATAAAAGTTGCAAATGGTTTATCAATGTTCTGTGAACACTAGACATCGATGTGTGAATTCTTCTGAATCAACATGCCCAGAACTGAAAAACACTACATGAAACAACTCAATAGTCTTATGCAAACCAATAATTCTTTTGAAGTAAAATGGAAACATTGTCAAGAAATAACAGCAAAATGGAAAGTATTTGTATTTATCAAAGGGTCAGAAAATAGACTGGGAGCTGTTATTGTCAATGATCAAATGCATTGCTGAGTGAGACTTTGTGTAAGAGCAGAATATCGGTGAGTTTGTAGATGCTGCAAGTGACATTATAGACAACATAATCTTAATTGAAACATAGCCATAGTGATGATTTGTCTATCCTTGAGGACTTGCAATAGCTTTTCAACATCAATTTCATTCATCTATGAAGCAGTCTGTCTTTGATCTTTACCATTTTTATGTCCTCAGTTATTGTTTATGCCATTAAAATCAAAGAAATACAGACTTGAACTTTATAATGAAACTGTAACCTTTTATGCCAATGTCCTCCTCTCCAGTGTAGCATTAAATGAGTTATTTTAAAGAAATAATTGTAGCCCTTTATCCTGGATACTGCCTTTTCTGACCATGCTCAGGCTCCAGGTTGGTTGAAAATGGCTGTCTCAGTTTGCCAACAACATTCTCTAGAAGTCTTGGGAAGATTTCTCTTTATATTTGCATGCATGTGCTCCAAGCAAGTTGGATTTTGAAGCCAACTCAAAGATGACTTTGAGTGAAAGTATGGTTGTGCCTTTTAATTAGGGATATTCCAGAAAGAGCTAAATAGAAATGGCTTGATTTTTACATGTATGATGCTGTGTGCACACTCAGGGCATTTTTACATATGATTTTGGGGTGTGGCACTTTAATTGGCATCCCTGCACCCACAGCATCTCATGTATCAGCATCCTTGTGCTTGAATAGAGTTAAAGAGTCCCCGTCGTCATTTTGAAGCATAGGGATGCTGATGCATGCGACACGGAGGCTGCTGGAGTATGCTAATTGGCACATTCCAGAAAACTCAATTAACTGAGTATGCTCCAATGTGCTGTAATTACAGCATGTCAGAACAGCCTCCCCACACATCTACAGGCACCCCTCAGAATTTCTCTTCTAGGTGAGACTTGCCTTCAACTTCCCTCAAGCACATAAACTCTCCTCTCTCTTTTTTTATTTTGCTGTGTCAGCATGTAGAAAACAAGGAGAGCCAAATAGCAGGCTGACTAGTTTATAGAAGAACAGAAACAGGAAGTTCAAAATTGCACTGCTGTCTCTTCAAGTTGGGTAGACTCCCAGTTATGAACGTAGAGCTGGGAGGGGAAGAGAGAGTGCTTTGAGGATTTTTGACTTCAAGCCTAGATTGCTGGCAGGGGCAAGTAAGGGGTTTTGTAATATGGATGGTTGCTGGTCTCAGGCTAAAGACCAGATCTGAGTGCATAACAGGTTGGGTAACAGGACAGACATCCCTGCATGTTGCAAGCATTCATTTTGGAAAATGGTTCCTCTTTTTGCCAGAAAGTCTTATAAAATGTTGGTATCTTTTATTTCGTAACATTTTCATGGTTTTGCACCAACATAGTCGACCCTAAACACTTCAGCTCACAAGAAACATACGACAACAGATGGAATATTCCAAGATATCGATCATCCATAACTAGTTTACTGACTCTGGTTTTATACAGTAAGCTAAATCTCTCTATACCTATCCTACTTTCCTAGTATTTTTAGTTATGATTTTTTTCTGTTGCAATTAACATGAACAAGTATGTGATCACCTCATTTCAGATATAGTCTACCGAAATTAGCAAATACATAATGATGAGAGCAGAGATTGACATCTGGTTCACTAATTATCAAGCAAGATGCAATATACAGAAATCTGTAAATCTTTATACAAGTTCTGAAACAAATTCCATATCAATTTAAGGAGAGAATGAGGAAGAATCCAATGAACGAGGGCACGTACATGTGACAGGGGTTTAGTCCCTTAAATTGAAATGGTGGGTTTTTAATTGTGACGATTAAAAACCCACTGTTTCAATTTAGGAGCTTCTGTCACTGTTACTGCAAGGGGCCTGATCCTTTTTTAATTTTATTTTGCAGAGCCTGCCTGCCTGCCTCTCCCACAGCTTTGGGGCAAGCTGCCTGTGGGTCCTGAGCTGCAGGGGGCACCTGGTCCTTCCCTCCATGGTGGTGGTGTCCCCCAGGGTTGCGCAGGCAGACTGCTAGCAGGCTGCATGCTGCCCCAGCTTGGGTTTGGGGAAGAGTTGAATTGGGCTAGGAGCTGGGGCAGCACCCACCTGCTAGCTGCCTGCCTGGGCAGCCCTAGGGGGCACTGCCACCATGGAGGGAAGGACCAGGCCCTGCCGCAGCTCAGAGCCTACTGGCAGCTCACCCCCCAGCTTCAAAAGAGGTGGGCAGGCTCTGCAAAAAGAAAAAAGAAAAAAAAGAAAAGTATCAGGCCTCTTGCTGTTTCCATTTTTTTCCCCTCTGGCAGAGCAAACCTGCCCAAGGAGCAGTGCCCAGTGGGCTTCCAGTGGGTGGGTTTGGGGAAGAGTTGGATCTGGCAGGTGCTGCTGACTCTGAGCTGGGGCAGCCCCGGCTTCCTAGCACCCTCCTGGGCAGCCCAGGGGTTGCTGCCACTGCAGAGGGAAGGACCAGGTGCCCTCGCAGCTCTGGGGCTGTGTGGCTTGGCAGCAGCTTGCACAGGCAGGCTCCACCAGAAAGAAAAAAAAGTGGTGAGGGGCCTGATCCTTTTTTTTTTTCACGGAGCTTGTCTCCCTCTCCTGCAGCTCGGGGGCGAGCTGTCAGTGGGCCCTGAGCTGCAGGGGGCACAGTCCTTCCCTCCATGGTGGTGGCGCTCCCTGGGGCTGCCTGGGCAGGTGGCTAACAGGTGAGTGCTGCCCCAGTTTCGAGGCAGTACCCAGCCCAATCCAACTTATCCTTGAGGCCAAACTGGGGCAGCATCCAGCCTGCTAGCAGCCCACCCGGGCGGCCCCACGGGGCACTACCACTGCAGAGGAAAGGACAGGGGCCCCCACGGCTCAGTGGCTGCTCGGCCTGCCAGCAGCTCGTCTCCCCAGCTGTAGAAGATGCAGGCAGGCTCCATGAAAAAAAGAGGATGGGCCCCTCATTGCTTCTGCCTTCAGTTTTTGTCATGTGTACAAGCACCCCAATTGATTATTTTAAGGCAGAGCCTGTGTTGTTCAGCTTGTCCAAAGTAATAACATGTTGTGGGAGATCTGAGAGAAGAACCCAGGGCCTGTCCCTCTATGTGCAGGCTCTGACTACTAATAGCATGGACATACTTTTTTTTTCATCTTTTCATCTTTCCAATTGTGGAGACTCCCAAGATTTTCTTCTCCTTTATACCTTGTCCTTCATTATTTTATTCTTTTTTGGAACTTGCATAGTTTAGGTTTGGGCATCATTTTATCTGCTTATACTTAAAGGGCAGCTTTGGGGTTCAGTGCATGTTCAGTGCTTAAATTGCCCAACAACACCTCTTTGTGGCATTTCTCAGTCTGTAAGGCCTTTGCACCACAGCCAGGCAATTAGGTCAGCAACATTCAACCCCCTAAACAGGGCCAGCTGAGCCTCAGCTTGATGATTGGTTCTAGGGTTGCTTTTAAGAAGCTCTTGCAGCACCAGGCTCATGCTGTATAACATACTGGCTTCAGTCTGTGTGTAGTTCTTGCCCATATGACTTTCTTGGTGCCTGCTCCTGCATTTCTGCCCATGTAACCAGTCCCTGAGCTTCAGAACCCTGGTTTGACTTTGGCTCGCTTCCTGACATCTGCTTCTGGTAACTGCCCTGGCTTGGCATGTGAGCTCTGGTATGACTTCAGCTTGTCCCCTGACTATGGATGGTGGTAACACCCTGGCTCTAATCACTAGGCTGAACATAGTTTAAAGTGATGCACATCTTTTTGAGTTGGAGCTTGTATGCACAGCAGACCTGACCAGGATCAGGCTAGCAGGTTTATTCTGCTATAGCTGTTTCAAAATAACTTCACACATGACACACTACACCTGCCTAAAGGTAGCTTAGTGAAGTAAGTACATTGGAATGAAGTCAGTTTTGTTTGGGAATAAGTTATCCACATAGGGAGCTACTCTGGAATAGCTATAGTGGAGTAAGTGTAGTGCACACTATGGTCTGTAAGGCTAGGGCAAGTGACCAATAGTTGGTCTGTGATTGTACTGCCTCCATGCCCCTTGATTTAAAAATTGGTTGATAAAGATGCATGATGATTCATGAGAAATTTTAGAAATTGACAGTGTTCCAGATGTTAGCAAGTTTGGGAACCACTGGCTTATTCTGTTACAGCTATGCCAGTTATTTTCTCCATGAAAACAAGGACTTTGTCTTAAATCCAGTGTTCCAGCACTGAGCATTGGGTTACTGTGCTCTGCTCCTGTTGTCTCAGGTGAGATGGAAATCTGAGAGCTCAACAACTTTGGATATTCCAGCACACTTGCTCCAGAGTCCTGGTACAGTTACAACCTGGAAAACTACGACATTCTGCCTACTAAATGCCTGCTAGCTCCTCTTCAGCTGAAAAATCATTCCTTGCCTTCATCTCTAATTGCTGCAAGAATGCTGTTAAAAGAGATGCTGCATTTTTTTATTTCAGGTTATGAATCCTGTGGATCATTTCAGCATTTATTTTCGTTTTTTCCCCTCTTCTGTCACTCCTGGAGTTGCAGGTTTTGTCAATAGCTGGCTTTACCATGGATAACAAAACCCCACAGTGCTTACAAAAATGCTCCTCTTCAAGTACTGTTCCAGTATTATTTGACCACTAGGTGTCACTAATGATCCAGGAGAAATGTAAAGCTTTGTTTTTCCCTTTTTAAATAAAAATGTACACTGCAGAAAATAATTTGTTTATAGGAACTTTTTCATCGGGCTATAAAACTTTAGCTGAAGACTCCATTGCATGATTAACAAAGAGAAGCCCAGTTCCTTACCATCAGTGAAAAGTTTGATATTAATTACAGGAAGTAATGAGGGATTAAAGTTTTTCTTTTCTGCCCACATTAAATGCTCTTAGCACAGAAAACCATGAGGTGCTTCTGAAATCAAGGGCCAGAACTGTGAAAGGGATAATCTCTTTCTTTCAGTAGGTTATAACAGAAGGCAGTTATTAATCTAATCTAAAAATGTACTGCTAAGTTCAGTCTTCTGCTTGAAATTCACTTTTTTTCTGTATCCCTCTTCCTGTTGAGTAAATAGAACATTAGTTTAATTAAAATCAACTGATATATGTACTGATATTAAATAATGGTTGAAATGTCTGAGTTCCAGGTGTAATGTTTTAAAAAAATAAAGCAGAACCAGATATCTGAACAATCTTGTGTTTTATTATTGCCTGTAGTAGAGAGCTGGGTTTGAATCTCTTCATACTGCAGGGATTTATGCATCATTATCCAAACTTTGGGTCTCTTGTCCATTGATAGTACATGGGAAATACAAGGCACCATTTTGGAATCTACATTGCTATTCTCAAAGGATGATCTTTGGCCTGTTGGTGAGAGGAAGGCCTGCTTCCTTTGCTGCAGTACTATATAAACATCTCCTTCTCATGTCTATTGCTTTGCTCTTGGGATTCAGGAGAGTTTAAGGAAAATATCTTAATGGAGACTGATTCCTAACCCCTGCTGTACATGTCGAGAACATAAATGCTAATAATTAGGTTCAGGTTTTTTTTCTTTTAATCATTTAATAAGCTGTAATTGACAGCAAGTGGCAGCACTTGAAAGAGGGGTAAGTGATCTCTGCTCCGAGGGAAGTGTCAGCTGAGCCTTTTGTGATTTCTCATTTTCTCACAACAAAAGTGAAATGGCCAGGTTCTCGTGCTAATCACAGTTCAGGTCATCTACTTCTCTAAGTGGGAATGGCAATTTTTGAATGGAGGGAGAGCCAGTACAGTGGGAGGTTGCATCCGCTTCTTAACACAAGGATATTTGCAGGTCTTGGGGCCGACTGGGGCCTGTTGTCTGTCTCACTGTACCTTCAGTCTATTGGAGGTTTTCTCTTGCTATTCATGAAAATAACCTCCTTACATCACCAAAACAGTATCTAACTCCAGAAAATTATTTGATACTCTATACACGGTGAAATACTGTATTTACCCTTCATCAAATATCCCAGGACCAGGGCATTTTTGTGCTGTACCTGTAAATTAATTTCCAGTGCTTCCTGGAGTGCTGCAACAAAAATCTCAGAATTTCTAAAAGAGCAGTACCCCTGCTTGGTCTGGGATCTCTTCTGCTAGTTAATATGTGGTGCATTCTCCAGCCGCGCTATTGTGGCTGAAAAGCAGAAGCTGGAAAGAATGGTTGAGCCATCTACCATTTTAAAGTTATGAACTATGTAGCTTCTCTCTCTAGAGTCCTACCCCAGCAGATTAAATCTACCCTTCAGTTAGTCAAGACCCATAACTAATGAATGGGCAGTTTGCTGTACAGGTTCTTTTTGAAAAAGTCCTTAAAACCAGAAGCTCTGTCTGCTGTTCACGGACCTGAAAGATTTGCTGAACCTCTTTGAAAGTAAGGATTACCTGTTGTTCCTGGCCACTATAGCTTTTCTTCTTCCACTTCTCACTTCTCCTTTTATAGTGCACTCCTCCTTTTGTAGCTGTCTTGTTCAGTCATTTTTCTGCCTGGCTACCATCCCCCATGCCACAAGAAAGCTCATGCAGTCTCGCAGCCTCCAAGGGAAGATTTGCTTTAGATTCTTCCTGCATGCAAGGAAAAAACAGAAGATGCCTGGCCCCCAGCAGGCGGAGGGGGCCAGAAGTGTCTCAGTATACGTTACTCTTAAATAGAATTAGTAAACTGCGGTCTATAGAATTTTAACTGAGGAACGTATTAGTAGTTCTGAATGTACGCTTTAGTTTAAGGAAAACACCCTACCTTTTGGTCATCACTCCACCTAAAATGTACTATGACCATGGAACACTAGGCAGGACCTCTCAAAGGAGCCAAGAAATTGTTTCTTTTAAGCCTGTCAGAGCACCAGAAGTGTTGGCCATATGTTTAACAAGAGAAGAATGACAGTATTATTTATGTAGCCTGTGAGTAAATACAGTAAGTATTTTCATGATGGCTACAGCTGTGATCTCGTAATGCTTACTGCTTTAACCAGTTTAAATAAAGCAGAGCAAGCATATACTGAGAAACCCCAATCTGATTTGCTAACAAGTTCTATCCTGAGTCCTCTGACTTTATCCTAAATCTTTCTCCAGCTGTTAGTCAAAAAATGCATAATTAAGGATGCTGCATTTTATCTGTTTCTTTTTCTGATTATAGAAATACAAAATAAATGTAATTAAAAGAACTCCCCTCCCCAGAAAAAGCCTATCTCACCACCCCCAATTTCAACCCCAGTTCCAATATTGTGACAAGCTACAGGATTTTTGCAAAACAAAATAACAAACTCAACAAAAAAAATCCACTTCCTGGCTTTTAGATTTATGCAGTTTAATTGTTGGTATATTTTCCTGATAAGGTGAGACTAGTCCCATGTCACTGGGGGAATGGTATCCTGCTGTGTTTTTCCATCCTCATTTACAATGATTATGTTATCAGGCTAGCCAGGCAAAAGGGTGGAGCAACTATAATTTCAAAGCAGGATTAGGTTGAAATAACGAGGTCACCAAGTTGTGGTTGTCATGGCAACGTCACATCTAAGAATATGGGATGCTTCTAGGAGATGAGGCAAGCCTGGAGTCTCTCTCCCTTTGCACAAAATGCCAGACTACTTCTATACAATTGCTTAATTGCTTTTAAACATTTTATTTTTTAAAAAGTGACTTCTGACACAACAGTGAATCAAAGCTGTTTCTTTTTTTTATTGACAATGTCGTATGAACATGTGTGTGAGAGATCTCATCTGCTGTTTCTTCTGTTTTTCTGTCACCTAGAAGAGGCATATTTTTTGCTTTCTTCAACAAGCCTATGTTTAAAATATATTACATTAAAAAGCTTAAAGACCAGAATATAACAGTCAAAGTTCAGGGGTTCTGATTCCATTCATGACATTACAATCACTTGCTACAGGGGGTTCTCTGTCAGATCATACTCTGGGACCCTAACACAAAGGGCTGCATTTAGGTATTAACCCCTGGGTGACCATACTCGGTGTGGTTTGCATCCAGCTCTTGCCATTATTTTCACATATTAAAAAACAACAACCCCAAAACCACAAAACAAACAAAAATAACCTTTTTGGAGTAGGACTCTAAAAAGTTCTTATAAAATGTGCTTTATCATTGGGAGTTGTTTGGGTGCAGCAGAAGGAGAATGGTCGTCTATAATGTAACTGTTCTTTATTAGTTTTTTGCTGGTAGGTGGGGCTATTCAGTTCAAAATCTCAACAAATAGAATAACTGTGTATTTTTTCATTATCTTTTTGCTTTACTTTGCAAAATCCCAGGAAAAGGGTTGTGATTAGTCATGTTATAACATCATTGTAGATCTTGGGATATAAAGTCTCATTGAAATCAATTGGATTTTGTCTTATCCATTGCCAAGCATCTACTACTAACAGTGGGCATGTCTACATGTGCACTTTAATGTGCAGTAGCCTATTTTACTGTGCATTAAAGCGGCGCATAAAAAACTGTGCTATTACGCTTATGCATAGTAAACTAGGCTACTATGCATTAAGCATCATCTAAATAGCATGTGCTTGCACTACTGTGCATTAGGGCAGCCTAAGGCATGCATTAAATTTAGCACCTCCCATGGGAGGTACTAAATTAATGCATTAGGAAAAACTCATTAATGCACATGTACACGTGCCCAATGTTACATAATGTTAAAGTCCTTCGGACTTGGAAATATATTTAAGTAAGGGATGAGGTTTCAAACAATATCAAGGGGGTTTGATTGTACCATACAGAGTAATACAAAGTTTTGGGGGGGTGGAGGGACTGGTGTGTACAGTAGTGTGATCTGAAAATTAGAATGTTTCTGAACTGTCTGATGTTTTTGAACTGGTAGTGCTCATGGTTCTTCCTCCATGAGCTTCAACCTACGTACCCATAAGCTGCAACCTCTGAATGGAGCACAAATGGTTGAGTGGCTAGTGGAAAGAGATGTGGGGTCTGATGTAGCCAGATTATAACCCACTGAGGCTCTTTAAAGACTTAGATCACCATCTTATTTAAGGAAGTAACCAGATCCCTATATATTTGGGAAATATCTACCTTCTAGTGGCACTACAGAAAAAATCTGTACTGAATTGGAACTGGAAGGTGGGAGCACAGCTCTGATATATTCTCAGGTTTGTTTAATTGCTGTGTTTTATTCTTCCAAGAGTTTGTTTTGCCTCAGTCTTCAGCCTCAGATTATATAGATTAAATAACCCAATTTAGAGGTGATGAAGGCATGGTTTATTGTGGATAGATCATCATTCAGGAAGAATCTCAGACAAATTGAAGATAAAAGAAAGGCATTTATCAACACTTTTGCTACCTGAGTCTTCAAGATTAGCAATGAAAATATTGTCCTGATACTAGGTAATACATTTAAACTGTGAGCAGATGCCTCAAACAGGAGGCCAGTTCTTTATTTAGCTCTTCAAATGTTCACCTTTTCTTATCATTCCCACTTTGTTCTTCACTGCCTTCTTTCTGAGCTAGTTGCTCTACATTTAGGTGTTAGGTTCATGCAGATATGGTAACATGTTTCCAGTCTTGATGGTATCCACAATTGTCAACAGTGGATATCTTGGCTTCTCTCTAAGAGGGTGCAGAAGAATTGGGACACGTCACTGGTTTCAGTGAAACTTTAAGTTTGAAAGCTCTTGGGTATGAGGATCAACTACCTTCATCTTGCTTTGGATTCCATTGAAGTGATATACTATCACTTAACCTAAGTAAAAGCCTAGTCCCGGTCTCATAGTTGCAGAATAGGGGTATTGCCTCCCCCTTATGATGGTTGCTGATTCTTGGATATGTTGAGAGTTAAGAGGTGTATGTCTTTGAATGTCTACAGCCAGGCTGGTCACAACTTTCTCTTCTGGGACTGGCTTGGTCCTCCATCCTTGGTCATTTTTAGTTTATTAAACTTCTGTTCCAGATTCCCTCCACATGCAAGGTGCCTGCTCCAGCAGGGCAGGGAGGTGTGCTCTAGTACCCCCTGGCTTCTGGTCTGGGATACTGCAGGCATGTGGCTGCATTTCTGGAATCAAAAGTGAATGTCTTTTCACCTACTTATCGGTTCAATCTACGCAGCTTAAACTAGCATGCAAAGACTGAATCGATTCAGCCTTGGGATTTTTGACTGTCTGTACTTAGCCCTTGTGATTCCTCTTTTCACCCTCACACCAATGTCAGCCAATTAGTGCTGGGCTGAACAGCTGGCCTTTGTCAACTTGGGGTTGGTTCCTGCTGTGGACTGAATGAAAAGCTAGCACCAAGAAGAGAAGGTTGGATTTCCTCTAAGTCCTCTATCTATCCACAGTTCAGAGGCCACCTCCTTCTACCTCCTTCCCTAGTCAATCAGGGCAACAAGTCAATAAGGCACACCCTTTCACCACCTACAAAGTGGGGGCCACATAATATTTTTCAGGGTAGCTGGAAAGTTGTCTCAAAAAGAAGCCCTGATGATTTCTACTGGTAGCTAGCCCAATGGCTCACTGCTCTCAATAGACTCCCCCAACTCCCCTAATTAAGTTTGGTCAGTTACTGATCAAAAAGGAAAAAATAGGTCTTGTCTACAAGTACAGGCCTAAACATCCCTTGCAGCTTCCTGTATGTTTTTGTGTGAACTAAACAGATGGTGGCACGGTAACTTTTGCTCTTTGGTCTGGCCCAGTATCCTTTGATCTGGCAAGTAAACCTGTGTTCATTTATTTTCTGCAAAGAAGGATGATGTCAGGCAGGGTGGCTGGTCATTACAGTATATTGTGAAATATAGTTCCACAAGCTATTGTAGTAGATGAGAGTAAAATGTTTTGCTTGCTAGTTTCAGGTTAGCTGCATAGTCCCATGTCAAATTGTAGGCTTCTGTTGGAATTGCTTTTGTGCCACTGATAATCTAAGGCGCTGACAGATGTGCAGCTCCCCACTCTAACTTACGGTGCTTCACAGAAAGTATCATGAGTTAGAGCGATCCCCCATCCTCCCAACCCAACAGATGTTTCCTGTTAGGTTGGGAGGAGGGAAATAGATCTCCACTTTGGAGCTGATCCAGGGGAGAAGCTGCCTGCCTGCAGCCTCTCTCCACTAGCCCTGCCTCTCTGCCCCCATCCCAGGTCCGGTGCTGTCTGCAGGAAGGGAGGGGCAATAGGGGAGGGGGAGCAGCTCGCTCCCCCTTTCCCCTCTCTTTTCCCTTCTCCCTTTCTACAGACAGCACCAGGGGTGGGACTACAATCTGATTGCACGTGGGGATTGCATAAATTACTTAATGCATTCTAATTTGGAGCACCTTTATCTGATCCCTCATTAGATTAGGGTTAATTTATTGTGCAATCAGCCACTTTTAAAGCACTTTACAGCTGTGCACATGTCAGGGCATGGCTGTAGAGCGCTTTCAGGGGGCCTATCATGCAACAAATGTCACTTCTTCTTTCAGTACCTAGTCTGCTGCCTTCATTCCTGATCAGACATCATTGATGAATGCAGTGATTTGCAGGCTAGATCTAGGAAACTAAATTTTCCATACAGTGTGCTCAGCAAACAGCAGTATTTTATGAATAATTGGTACACTGGACTTGTAACAGAAAAGTTTGTGTTTCTGAGGAGGTTTGAATGCTCATTGGGTTTAAGATCTAGTTAATCTAGTTACTTTACTGAATAGATGGGATGGAGGGAAATTCATTATTTTGCTTGGACAAAATTATGGTTGGATATGGACATAAAATATGGTGGGTAATGTTTCTATTGTATACTTGCAACCTAACATCACTTGTGTATCTCTCTGTCATCAAGAACTATCAAGAAATTAAATCTGTTTCTGTCAGATATCTGTTAGGCTATCTAGCAGAAATTAGGCTAATGCTAAGGTTTTGGAAATGATATTTATGTAATTAGTCATCAGTTCCCTTGGGAACACTGAATCTGGGAAACTTGAGTGCCATGTTGAACAGCTAGTTCTTCTGAGATGTCTGAGATTGTCTTTTCTCATAGCTAAAGAGCCAGAGGAATATGAACTGCACTCCTATTTAATTCAAGGTTCTCTCTCCCATGCCTTGCTGATCATGGAGGCAGTCTCAGAGCTTGGTTTGTTGGGTGTGTCTTCTTTAACATGTGAGTTTGGAAAAAGACAGAACTGTTATACTCTGTTTCCCTTTTTCTTGGCTGACTGTGGAGTTGAACAGCCTGCAGGAAAATTCTGTGTTATGGAAAATTACACAATTTAAGTTCTGGTTTCTCTTTCTTGATTTTCAATAAACATTACTGCAGCTAATGCACATACATAGTAGCCACTCAAAATGAAATAACTTGGCTATTTAAAAAAATAATTTCACAGCATTATTGGTTCACTTTGAGGGATAACTGCTGGTAAATTTTCATTCTGCAAAAATCTGCCACTTTTGCTTGTTTTCACAGAGTGCAAAATAGTATCAGAAACCTTGGGCATCTCCTTCTGTGAGGCCCTGAAGCGCAAATGATCCAAGAGATCTAAATAACAATTTGTGGTTCTGTTTTATGTCTAAATCTTCTTGCAGCTGTTAGTGATAGTCATATGTGCAAAGAAGTCAACCAAAAGTATTCTAAAGGATATTAACTATATATAAATAGAAAACATGCCATATTTGATCTAAAAGTGAATTAAAGTGCCCAAGTAATGTACTCATGATAACCACAGTTTATAATGAGAATAATAACTCTTTCCTGACTGGAACATCAATGAGGGCAAAAAAAGAACCCAGTTTTAAGTCCAACACCAATCATATGGTAAGTCTGTTCATAGCTCAGACTGTCCTTATAAAAGTGGTCTAGTAGGCCTGAGAGTGCCATTTCATTTCAATACCCTGACACAGACATTTTGTGAGAGAGAGTGAGACATTGTCATTGAAAAGAGCGAACATGTTCCTTCTTCCTGTCAGCTGCCAGAAGGATAGTAATGGGTGCTTATAGGTTTTGGATTCTACTGATCTCAATGAGTTTTGCTGGTCTACTTCTCTCTAGGAGCTATTTCCTGGCACACCAGTGACAGATTTTGTTACAATAACACCACCAGTCAAACACTGAAATGTGGCAGATGTCCCATGGTGCCTAGTCTGTCCCTACAGCTGGCCCAGGTAGAATCTTGTTCATTTGTTTTCATTTGTGGGAAGATGCTATTTTTCTTCTTCTTATTATGTTCTTCTCTTCTCCCCTTCTGGCCAATACCCACTGCCACAATATGAATTGCTTGGAATGAGGTCCTGTTTCCATGCCAGTAGCTGGAACTTAACTTTTGTTTCTCTTTGTCCATACCTGCCTTCCAGCTTCCTGAGAAGTGAATAGCCATAGGCGAAAGTATTGTGATATGTATCAGAATTTTATTTTTGAAAAGGGCAACTCTGTAAGTAGTCTGGTCAGTGAAATGACCTGAGATTCTGGTTCAGTCATGAGGAGCTAATTTGTGCAATCGGCTTTGTCTTTTTTTTTTTCTATACCATATGAAAGGGCATTATCAATTGCTGACTTACTCACTGAGTTGTCTCCAGTGTTGGAGTGGCTGCACCTTGAAACTCAGCACTGCACATTCAGAAATCTTTGGGAAAGCTTTCATGAATCTTTCAAGTCCTGTACTACTTTATTAGAAAAGAATTGAGGGACTCATGAGATCTGGAAGGACCTAGAAAATATTTCAGTGGGTTTTTACTAGATGTAAATGGATATTGTCCTAGTTTATTATACATCCTGGTACAGGGGTGGCCAAACTGCAGCTTGCAAGCTGCAGGTGGCTCTTCGGCAGCTTAAACACAGCTTTTGAAAAAGAGCAGTAGTTAAATACTCTTTATGTATTAGTTTCTAGTTTTTATATTTTCTTTAGTACTAAGAAGCTGTTGGATGGTAAATAATTATTTGAGCTGGAAGTGATGTTCAGATCACTGACTGGTGCATTTGTATCTCAAATGTTATCTTGTATTCTGCTTTCAGCCAGGTCAAGATTTTGGTTTGTGCCTAGAAACGTTCAGAAGTTTGTCCATCCTACTTTAATATGTTGTGTGTCACGGCTACATGGAGTGTGTAGTGCTATAGTTCAGTCTGTTATATGCCTGGAATATCTCAGCTGCTGCTGGAAAGGCTTGTTTAATTTTCTTCCACGTTTGCTTTCAGGTATTTGGTTTGGATATATGTTGTGCCAAACTGTGGTCAAATACAAGAAGGCACATGATGCTTGCTTTTCAAGCTTGCCCAAGACAATGGACTCTTTACAAAGGAGATGGTACTTCTAGTGTCATGCAGGCTATCTATCAAAAACGTATGCTGGGTTGGCACCTAGGCCCTAGTGAAACTGCCCAGCTAAATTGTGTAAGCAGGCATGTTGCCATCTAAACAGATGGGCATGGATAGGCAGTCAGCAGTCCTGTTTGTTTCTCATTTGTGAGAATTTAAATTGGGATTTGAAACATCATGAACCATAAAAGGCAAAGCTTTTTAAGTATAGGAGACGTGATGGAGTAGGATATCCTGATGTGCATGTATAAATGACTGTGCACTTTGTCTTGATGCCCTGTGGTTGAAGGGATATGCTACCAATATGCCAGTTTTGGGCTTGGCTTGTGTTCAGAAATAGTTTTGCCTTGATTACTTTAACCTCTTCCATTTTCATCCTTCTCAACTTGTTTCCCTCCAACCATTTCAATCCATTTTCTCTTCCACATCTCAGACCATGCTATTCCCCTCTTGAATCCCTTTAATGACTTTTCCATATCTTTGCATTAAGTTCTGGCTTCTGATCTTTGCAATCAAGGTTCTGAACAACCCCAATTGTATCTGCCTCTCTACTCACTACTTCATTCTCCTTTTCTTGCCTATTTGTTATGTTCAATCTTCTAACTCTTTCACTTGTACTTTTTATTCACTTCCCCCTGCATATCTTTTCCCGTATGAGTTTTCTTTGAGGAGTAGTCCTTCTACGTTAGAAAGTATTTCCAGGTTAGCTATATCAATACAGCTTCTGCTGCAAAAGCTAAGTGGAGATGCATCTTATATGGATGAAAAAGTTTGTTGCCAATATAGACTATCTCAGTCCTTCAAACAAAATGACATTTTTGCTGGTACAAGTTGCATCTGCATTAGAAGTTGAAACCTGTAAACCTGTGGTCAGAATCCCTTACTGGTCAAAGTGATACTACTCAGTGGGCGCATCTACAAGATGTTTATTACAGAGCTGCCTAATTAGCTCTGCAGTAAAGTCACACTGTCTACACGTGTGGCCTATTAGGCCTCAATAAATGAATTAACTCTGCTTTAGGTTAGTACTTGTAATACTATGGTGGCATCCTTTACTGCACAGCAATGCACATGTAGATACTGACAATGCTGGCTGGGGCATGAGGGTGCTTTAGTGTGGGGGGCTGCCTGCTGGCTAGCCCTTTGCTGGAGTACCCTCGTGCCTCAACCAGTCCCTTCACAGCATTAATTTTATATGTAGACATGCCTAGTTAAATCTTAAAGGAGGGACAAATATGGAGAATGTAGGGAAGCCTTGTAATAATTTTATAAGATGTGGCATGCCTTTGTTTCTCCTCCTTTCTGTATGCTGTTGTAAAGTTAACTTGTACCCTGCACTGGGGGATGTTGGTATCTGCCAGTAGCTGTGAAGAATGGAATGAGGCGGTGGAAGGAGCCCCTTGGGGAAAATGTTGGAAGCCCTAAGAGCTGGAGATTAACTTTTAACAACAGGCCTCCAGAAGCAGAGACCAAACTATCTAGGATAGGAGACTATTAAAACAGAATGGCAGTAGAGGAGAAGGACAGAGAGAAAGAGACCCTGTCTAGAAGTTTCTTCAAATGGTGGTAAGGATCTAGTCAGGCTCTTGTGTACCACTGATTGATTCTTAGGGAAGAGGAAAGGAAAGTGAGTCTGTCTCAGGGTGTCTCTTTGGCAGGACAGGACTCAGTTGGAGTCCAAACTGATTCCCCTCTAAAGGGCAGTAATACTACAGAGATGGCTCTGAGGCACCATAGGGATACCCAGGCACAGTAGTGGTGACAACAGAGCTAGGCCTAGGAGAAGAATCAGGGAACCAGGAACTGGGGACTTCAAGGGTGTTGACAGACATGCAGGTCTCTGCTCTAACTCACAGCGCTTTACATGAAGCGCTTTACATAAAGTGCCATGAGTTAGAGAGCCCCCTACCCTGACTCAACAGACATTCACCTGTTGGGTCGGGAGGGATCGAGCCTGCCTGTAGGAGCCTGAGGATCCTGACTGAAGCCCAAAAGCCACCTGCCCCACCCCACTCCCAGCTCCAGGGCTATCTACAGAAAGGAAGGGGGAGGAGGGGATGAGCTGCCAGCTGAGGTTTTCCTAGTCTGAGCTTGAGGGGGAGAGCTGGGGTGCCTTGAGGTGGGGGGGCTCCAAGTCAGCCCCACTCCTTTAGCTCAGGCTGGCAAGCCCCATCCAGAAGCTCGCTCCCCTTCTTCTCTCCCTCCTCTCTTCCTGCAAACAGCTCCACGGGCAGGGTTGGGCTGCATCAATCGAGGCACCAATCTCACCAATTAATCCTAGGGAACACAAATTCCCCAAGGCGCTCCAAAGTGGAAAGAATTTATGATAGAATTTAGTTTTTCCTGAATTTTTGGTGGGGACTTAAGTTTGTCTTTGTTTGTTTGTTAGTACTAGCTCCTAGAAGTTGAACCTGGCTTTTGTTACTGCTCACAATGCCTAGTAGAAAGGCTGTACCAGCATAGCAATGTTGGTGCCATCTGTGATTTTTTTAATAACAATCTTCACTAATATAGCTACATGAGCCAAACTTTTATGTACAGACCTGGCCTTAAAGCCCGAGTCAGTCTCCTGTGTCCCTCCTTAAAACACCCATGGTTTGTAATAATCATTCATGGATAAGAGCACTGATTAATAATGGAAGCTTGTGCCATTTTGAACCTGGCTCCTCATCTAGCCATCCTGTTTGTTACTATTTCAGATGTCTGTGTTGCATTTTCTAGCTGCATTAGATTAAGCCTCATGGACCTGATCTTTCACTCTATGTCTCAAACTGCAGGCACCCTGATGGCACTTAAGAACTAATAAATAATCAAATAATGGTACTTTTCTGTGACTGACCACAAACAGTGAGTTTCTGGCCATTCGGAAGCAAAGGAAATGCTGTACAGGAAGAAAGGGGGATGATAAAGGTTTGTCAGGCCCTTACAGCACATTTTAAAATAAGTGTTCATCAGACTCCAGGGTAAACAGAAGGGCAATGAGTACGGCCTTCTGCAGATATCCACACATGCAGGGTACTTTGTCCAAATGGATCTTTTAGCTCACACTTATGTGTCTAGTTTTTTGGAAGCTTTCTCTCCTATTTATGCAAAATCATGCTAGTCCATGGTACAGCCATGGGTTTTGTGACTTAAAGGGGACCTATATAAACATAATTTCCATGATTTCTTATTAATAAAAAAGCACTTTTTGCACAAATGCAGCACAGATACAGAATAACCGAGCTACTGTGAGTAAGAGAAAAAAAACAGATGTCCAGAAGGACAAGGTAGCTCAAGCAGTCAGTCAACAGCCTTAATCATTTGCTAGGCAGAGACAACTTGAGAGCTGCCAGAATAACTGCCTGTGGATCTCGCCAAGGAGCCAAATACCCTGGCTGAGAATATAATATACAGGCTGGCATCTGGGCTCTTTGATTGTCATCAATCCCTGAACACCGAGGAGGAGGAAGCAGATCATAGTAATTGAAATGCTCACTGCAGCATTTTAAAATTAATTATTTTAAATATTTTCATAAACAATCCACTATTGGGAAAATAATTAAACATGGTTTTTAAAGGAGGGGAAAACAGTGTTATCAAAGCAATGCAAGGCTCCTTTTAAATGGATTGTTGTTTTAAATAGCCATGCTTTATTTCCTTTGCTTAGGATTTCCCTGCACACTGTACTTTAACTATTTAATTTAGGCTTCCTGCATTTTTTTTTGCAGCCTGAATGACTGTAAATTATTTGGGGACGTGGAACACAGTCAACACCCCCTGTGATGAGTATGCCTCAGTTTCTCCCCTTATGTCCCTGGAATACTCACACGCCTCAACTAGAGTTTCAGTTCAGTCAGCATTCCCAGTGTATATGCTTTATTGTGCTGTTGCCAAAACCTCAAAAATAACACAATTTTAACCCTTGCTATGGGCAGTCGTGCACCCATGTGAAAGACTCCAGCCTTCACATGATTTGAGAGAGACCAGTTCCCCTCACCCCATGCCTGCATATCCCACCACAGCCTACTAGTTTAGTGTAATGAGAATTAAATTATCAGCCTAGAAGCTCTAGTCCCAACTCTTCCACTTGTGTTGTTAACATTGCTGTGCCCTCTGCAATCCTTGTTGATTCAGAGCTTCATACATCTTGGCAATAATTACCATTCACCAGTTTCACAGATGTGGTAACTGAGAACTTGGAAAAGGTCACTTCAGATACTGCTGGGAATAAAAATGAAGGGAGTAGAAATCAGAGCTGTCTCATCAAGTTGCTGTCCATCCAGTTTCTTTTTCCCTTTTTCTTTTTCTTCCTTTTCTTCTTTGGAAGAAAGCTGCCATACTTGGTTCCTGGATAACACACCCTTATATGTTGTGACCCTGTCCTCTGCTAGCAGCTAACCCAAATGTTGAAGTGTCTGTTTTTGTGACTGTGAACTCAATAGGAGTGATACCATTGACTGCAGTGGGAACAGGCTTTCCCTGACATCATATTTGCTTGTATACCATGCACCCCCAGATAAGACATGCCCATGTTCTTGGAAGTCAGAATGAAGAAAAAAATATTTCCTTGAAAATAATGGTAAGTATTTTCTTAGGAAAACACAGGCAGCTGCAGTAAGTGGGGACCGAACCTGTGGCTGGTGTGTTAATCCTCTAGTTGCAGAATATGGCAGGCACTACTGGATGCACCAAACTACCCAACCCTCTTTTCCACCTGGGTGGGCAGCCAGCATTTTTTAACTGAGGACCCACTCCTGCTGGAGCAAAACTGCCTGGTTCCTCTTCTTGAGTCAGATGGACCCTCAACTAACTTGGTAGGTGCTGCTGGCTGCCCACATGGGTCAAAGGATGGCTGGCAATTTGGTTTCTGCAGGGTGTCCCTGCATTTCCTGATTTAAGACTTGAACCCCAATTTGGAAAAAAAAGATGTGTAGTCTTTACTACGAGTGATAGAGGGGACCAGGGATAAGGAATGTTTCATAGTTGTTGTTGTTAGGGGCCAGAAAGGACCTTACAGATCATTGGGTCCAGCCCCTGTGCACTTGCTTAGGAAAGACTGCTGGGATCAGGTGACCCCACAAGATGGGTGTCAAGATGCTTTTCGAAGATCACCAGGGTGGATGACTGTACCACCTTTGCGGGGAGCCTGCTCCAAACCCTTGGCACTTGACTTGTAAAGAAGTTTTTCTGTTTACCTAGCCTGAAGTGAGCCTCAATCAGCTTGTGCCCATTATTTCTTGTCTTCTCTTGGGGGACCTTGGTGAACAGATGCTTCCCCAGGCCCTGATGTATGCCCTTGCTATCCTTATAGGCTGCCACCCCGTCCCCTCTCAGTCTTCTCTTCTCCAGGCTGAACAGTCCCAAGTCTTTCAGCTTCTCTTCATATGACCTGGTCTCTAGGCCTCTAACCATGGCCTCTAGGCATGGCCCTCCTTTGGACTCTCTCGAGCCTCTCCATATCCTTCCTGAAGTGTGGCATCCAGAACTGGACCCAGAACTCCAGCTGCGGTCTCACCAAGGCCGAGTAGAGAGGGAGGATGACATCCTTAGGTTTGCTCGAGATGTCTCGGTAGATGCATGCCAGTGTTTGATTAGCTCTGCCAGCTATGGTATTGCATTGGTGGCTCATATTCATTTTTTTTGTCTATCACGACACCCAGGTCTTGTTCAGATGTCGTGCTAGCAAGCATAGCACTGCCCAGCCTGTAAGTGTGGTGTAGATTTTTTCTCCCCAAATGGAGCACTTTACATTTCTCCGTATTAAACAACATCAGTTTGAGGTCTGCCCACCTTGAGAGCCTGTCCAGGCCGGTCTGTATTGCCAGCCTGTCTTTGAGCATGACCACACTCCCCTATAGTTTGGTGTCATCAGCAAACCTTGCTATTTCGCTTTTAATACCTGAATCCAAATCACTGATGAACATGTTGAAAAGCGCTGGCCTGAGTACTGAACCCTGAGGAATGCCACTGGTCACCCTGGGCCATGATGACTCAGTTCTGTCAATCAATACTCTCTGGGTCCTATCACAGAGCCAGTTACCTACCACTGAACCGTAAAGTAGTTGAGGTGCATTTTCCCAATTTTTTCATGAGGATTTTGTAGAATCACAGGGTCGCTCCCCTCAAGTTTTGCATGCACTGTGCCAGTGGTATTTCCTAGGGAACATGGGGCTGAGTATGTTCTGGTCACCTAGACTGACGTGCTCTGTAAGTAGCAATTTGTCTATGAAGGTGATATGGAGTTGTTCCTAGCTCCTGTTCTTGTGCCCTCACTCCAGTGGGTCTGAAAGCAAGTGCTGGAAATAAGTTGGAAATAGCCTGATGGGCAAAATTTCACCTTTGGACTAAGTCACTGGACTGTGGTTGAGCTGCTTAGTTCTGTCCTCCATTAATTGAGTCTGTTGCGAGTCTGCTGGAGCATGCTAATTAGTGTGCTCCAGCAGCCTCTGTATCATTTGTATTCAGTGTCTCCACATTTCAAAATGGTGGTGGGGGTACTTTAGCTAAAGCTCATCGAATTACCTTTAGTTCAAGTGTCTCCATTGCCATTTTGAAGCGTGGGACACTGAATACACATGACACTGTCAGAGCCACTCTAATTAAAGTGCCCCCACCCCCACCTTGGAGCATGTGTATAGACACCCTCAGACCACAGCCTGATCTGGTGTTCATAAGGCTTTCCTGACTTGACTCGCACCTGAGCACCCTTCTGGTGCTTCAGTGTTAGTCTCCTGCAGGATGCTTACTTTCAGGACTCCTCCATGTACTTCTGGCAGACCTGGGTGGCCTTGAGAAGTGACTTCCCCTTCCTGGAGAAGTGGTGGGAAATGAGAAAGCACAAATCAAGACTTTATGCCAACAGTATACAAGCAGGTGACCAAGACTGCTGTTGAAGTGTGCAAGAGCTTGAAAATAACAATGTGGAACTTGAGGCTATCCTGAAGGATGCTGGCAATGACCATGGGCTGCATGAGAGCATGAAGCTTCAGGAAAAGCACCTGAGAGAACTGGTAGAGCGTGCAGCCCAGGGCACATAAACTCAAGCCATCTTCCAAGAACTCACAGCAGCTGATGCCCCGGCCATGTTATTTTTCAACCTAGAGAAAGACGCCAGGCCTTGACAGATTATGTGTTGAATTCCACAAGACTTTCTGGTCATTCCTTGGTCCAGACCTCCTGCACATCTTCCAGGAGAGCCTCAAAGATGGGATCCTACAGATCAGCTGCCAGTGAGTAGTCTTCAGACTGCTGCCCAAGAAAGGGATTCTCAGTGACATTAACAACTGGGGATTGAAATTGCTCCGGTGTATCAATTAGAAAATCTTGATCAAAGCCCTGGATAGCTGCCTCAAAATGGTCCTGGCCTTGATTGTAGGTCCCTCACAGAGCTACTTCATACCCAGTAGTAACATCCAGGACAACCTGTGTCTGCTGCATGACCTCCTGGCAGCCACGAAGATCTTTG
Organism: Alligator sinensis; assembly: GCF_000455745.1. Taxonomy (NCBI): domain Eukaryota; kingdom Metazoa; phylum Chordata; order Crocodylia; family Alligatoridae; genus Alligator; species Alligator sinensis. The sequence continues at coordinate 1,252,446 of NW_005842406.1, read as the reverse complement.
GTCTGAGCATCAGCCTTGTCTCCCTGGATCAAGAAAAAGCCTTTGAGTCAATCATGAATCCTTATTCCAGACTCTGGAAGCCTTTGGTTTTGGGTCTCTCTTTATTTCAACTGTCCAGCTCCTGTACTGAGACATCTCTAGCCTCCTGAGGGTGAATGAAGTGCTTTGTGCCTTGTTCCCAGGATGCAGGGGCATCCGGCAGGACTGCCCTTTCTCCACAGTGATCTATAACTGAACCACTGAGCCACTAACAGGTCCGGTCCTTCCATCAACTGCAGCCCTACCCGCTGCCCCTTCCCCCCAAGTTAAGGTGTCAGTGCATGCCAATGATGTGACTGTTTTTGTGAGCAGTGAGGGTGATAGTGTCAGTAGGTTATTTCAGCCTGTATCAACTGTGTGAAAAACAACACATTTCTCTGTGGCACCTGAGCTAATGCTCAGCTCTCAGATTTGCTTGGTGGTCTGTCCTGATGCTGAAATGCCTTCAGAGCCCTGGGTATTTTCCTAGGCATGCTGGACTAGCAAGCAAAGAACTGGGAAGGCCTAGCTGAGGAGGTTGAGGTGTGACTAAAGTGGTGATGCTTTCTTTCTTTCTTTCTGGCGCCTGCCTAGCCTTTCTTATTGCAGCTGGATCCTGGTCATCAACAACTTCGTAGCTGCAACTCTGTGGTATAGGTGTGCTATCCATCAATAACCCTGTTTAAAAAGCTCTAAAAGCTCCTTGTGGAATTCTCTGAAATGGGCACCATTGTCTCAGCAGTGTCCTCTACCTTCCCACCAATGCAGGGGGCCAGGACCTGAATGACCCGGTAAGCAGGGTAGCTGCCTTCCACCTTCATGCCCTTCAGTGCCTGCTTTTTGTTGTTGAGGATGACTGGCCTTTGCTTTTTTGCACTGGGTGGAGAACCACAACCTCGATTGGGAACTTTCTCTTTTGGATCCTGATTACCTTGGCTGGTATGCCTAGCTTTTCTATTGCAGCTTTGCCCAGGCATGGTGGGCCTATTTCTGATAGACTCCAGGGCAGGTACCTGTGATTTCCAGAGCTGCTGCAGGAGTCCTTAGTTTATAACTTGGCCTTGCAGCAAGAGACATCAAGCCTTGTCTCTGAAAGCCTAATTGCTTCCTTGGTCCAGTCACACACCATCAAACAGACCCCGGCCTGAAGAAAAGCTTCTGTTTTAATGTGATTGGGTGCAAGGACTAAGAGTTATATTCTAGAGAGAATTTAGAGGAGGAGGAGAGATGCTGTTCCACAGGGGAAGGGGAGCTTTCCAGAAGTTCAGGAAGGCCAACCGTACCTTGTCATGCATCCACAGATGCATCTAGAGCAGGTTCAAGGAGGTGATCTTCCCCTCTATGTGGCACTGGTCAGGCTGCAGTTGGAGTACTGCATCCAGCTCTGGGTGCTGCATTTCAGGAGGGATGTGGACAACATGGAGAGGGTCCAGAGGAGGGCCACCCGCATGATCGGGGGGCAGCACGACAGGCCCTATGAGGAGCGACTAAGGGACCTGAACCTGTTCAGCCTCCGCAAGAGAAGGCTGAGGGGGGATTTAGTGGCCATTTACAAACTAGTCAGGGTGGACCAGCAGGCATTGGAAGAGTGCCTGTTCCCCCGAGCACTATCAAGAATGACAAGAAATAACAGTCACAAGCTGGTGTGCCGGCCGGGAGTCTTTAAATGCACTGGGTCCGTAAGGATCCACAGCGCTTAGAGATCTTCACGCAGCGTGAAGTCTCCTCCTCCCTTGTTCGTGGAGTCCTCCAACTTGGGCGGAAACCACTCAAGCCTTTTATACGGCTAGCAAGCCAATCACTAGCCGCCACGTGTGAATAATTTAGAGCTGGCCAATAATGGGACTCGAATTAGCATACAAATGGCGGGAACTCTTTGCAACGAGCACTTCTGTGCTGCAACAAAGAAATGCACCCTGCAAAGAAAGCTTCAAATTGGCGGGAAACTCTCCCTTGCACCGGGGTTCTCTTTTGCAGTAGAAAACTCCACTGTGCAAGGAAGCTATAATTTAGCGGGGACAATTTAGCAGTGCCGAAGCACACAAAAACAAAAATCACACCCTTTGGGTTGTGACAGCTGGCAGAGGGTAGATTCAGGCTAGATATCAGGAGGCTCTACTTCATTGTCAGGGCGGCTAGGATCTGGAACCAACTTCCAAGAGAAGTGGTGCTGGATTCTACCCTGGGGGTCTTTAAAAGGAGGCTGGATGAACACCTTGCCAGGGTTGTTTGACCCCAGTACTCTTTTCTGCCATGGCAGGGGGGCAGACTTGAAGATCTGCTCAGGTCCCTTCTGACCCTACCAACTATGAAACTAAGTTGTGAGTAATGTAGGGGAGTGGTGTAGGGACTTCAGTGGGATGAAAGGAGCAGCACTGAAGGAAGCTAGTAGGTGAAAGAAAGAGGGCACACATAGGCAGGGGCAAAGGTCTGCAGGCCCTTGCAGTGCCAGGTAAAAAATTTGGAGCTGGAAATACTATGTGAAGGGATCTGAAGCAGGGAGGGGTCATGTGAGTACTGCAAGACTAATGAGATTTTAATTGCAAGGACTGATGTTTAAGGTACACATACTTTTCACATGCAGAGAAACTCTGTGTAAACAAGGCAGCTCTCTGCTACCTCCCCACGTACCTCTGGGTAGTTAACTCTAGCTTGCTTGGAGCTGTAAATGTGACACTAACAGTAATGTAGTAAACAATGATATCTAAAACTCTGTCAATGGGAGTCAAGACTTTTTAAGACAATGGATCAGCTTATTTTGTAGTTGCTGTCAGGCACAAATTCTGGCACTGACCCTTGGCACTGTGAAATCTGCCAGGAGAGGAGAAGGTTAGAGCTGCACAAAGCCACTGCAACCCCCATGAACAGCACATGCCCCCAGTGGCTGGGGGGACATGGCTGTGCCAGCAGTGGTGGGAGCATGGCGGCAGCGGCGGGAGCCCAGCAGCTGTGAGTGGGGAGCTCCCGCAGATGCCGCTGGCACTGTTGGCGGCGGGGTGGTGGCGAGTACTGACCATGGGTCGGTGACCACCTGCCAGCGTATTTTTGCAGGGCTGGCAAAAATTTTTCACTGCCACGCGCAGGGGGTGCATGTGCACCCATGTGCACCCCCTATACATTGCCCCAGGCAGCCTCCCTTCTGTCAAAATACTGTTTCACTGTAGCCAAGAAAGTGGATGGTGATTCAGGGAAGGAGATGTGGTCAGGGATGTGCAGATAGATGCAGCAGCTCCTTTTAGCACTGTTCTGATGGAGCACCTAGGTGATGGAAATCTGCTGATCCTGGAAGCCAGACTTAAAGGAGGTATAGCAAAAACATCACCTACCCTTTTCTCCAGGTACAAAGGGTATGATTGGAAAAAAATTGTTTAGGGAGAGGGGAATCTTCAGCAAATATGGCCTGTTTTCTTGGTTGGCTGTTGCAGACAGTCTTGGTATCCTTTGTAGTGCCTGAAGTGTAGTTCCTTGCAGTCCAGAGCTGTGTGTAGATGGAAAAAGGGGCATGTGTGCATGACATTTTAAAGCAGGCTAAATGCTTTTGCACTGCTTTAATGGTGTTGGTGTTTGCATACCTCGGTGGCGTATTGTGCATTAATTACAGCCGCTGTAGCAAATTTGGTGGCATAATGTGCCTTAGATGATTTGGGGCACAGTAAACTAAAAGTCCTCTGAGGAGTTTTAGTTTGCTGCCCTACCAGCTGAGAAGTGAAGCACTGGGCTCTGTGAAGCTCCACAGGAAGCCCTGCAGTCAGCCTGGCAGCAGCCTGGGAAGGCAGGCTCTGCCCAAGCGAGGAAAAAACAAGCAGTGAGCCTGATCTTTTTTTTTTCCCAGAGCCTGCCTGCCTGCCTGACCTGCGAGGGGACCCGGTGCTTCCCTCTGTGGCTGCGGTGCCCCCTGGAACCACTCGAGCCTGAAGGGGGTTGCTGCTGCCATGGAGGGAAGCGCCAGCCCTGCTCCCCCTCCATCCCAGGGACCGCTCCACCCGCTGGCAACTTGCCTTCCCCTCCCTGCCACCGGAGAGGCAGGTAAATTGGGTATGTGTACGACACAGGGGTTTAATTGCACTTAAATTGAAGGGGTGTTTTTAAAAACCCACCGCTTCAATTTAGGGCTCCCATTTCATCTACACATGCCCCAGGGTACTTAGCAGGTAGATCCATGAAGCCCCAGAGAGTCTATCGACATCTTTGTAATGTTTATGGTGAAAGACTGAGCCAAGAGCAAAGTGTAAGTCTCCCTTCTATTGGGCTACCTGATCTATTCACAAAGAGATGGCACGCTATGGATTTTGTCCATGTGTGCCAGCTAATGCAGTTCCAGAGAAATCCTAATGTTGTCATTTTGGCAATGGTTTGTAAGCACCAGTGACCATTGTAATGTCCTGCAAAATAGGACTAGGCTAATTACTTTATAAGTACTGAGCAACATGCAGTTTTGGTCAAGCCAGAAGTATTTGCAAATTCACTAATACTTTTGGCTGTTTTTAAAAAAAATCAGGGAGGAGGATAACATGGTTACCCTGTGGTAAAGACCCTCCCTCACTTCAAGGTTTGTGTACTTTCTCTGCTTTGTTCCCAGCAGAGGATTGAACCCAGTTTTAGATTCCCCCAGAATAGTGACTGAACCACTAGGCTGTACAATTATTCCTGCTTTTTCTCACTCAAGGAATATTTGATTACTTTAAGAGGTTAAACTAGTGAGATTCTGGGACAGGCATATCCTGGAGAGGTAGAGCACTCATCTGGAAGGTAGGGGACCATGGTTCAGATCCTTTCTTTGAATTGACCAGAAAGGAAATTAAACCTACGTGACTGTTGTGCATAGGTCTGCTCTCCAAATTATCCACCATAACAAAAGTCCAACTCAGTCTGTTACATAAAATGGTTAATCACAAAAGACAAAAATCACTGGGTTATTCCAAAAAAAAAAAAGCCTTTCTAAGGAATTGCTAAAATCATGTCTAGTGAACAAGAGCATGGTAATCTGAGCCAGGAGGGAGCATAATTTGACAACTGTGCCAGGGAGAGCTAGAGAGAAAGGTGCTACCTTCATTGTCATGGGATAGCACCCTCTCTGCCTTTTAGGACCTGAGAACCTCTTGTGTCTATACTGGGCCTTTGTTACCCTGATCCTGAGGTATCTTTGTTGAGCCCCAGCTCAAGTCTGGGATCGTGCCCGGTATGCAAAAGCCAATAAAGATACCAGGGGTGAAAGTATAAAGAAGATTTATTGCTAGCAATACAAGGTGCAAGCGGAATAATTTCACGTAACAAGCACACAGATTCTTAATTCTAAGCATCTTTTATACAGGAGTATTGGACCTTCATAAGCATTCTTGTTTGCTAATTGGTTATAAGGGAGTGACGCAAGGAGTTCTTTACTGAGCATGTCTCTATACCTGTGTTTTAGCTATGTATCTCATTTACATACATGTATGTTTCATTAGCATACTTTCTCCCCACCTAGGGGTGTGATTCTTAATATTTAAATTAGCCCTTTGCCCTAGTCCTCTGATTCTGCTTTTGTTTTTAAGCCTCCTTTATCTAAGACTGTCTCCTCCTTATCATTGCAGATGGGCATTAGTTACATAACAGAGACTTTTGCTTGGGCTTTGTATAGTGGTTTCTAGGTCAAACCTGACATCTTGACCAGAGCGGGCCAGAGAGATGGAACTGATGCTGTTGTCACCTTGACCAACTTCAGCTAAATCCCAAATACCAGCTGGATTTGCTGCTATCAGTCTCTTTCCATGCCTCCCTTATGAGTCTTTTCTCTCTCTTTGCTTTTTGTTTAATAAGGATCTAGCTTAGCTTCCTAAGATTTCATCTTTTGCACCACTACTGTGAGACCATGACCAATGAGACAACAAAAAGCAATGCTGTAAATCGGCTTCTGTTGGTACTATTTTGCCAGGTCTCAGAGCAGCTGACAAGAGTGTGTGCTGTGCTTGTCTTTTTCCAGTAACAATTTTTTAAATATGATGCTACTTGAGAAAGAGAAGCCCTTTGCTGTTCTTTTGTCTCCTTTTCTTTTGACTTTAGGAAAGCGGGACTGGACTTCAACAACAGTTCTAGCTCATCCTGACTTTAATAGCCTCTGAAAAACTGAACAGGGAGGTTCTTTATAGAAAGTCAGTTCCTTTAAAGGCTAATGTAGTAAAGGGAATTGTCAAAATGAAAGCCTTACTTAAAATGTACTGAAAATAAAATGTACAGGCAACCCCCGCTTAGCGCTCTTAATTAGTTCCTGAAAAACTGAGCATTAAGCGAAACAAGCGTTAAGCGAAACCAAAAGCATTTGATGACCCAAGATGGTGACTGCAAATGTTTTTAATGACCTAAGATGGCAACCGCGACCATTAAAACGAAATTCACTGAGTGCTAAGTGGAATCACCTATCAATTTAAAATGAGTGTTATAGCGAAATAGCACTAAGTGAAACAGCGTTTATCAGAGGTTACCTGTATAACCTTCTTTATCTTTAATTAAAAATGTATTTTAGTGGTGGCTGTTGCCAGAGAACTAAGGAGTCTGAAGTCTCTGTACTTAAACCCTGAATCTTCTTTGATTGTTTAGTGCTATACAGTGATGGGGTCATGTCAGCATCCCTTTGACTCTCTGGGCCCATTTATTTTAGTGCAATTAGCATAATATTTCCCATACCTCATGTGAGTGTCCTTACTGCTGGCTTGCTGGGCACAAGGGCTAACCTCAACTACTTCCCCCTTACTGTGTTTGTAGAATTAATTCTTTGCTTTTGCTAAAATGTTTAAAAACTGTTTGGTTTAGCTTGAATAACACCTCTTGTCCTATCTGAAATGAATCTTATTTGCCTCAAATTCTGAAAAAGTTGATTTTTGGGTTGTCTCAAAACTTTTTCAGTTTGTTTTTTTTCCTCTTCAGCCACCTAACTGAAAAATCAGCTATTTGTTTATCCTTGCTGCAAAAGTTTAAAATATGTCATCATTTTTTGCAAACTTCACATTTTTTTGTGATGAGGGTCAAACTAACATTTCTATTTTAAATGAGAAAATTCAATGAAAGGTTGTAGTGGTAATCAAAATGCCTCTCACCAGATAGACTTTTTTTCCTTCCTCCTGGAGTGGAAAAAAATTAAGCTGGCCAGAACATTTACCCTCTTATCTTTAACTAACATGCAATAGTTGGTCAACATTAGCCCTTGTAATTGCACAAAAATGGTACAAACTTCTGATCATGAACACAACTAGAAGAGAAAAGCCATGAAAAATAAATTTAAGGCAAGCTGTTACTCTTTATCTTTACTAACTTACCTCAGCTTAAATTAACTAAGCATGTGATAAATGGACAGCTCCTTTATTATCAGTGGGGATTTTTTTTTTGTTAAAAGAAAATATAAATATCGTTATAATCGTGTCCTTCTGTAGCAGTCCTTGGAATGAAATTACTAGGAAAACAAAGAAAGGCCACTAAAATGGAGTCAACAGTTATGGCACTATAAAGCCAGACACTTTCTTAGAGATAATGGTGCCAATTAGATATCTGATAGCTCTGTTACAATTTAATCTCTTTTAAACCAATTTATTTCCTGCTCACAGTGTAGTTGAGAAAAGGCCTGATTTTGTTTTAAAATGACATGTAATATATATTTCTTTTAATTGAGATTTTGCCCCTTTCTTTCTGCTTTAGTACTAGTGTTACTTAGGTTCCAAACAGATGTTGCATTTTCCCAAGGATAAAACATGTCATCCTGAGACAAAGTACGGTTATTTGGACATCCAGGTTTGTTGTCCTGGGGTAAATCCTAAAAAGTGTTCACAAGATAAGAAGTACAAACAGTTTATCCTGGGATGTAACAAAGTACATCTGAATGGTTCTTCAGTGCATCATTGAATCAATAGCAGAAAAGCAGTAGTGCATTTAGCCATTCACTAAACCATGATTAGAAGGGCAGTGACTGTACATGCCAATCCCAGGATATTTCTGTTCTGGGACAAATACAGACACAAAGTCTTGAAGGACAAATACAATATCTGTCCCTAGCCTTCAAACTAAGTAACAACAAGTTTGGTTTTCCCTTGCTTTGGAAAGGGAAATCTTGAGGTGTTTATTACAAGCTCTGTTACCTAAAACGAAGGGTCAGATCTTTATCAAAGAATCGATTTATCTGAAAAGCTCATTCACCTTTAAAGATAATGTGGTGTTAATGTGATCCAGAAAAGCCCAATATTTTAAGCAATCTGTGAAAAAACCTTTTCCCTCATTTTAGGACCTGAATATCTAATACAAAGAACATTTTGAAAATTTCTTTTCCAAACTGTAGTGGTTACTCGTCAAACCTAAGTAGCTGCAGCACAATCATTTCTGCTTTATTCCTTAGCAATGTTTTGATTCTTTCCACCTGATGAACCACCCGTTGCACCAGATAAATAGCTTCTAGCTAGACAAAACCTCTTTAGTGGGTCCAGTTTAACACTTAATTTTTGTATTGGAGACCTAAGGAAAATGTAAACAAGTCACAGGTTGTCAAGTCCCCCCCAGGTTGTCAAGGGGGGACTACCGCCATAAATGATGGTTTATTATGGTTTAGGGCAGGAATTGCTAGGTAAAATTCTCTGGGCTATGTTATGTGGAGCACAAGAAAATAAGAGAATAAAGAGATAAGACTGAATTGTTGTAAAAGTCCTTTCTGATCTTGAAGTCTATGAATACGTGGCATTCAAATTGCAAACGCTGCATACAAATAGAAAGCTGAAAGGAAAGAATATATGTTCATTCAGGAACAAGGCAAACGGTCTGACTTAAACTGAACCTCCATCCTAAATCAGCTAAGTAATGTATAATGGGCGTATCTACATGTTACCCTATGGCGACACAGCGATGCACTACATCGGGGTATGGTGCACTGTAGTGACATAGCGATCATGCGTGTCTACATGTCATTGCCAGCCACGTTGCCATAGTGGTCCACTCCCCAGGTATAGTGTGCTGCTAAGGCGATGTAGCAGTGAAATCTAACCGTGCACTGCAGGTACACAACCCAACAAGCACTTGTACTGCACTGCAAGAGGAAGTACTAAAGCATGGTGTCATAGCAGTGTCACTGTATAGCAACGTGTAGATGCGACCAAGGTTGACTTTTGCAACGGGTCCCATTATAGTCTTTCTTGCCTTCCCACCATATATTGCTCCTGTAACTTTGGACCTTATTTGTGCTCTCTCTTGTGTGTCGTTATCAGCAACTGAGAAGACCTCATTGGCTGTATGAAAGAGAGAGTGTACAGCTGGCTTTGAGCTATCTTTGCATGTCCTTGATTGTACTTCGTACTGTTCTGCAGTAGTCAGCTGAGGGGCAGGTGACCAAGGTGGCATCCTTGGAGGCTGGGTTAGGGTGCACAAAGATAGCCATTGTTTCAGCTGGAATCTGGCCCTGCAGCTGCTGCCAGCAGCATGGCACCTAGCACAGCTCTGTGTGCTGCCACTGTCCAGGGCGCAGAGCTGCCATGTCATGCTCTGCTTCTCTGGTCCCTGAAAAGTTTTACAGCAAGCTAAAATCCTATCCAATGTCATTGGCTCTACAGGGGCTTTTTAAAGCAGCCAGGGATTCCCAGGGCAGAGGATCAGTCCTACCTCCCACCTATTTTTACTATCCACTTCCACTGCTCTAGTCATAGGAGGGTGGACCAGCTGTATCCATCAATCAGTGGAAGATCCTGATTCATTCACATGAATCAGAGTCAAAACAGTTTGGGGTTAATAAAATAAAATTTAAGGCAGACTAAAGCTGCCTTAATACCTATGCATCTCACAAACGAGTGCCTAAAAGTGTGTTGCAACGTTGAACTGACCTTACATGCAGGGAATGAAAAAGCTGTTGATTCAGGAAACATAAGCACTGAAGAAGTCCTTCTTGCACTGCAAATAACTTCAGATACCCCGTCCTTCTTCCCTCTTTATGATATAAATATTTTTCAACAATAGAAATAAAGGAACATTTCAGTTGTGTGGATTGTATGTAATTGCAGGCCTAACATGAGTAGCCTTCCTTCAGGTGACTACTGTTTAATATGTATTTAATGCAGGAAAGGATCAGTTCTTTCTATTTTCAGAGCACTAACTAAATCCAATGGCCTCTATCTATCTCCCTGGGGCATCTTTAATTGCTCTCCTCTTTATAGCTTCTTATTTGTACTAATAACAAGACTTAGTTTTGTCTCTTAAAACTCAAGTGCCATTAATGATCAAAGGTTTATTGCTAATTCCAAATGGGAATTTAGCAGATATTTTCAGCTGTATTTTGTGTGATTCATTTCTCTGCCTTTCATACTGAAAACAAGATCTTTACAGGAATCAGTCTCAAGCTGCATATTCCTAGTAAATGCTGACTTCTGTTTTTTATTCTTATCTTATCTTCCACCAAGAGGCACTATTATTGTTACTAATACCTAGCCCTTAACAGAAAGCAATGAAGTCCTGCAGACTTACATCCTCAGAGGGTTTGTTCCATAAACTCCAGTGTGTTAATGTTTCCAAAGCATGTTGAAAATATAGTCCTGCTGTTTTTACAGAATGATGGATAAAGCCAATTTGAAATTGGGGGATGGGAAATACAAGACTTCTTCCATATGCCATTTACAACTTTGTTTTTGGGGGGTTTTTTACCCAGTAAATGAGAAGAGTGGTGATTCCTCAAAATTCTTGAGTAATGTCAGAAGTATTACTAACAACCATATATTAAAGTGTTGTTGTGGTTCCCCCGCCATTCCTGCGTATGGAGAGTTGGGGCTATCTTTAAAACGAAATTTGACAACTTAAAGGCTTGTCTATACTGCAACCATATGCGACCAAAACGCTGGCTTGCATCCATAGATGCTTCTCAAGCAAATCCCGGGACGTCATTCTCCCGCTGTACTCAGCCTTAGTGAGGCCGCAGCTAGAGTACTGTGTCCAGTTTTGGGCTCCACAATTCAAAAAGGATGTGGAGAAGCTTGAGAGAGTCCAGAGAAGAGCCATGCACATGATCAGAGGTCAGGGAAGCAGACCCTACGATGACAGGCTGAGAGCCCTGGGGCTCTTTAGCCTGAAAAAGCGCAGGCTCAGGGGTGATCTGATGGCCACGTACAAGTTTATCAAGGGTGACCACCAGCATCTGGGGGAACGTTTGTTCACCAGAGCGCCCCAAGGGATGACGAGGTCGAATGATCACAAACTACTTCAAGATCGTTTCAGGCTGGACATAAGGAAGAACTTCTGTACTGTCCGAGCCCCCAAGGTCTGGAACAGCGTGCCACCGGAGGTGGTTCAAGCGCCTTCATTGAACACCTTCAAGATGAAACTGGATGCTTATCTTGCTGGGATCCTATGACCCCAGCTGACTTCCTGCCCTTTGGGCGGGGGGCTGGACTCGATGATCTTCCGAGGTCCCTTCCAGCCCTGATGTCTATGAAATCTATGAAGTCATTTCTTAGGGACTTGGCTTACTTAGCCAGAAGTCTTATACAACAGTCTCTTCTGGTAAAATAGAAGTCTTTAAAGTGTTTGCTTTTTATGTTTAAAAATTCAAACTTGTAGAAGATTGTGTTAGATGCATCTGATATCTTCAATAACATAACTGATGTTTTAGATTAAGAAAAGGCAGAAGATCTGATCTTACTGGACTCTTTTTTTCCACGGCTTTTGATTCAGTGGTAAATTATTAGTTAATCTGGAAAAGAAGAGGATTGGTGTAAGAACTCTAAAGTGGGAAGGAATTGGCTAAAAGGGAAAAGACAACACTTGGGCCCAAATCCTACTCCTTTTATTAAGCTGTTCTTGGGTGCATCTACACGTGCAAATAATCCTGAAGCAGTTTACTCTCAATAAACTACTCGAGACTAAACTCTTCTGGGCACATGTCTACGTGTGCAAGGACATGGGAACAGATTTGCTGCTCCTAGAAGCAGACTGTTCCCATTCCCTGTGGCCCTGCAATGGGCCCCTGCAGCAGCTGTCTCCTGGCGGGGGCTGGGACATTACTCCCTGCCCTAGGGTGCTGCCTGCTGCTGGGGCAGGCTCTGCTACTGGAGCCCAGGCAGGGACAATGTCCCCCTGCTCCAGCAGCAAGGAACTCCCAGCCCTTGGTCTGTGATTGTAGGTCCTGGGCTGGGAGATCCTTATCTCCCAGTGCCAGCTCCATGATCATGGGGCTTGTGTTGGCATGTGTCTGGGAGAGAAGAAATGCAAGAGTCTTTGAGGTCAGGATTGCTCAGGGAATATGGGGCTGAAAATCCCCTGCCTATCTGTGTCTGCTTACATGCTTCAAAACCAGAGGTTGGCTAGTGCAGCTGCTGTAGGCTCATTCCCCAGCACCCGCTCTTAGACCCTCTGTGAATGGAGGGCTCAAAAGCAGGAATTGAAGTGATTCCAGAGCAGCTTCACTGACAGATTTCTGGCTCTTGAGTGTATCAGTAGCCTAAGGTAGGTAGTACATACCCAGGCCTTTGCTTCTGCTGTATAGCCAAGCCCAGTGGGTGTTTGTACACGTGATTCAGGCGATTAGTCAAGGACGCACTGCAGAGTAGGAGTTTTGAAGAGATGGGAGCCCAGGAAGGGTGGCTGTGCCTTAAGGAAATGATCCTTTGGGCACAGAGGGAGACAATCCCAATGCGAGGAAAAGGAGGGAAAGGGGCCAGGCGGCTTCCTTGGCTGACCAGAGAAATCCAGGGCAGCCTGTGGACTAAAAGGGGAGCATATAAAAAGTGGAAACGGGGAGAGATCACCAAAGAGGAGTATACCTCCTCTGCTCGCACTTGTAGGGAGGCAGTTAGACAGGCCAAAGCTACCATGGAGCTGAGGATGGCATCCCAAGTAAAGGATAACAAGAAATTGTTTTTTAGATATATAGGGAGTAAAAGGAAGGCCCAGGGTGGAATAGGACCCCTACTAAATGGGCAGAAGCAATTGGTGACAGACAGGGGGGACAAGGCTGAACTCCTCAATGAGTTCTTTGCCTCAGTGTTCCTAAGTGAGGGGCAGGACAAGGCTCTCATTGGGATTGTAGAGAGGCAGCAGCAAGGCTCCAGACTACCAAGCGTAGACCCTGAGATGGTGCAGAGTCACTTGGAAGAACTGGATGCCTTTAAGTCGGCAGGCCCGGATGAGCTCCATCCGAGGGTACTGAAGGCACTGGCTGACGTCATTGCACAGCCACTGGCGGTAATATTTGAACGCTCGTGGTGCACGGGCCAGATGCCGGAGGACTGGAAAAGGGCCAATGTGGTCCCCATTTTCAAGAAGGGGAGGAAGGAGAACCCAAGCAACTATAGGCCAGTCAGTCTCACCTCCATCCTAGGCAAAGTCTTTGAAAAAATTATCAAGGCTCACATTTGCGAGAGCCCGGCAGGACAAATTATGCTGAGGGGAAACCAGCACGGGTTCGTAGCAGGTAGATCATGCCTGACTAATTTAGTCTCTTTTTATGACCAGGTTACATAATGCCTGGACGCAGGAGTGGGGGTTGATGTCGTATACTTAGACATCAGGAAGGCCTTCGATACGGTATCCCACACCATACTGGTAAACAAGTTAAGAGACTGTGACTTGGATGACTACACAGTCCGGTGGGTGGCGAATTGGCTAGAGGGTCGCACCCAGAGAGTCATAGTGGATGGGTTGGTATCGACCTGGAAGGGTGTGGGCAGCGGGGTCCCGCAGGGCTCAGTCCTTGGTCTTCATCAGTGGAGTGTAGCATTTAGCTTCATAACTTGATGAAGTTAAAGCTTGTTCAACAAGCTTTAAATAAAGCACCCCCACCACCATTTTGAAGCACAGGGATGCTGATACACGAGATGCTGTGAGCGCTTTTGTTAAAGTGGCTCTTAGAGCCGCTTTGATTAAAGCACCCCCTCCCCTCCCAGAGCATGTGTAAAAACAGTGAATGTCCAGAAGGACTGTATACAAGAAAAGTCATTGCTGAAGATCCCTGTGAGAAGAAAGTTCAAGGTACTTGAAGGTATTTATCTAGTCACACTGCATATAATAGGCATTATGTGCAGCGTAGAGCTTGCACAGTAAGAATGCCAAGTGTGGGGCACTTTATGGGCAATATTTTACATCAGCTGGTTAGATCAGGGTAAGCAAAGGGAGGCCAGGGACAACTAGGCTGCTGTGTGATAGCAGCAGAGAACTTCTTGCTGAAGGAGTGGAGTGACTTCAGTTATACAATGGCTGGGGAGTGAGTCCTTCCCTCACAAGTGTTTGGATGATTTTACATTTTTCATGGATCTTTTGGGCCTGATAAATCAAGGCCAAAACAAAATGGAGCTATTTTTCTGTATCTCTTAATACTGTCATTGACATGTTTATTTTCTGTGCTTTTGGTATTCTTTTTTGTCTTGCTACTTATTTGCACTTCAATTTGCTCCTGCATGGTTCTGTTTTTGTGGATATCTGCTACCATGGTTGTTTTGTAGGACTGTGTGAAGCTTTGGTCACTGATTTGATTTGCTGGAGATTCAGCCCCATTCGGCGGCCAAGTCTCTGAATCTGAATCGAATCAGGAGACCCTTTAATCTCTCCAAATCGATTCGGAGAGATTCAATGATTCAGACATAGACACATATTTAAATGTTTTTTCTACATACCTCAAGGTACCAGGCAGCTCATAAATGCTGAGATGCTGGGGTGGATGGAGCATCACACAGGAGCTCAGGAAGGGAGTGCACTCAGGAGCAGACCCAGAAGTGGACCAGAAGTACTTCCAGTCCACTTCTGGGTCCACCGGGAAGCGTGCAGGGGACCCTCCCCAACCCCCGACTCAGTGACTGGTGCCTCCTGGGTTTGGGGGGAGGAGGGCACCTGGGGTGGACCAGGGGGGCTACTTCCGGGTCTGCCACTAAGCACATGGGGGCCCGCCCCCCGCCACGCTCCTGTGGGGCACTCCATCGACCCCACTATCGCAGCATTCACAAGCCATGCCTGGTACCTTGAGGTATGTAGAAAAAACATTTAAAGCTGTGTCCATGGCTGAATTGCTGATTCTTTGAATCGGCATCGAATCTTCAGATTTGGATTCAGCCAAATTGAATCGGGACAGTGATCCGAATAAACTAATCAAATCACTGACCCTGATTCTTGACAAATCTAAATTGAATTCAGCCCATTTCACACACCCCTATTGTTTTGTGATTTCCCTAAATAAATTTCAGAAGATAATACCATTCAATACCAAGAAGACTTTTTTAATTTTCTGAAATTCAGTTTAATTTTTCATTCTTAATTTATCCCACTACTCACAGTAGTTATGCTTTCTTACTGTCCTAAATAATTCCTGTCCCTGGTGCATGCACTTTTCAGATGTTTGCAGATTTCAGATTGTATTAATCTTGTGTAATCATTGCACCCTTGGGCTCTGCTTGATGTGTCACTTCAGAATAAAAGATAATGTGGGATCTTTAACATTTTCAGATTACGTGGTGCCAAAAGTGTTTCACTAGCTGACAAATATGAATGCCCAAATGATTGCCATGAGTTTTCCTATAGTGTCAGTGGGTGTGTCTGCATGTTCATTAATACACTTTAGGTAGTGCACATTAAATCTAGTACCTCCACTGTGAGGTACTAGAACAATGCGCATTAGCTTATTTTAATACGTGTTAGTTAAAGAGCATGGTTTTTTGTTCTGCTTTAATGCTCATTAAAATAAGCTAATTAGTATTAAAGCACACATGTAGATGGGTGTGTTTTCCTTCATTAGTGTCCCCATTAAATCTGAGACATTGATTTCACTGGACATTAAAAAACATCTAGCTTGAAAGCTTAAAATAGAAACCCATTTAAGATATTTTTTTGCCACTTTGTGCCTCTTGCATTGTGTCAGTTGCAGCCTTGATAGGTGTGAAACTATCCTGAGGATTGTTCCAATATTGCCAGGCTTTGTCTACACTATAGCCTACTGCTGTCCTAGTTGCTTTGATCAGAGTGTGAAGAGGTACAATCCTGAACAAGCACTGCTGTGCCAGAGGAAGCATCTGGTACAGCTGGAGTTATATTAGCAGAAGTGCTCTGTTACCAGTATAAGCTTGTCTGGTCCAGTGTGGTGGTGTTTCTACTGTCCAGCTCTAGGGGATGCTGCATCAGAATCATTTTGCTGATATAAAATGCTGGCATTCCTATATTGCAGAAGTGTTCCTAGATGGGTGCATCTACATGAGATGCTTTGCTGTGCAGTAGACAAATCTACTACGCAGTAAAGCATCACCATCTACACATGCACAGCATTTACTACACAGTAAATTAGTCTTCTGCACAGTTGGCTACTACCTGTAAATACAGGAAGTAGATTTACTGCACATTAGCTACTGCACTGTAGCACCCATGTAGACAGCTGACTGGGATCAAATTACTCCTAGTCAACCCAGGTGGCAGGAGGTACAGGAACTGTCTCCTCCCCAGGCAGCTTCCTGCTTCCCAGCCCCTGCTCCAAATGGCTGACCGGAATGGGGTCTAGGACACCATCCCCTGCCTGAAGCAGCTGCCTGCTGCCTAGTCCCTGTCCCAAGATGAGAGCAGAGGCTGGGATATCATTCCCTTCCCCAGGCAGCTGTCTGCTGCCCAGCTGTCTGCTGCTCCACTCCCATCTCAGAGTGGGGGCTGGGCAGCAGACAACAGCCTGGGGCAGGGGACAGTGTCCCAGGCCCCATTTTGATTTTGGAGAGGGGGCAGGGCAGAAGGCAGCAGCCCAGGGAAGAGGTGTGGGGCTGGGAAGCAGCTGCCTGGAGGCAGGACATCTCCCCTACGCCCCAGATGCCCCCTGCCAGTTCATGGCTGGCACCCGGGAGAGAATGGAGCTCCCTCTCACTGCTGTAGGGGAGCAGAGTTGAGAAGAAGTAGCCCTGCCCTGAACTGCTCCTTCTGGGTGCAAATTTGCTCCCAGTCAGCGCACATGTAGATGTGCTCCCAGGAAAAGCTTATTACGCAGTATTTATTGTGCAGAAAGTTTACATTACATTAATAGCATGTGTAGATGTGCCCGATGTGGCCTAACTCATATAATTGCTGCATGGTTCTTGCAAGTCATGTGGATTAGAATTATGAATAAAAAATGTTAATTAGGCCCTGCTTTTTCTATATCAGGAGGAACTCTTTAAGCAGATATTTATACATTCCCTTGCATAGCCTTGCAGAAAATGATCAAATGAAGGAAGCTTTTGCTGCATTCCGATGCCATAGTAATTTCAGCTTCAGAGCAAGACTTCTGTTTTGAAGTAATGGATGGTCCTTCTAAGGGTATGCCTATGCTATAGCAACTGCAGCTCCTGTCGGCAGTTAGCACATACCTGTGTTGGTTGTAAACTACTTAGCTTGGCTGCTGCTAGCAGTGCTGTACTGTTGTCCCCAACGGACGGTGTGAGTTCGTGCCCGGTGCGCTCTTGCCAATGAACACACAGGGGTGGAGGATCCAACTTAATCTTTATTGTTTCAAGTCTGCGCAGAGAGGGGTGCTTGGCAATCGTTTGCAAAGCAAGCACACCAGTTACTACCTTTGGGTACCTTTTATACATATGTTCGCAAGTGTATCGCTCGGTGATTGGTTACAAACCACTGACATAAGACGTTCTCTACTGAGCATGTCTCTATACCTATGTTTTAGCCATGTATTTCATTTGCATACATGTATGTTTCATTAACATACTTTGCTCTGCCCAGAGGGTGTGATTTTTAGCATTATAATGAGACCTTTTTCTGAACTTCTTGCTATCTTGCAGGTGTCAGAAAGACATTTTCCTGCTGGTGCCAGGGAGGCATTCTAGGAATCTTCCACATCCCATACGCTGTGCTCTGCAAGCATTTCTCAGTACACACATACCACACCCCTCCCAGCACCAGCAAGTTGCTTTAAGTGTTCTGTTAGATATAGTTTGCAAAAGGTAGATATACCATAAAAAAAAATTACATAAAAGATTACATCAGTACCAGCTGCAAAAACTGTCAGAGAACAGTTAGTCTGTGCTAAACTCTGTGCTTCAGTGGGTACGCTATTTGCAATACATGAACAAGTTAGTTTTTAACTAACTTGAAGGCCAAAACCAATTGCAGTCACTACAGTGCAGACTTTGAATCCACCTAAGGGTGGGTGAATGACAGTTGTAGGGCAGGGTTTCCTGTCATGAAGGAAGCTGTAATGGCCTTTGCCTAGTTTCAGCAGTTCCACCTCTAAATGGACTGAAGTCCCATGATGTTTCAAAGAGCAGTGGGGATACTTCCTTTGATGCTTTGGCACACTTCCTTCCAGTATCTGTGCCTCATAGCCAGGCTAGGATTCAATATGTGGTGGTTCAGCATCTGCACCTCTCTTTGGTGCAGTCACCTTGTTCTGCAGTATCTAAATATTGTTTTTTAATTTAAAAAAATTGTAAGGCCCTTCCTATTAGCCTTGAAAGCATGAACCAAATGTAACAGAGCCCCTCAAAGGCATGGCCTGCCCCATTCATTTGAGTAGTATTAACTCAGGTGCCTAGTAATACTTGATTAACAAGCTTGACATTTGATTTCCCTGGTCATTAAAGAAAATAAGAAAGAAGAAGTGCAAAGTCCTGGACTTAAGAAGGAACAATCCTATGCACCAATACAGGTTGGGAACTGACTGCCTAGATAGCAGCCCTACAGAAAAGGACCTGGGGGTTTCAGTAGACAATAAACTGAGTATGAGCCAACAGCATACCCCTGTTGCAAATAAGGCTAATGGCATACTGGGCTGCATTGGTAGGTGTGTTGCCAGCAGATCAAGAGAAGTGATTATTCCCCTCTCTTCAGCACTGGCGAGGTCACATCTGGAGTACATCTAATGTCCAGTTTTGGAGCCCCCACTACAGAAGGATGTGGACAAATTGGATAGAGTCCAGCAGATCTGGGGCACATGACTTCTGAGGAGAGGCTGAGGGACCTGGGTTTTATTTAGTCTGGAGAAGAGAAGACTGAGGGGGTTTAATAGCAGCCTTCAAACACCAGCAGGGTGGTTCCAAAGAGGATGGAGCTGGACTGTTCTCAGTGGTGGCAGATGACAGAACAAGGAACAATGGTCTGAAGTTGCAGCAAGGGAATTTTAGGTTAGATATTAGGAAAAACATTCTCACTAGGAGGGTAATAAAACACTGGAACAGGTTACCCAGAGAGGTGGTGGAATCTCCATCCTTGGAGGTTTTTAAGACCCGGCTAGACAAAGCCTTGGCTGGAATGATCTAGTTGGGGATGGTCCTGCTTTGAGCAGGGGGTTGAACTAGATGACCTTCTGTGGTCCCTTCTAACCCTACTTTTCTATGATTTTAGGGTTTATATAAAAATCTGCAGAACCTAAGATGAGTTACAGGACTGAGTGAGTTGAAGAAATACTGCCAATTCCTCCTCCCCACACCCCACCTTAATCGAGAAGGAGTTTAGTAGACTCCATTAGGCTTCTCAACTCCTCTATGACCTCACTCAGGTATTTGAGGTCAAAAAGCCCAGGGGATATAAATGCTTTACTGAGGGGTAGTCAGGACCAAGAAAGTCAAAAGAACCCATCAGTGTATTAAGACCCCAGTGAGGAAGTAATGAGACAAAGAATCCCACTTCGTCTGTACAATCTTCTTTAACTAGCTAGAATTTCTATAACTCTAGTAGAAGCCAGAGCTTGGAAGAGTGCCACTACCTTCATATTATCCCGGCCTAGAAGAATGAAGAGAAAATAATGCAGCCTGGCACAACCACGAGTGTGTTGTTCCAGGGATGAACGGCCAGCCAGTAACCACTGGTAACCAGCTTATACCTGAATTCCTTCTGTAAAATAATCTACAAAAATGCTGCAACAATGATAAAGCTTTCCATAAGGAATGATACTCCCCATTTTTGCTAATTTATTACAGTACTGTGTGCAGTATTTAATCTGTAACTGACACTAGAATAAGTTAATAACTTCACTCACCCATTCTATCTTGTAAATGTACAGGAGTACTAATATACTAGAGAATATGGAAGGCTCCTTTAGACTGTACTCATTTGTAACATGGAAGCAAAAGCTTTATTTCTTTTTACCATGATATCTGTTCTGTAATCTCCATTTTGAAAGGGCTACAGTTATTGCAGATTTTGATCATTTTGCCCTACCTTCTGCATTGATCTACCCTTCTTGAATCTTTGGATGAGCTGTCTTTATTAGTCCTTGAGTGTTTTACTACACAAGTATCTGTGTTGAAAATCATGCTTAACTATGAGTCAGAGTATTTGCCTTTATTTCAGTTGTGCTTCTTATCTGGTTATTTATGATCAGTGTTTAATTTTCTTGCTTAATTGGTGCACTTGTAATACCAGGGAAATTCATGTGGACCCCTTCCCCTTTTGATAAACCAAGAACAAAGACGTGAAGTTACTAAATATGTACAGCGTCACTGTTGTAAGGCATATGGTTTTAATTAAGTTTTAACTAATTCCCTTTATCTTGTCATAGTAATTGTGACTATCCAAGTCATGTCACATTAATATGTGAAAACAGCTCTTTGGCTTGGCTGGCCAAGGAACAAAGCCATTATGACCTGTCTTGCTAAATTAAACCAGGGAGACTGATCAACTTGTATTTTGCTACCTTCTTTGATAAATTATGTTAAAGGTGAAGAAAAGTGCTAAAGGGCTAATGCATATTGGTGTTGAATATTCCTGAACTGCAGCAGCAAACAAATTGAGAGGAAAGTTCTTGCAGACCTTTGAAATTTATGCCCCAGGCATTGATAATGAAAAACGAAATGATATACAGCAAAGTAGTTGAAGAGAATTGATAATGCTTGAACAAGTTTAAACTTTAGAGCGTTTAAATGATGGAGCTGGTTCTTTTCAGTGCTTGTCTTTCCCCTCTGTTTAAGCATGGGCTTGTCTACACAGGGAGGTTACTTTGAACTAAGGTTGCTTCTGAATTTACAGTGCATACACCTGGCACTAACTTTTCCAGACAGCACCCCTAATGTTTGAGGAGTTGTTGGATGACTCAGGAGGCCAGTGCTGCTTTTGTTTCTATCTTGAAGAGTATCTTTGCAATAATGTGGAGCGGGGAGGGAGGTGAGCTTAGATCCTTAAGCCTCCTTAGTAGCCTGTTCATGAGGGGCTTTATTGAAAATACTAGTTAGAGAATCTAGTTAACTTGCAAAATTAAACTGCTGCCCTGTTTTGGTACCTACAAATTTTAGTGTTTTTAAGTGCCATAATATTTTTTCCAAGTTTCAGAAATAGAGAATGTCATACTAATTTGGAAGTCCTTGGTTTTGGGCTGCTTAAGTTTTTAGAGTGACTTGGTCTGAAATCTGAAGACACTACATTTCTCTTTCATTCAGGAAAAGAGAGATTCATATTTTACCCTGACCCATTTCAGCTATTGTTTCCCAAAATACACAAGGTATCATTATTGAAGTAATCATGTAATAACTTCACTAGTTATTAAATTACTATTGAAGACTTAACTATAGAACAGCTATAATTGTTCTGTTAAAATTCCATTGTAATTGTTATAATTAAAATTGTAATTCTATTATAATTGTTTTATTAAAGGAAAAATAAATGTCTGTCTAAGAATGCTTTGAAAAGTAAAATGAGTATGTACACACTGGGCATGTGACCACTTTAAAGCTGTCTCTTTGGAGCTTTTAACTAGTTTTTACAGAAGCCCTTGGTACCTGTTAAAGGGCCTAACACCTTGCTTGTACAGTGGTCAGCAGTATTACAGACTGTGATTAGAGAATTGTTTCAGGAAAATAAGTGAGGGTTAGGATTCTAGCCCTTTCTCCTGAACTATATATATTCCCAACTCTTTAGCTGCAGAGTGACCTATATAAATACCTTTCTCCTTCCCTGTGATCCAACCCCTCCCATTCACAGTAGATCCTCCTCCCCCTTTTTACTACTATTGAAAGACTGGGCTAGTTGCTTTATGTCACTGTGTTGTGTGCCAGTGGTGCACTGCATGCTCTACAAAGAGGAACACAGGCTTTTGGGAGATATAGGGGATGCCTGTATTCCCTTTGTAGTGCTGCTGGGAATCTGTTTTGCGCATATATGAGCATGGCAGTGTGTTGCTCTCATGGCCGTTTCACTGCTGGGATTAGTGTGCTCAGAGCAGAAAGGTGGGGCATGCTTTAGAGTGGACTACTACAGAAGCAGTGAAGACATAGCTTGACATTGAGTGGGTTGTTAATGGAAAGTGTTAGAGTAGTAAGAAGCCATGGAGTTTATGAAGTTTAAATGAAGCAGTCCCTGGAGATGGACTGCTGAGACCATTTGAAGGGGTGAGTGTATCTCTAGAATGAGGATGCTGCACATTCCTAGGCAAATTGGCAAGAGATGGTACAAAGTGCTGATGAAAAGGAGGGTTCAAATGGGAATGAAAATGTGTGAAGAGATTGGGAGAGGCAGAAAGCAGAGACCTACCAAAGCTCTGCCAGTAGTGGAACATTCTTGGACTTTTCTGAACCCAACCTCCAACATTTTTCATGTTGCAAATTGCTAATACATATGGCATAGTGAGGAAATGGATATTTGGGCTTCTGCTTGAAGTCAAAGCAACTGTCTCCCTAACGCTTGCAGGGTGAAGATCTGTGATTTAGAATACAGACATTTTTCTTAACTAAAATCTAAAACAGTCAAAATGCATTGGGAGATATTTAAACTTCCTTATGGAGCCTCTGGCTTTTTTCTGGGTTTGAAACTTTGCTGTTGTGCTTTGACGTTTTAAGTGTTGCATTGTGGTTTTTATTGTTAAGAAAGTTTTTCTGCCTGCTGAGTCTGTGCTAATCTGAGCTGTGAAAGACGAGTCAGTTGCTGTGATGTACCTGCATCCTGCAGCCTTCTGACATGAGTTAGAGCCTGCTGCAAACAAGCTGATTTTTTTGAATAAGTTACTGCTGAAAGTAAGCAGACTCATGTAAGTGGCAACTTTCCTTCAGCATGAGCTGAGCAGCAGCCATTCTTGCCAGCTCACTCAACCCTCTTCCTCTGCCCTTCCTCACCTGCCAAACCTGAAAAAGCAGGTGGGATGGCAAAGGGAAGCATTTCATTAAAAATCTGATGAGGTTCACTTTGCCTTGTGGGCCTCTACTTCAGACGTCACTTTCTCAGCTTGCCATCATAGATCTCTGCTGTTGCAGGAGTTCAGCACTTCCAGGTTCCCTGATTTTGAAGGCTGAGCTAAGGTGTCCTGCTGTAATATTCTTATAGATTCATAGATGTTAGGGTCGGAAGGGACCTCAATAGATCATCGAGTCCGACCCCCTGCATAAGCAGGAAAGAGTTTGGCCACTCGAACTGTGAAGAAGTTCTTCCTAATGTCCAATCTAAATCTGCTCTCTGCTAGCTTGTGGCCATTATTTCTTGTAACCCCCGGGGGTGCCTTGGTGAATAAATCCTCACCAATTCCCTTCTGTGCCCCCGTGATGAACTTATAGGCAGCCACAAGGTCGCCTCTCAACCTTCTCTTGCGGAGGCTGAATAGATCCAGTTTCTCTAGTCTCTCCTCGTAAGGCTTGGTCTGTAGGCCCTTAACCATACGAGTGGCCCTTCTCTGGACCCTCTCTAGGTTATCCGCATCCCTCTTGAAGTGCGGCGCCCAGAATTGCACGCAGTACTCTAACTGCGGTCTGACCAGCGCCCGATAGAGGGGAAGTATCACCTCCTTGGACCTATTCGTCATGCACCTGCTGATGCACGATAAAATGCCATTAGCTTTTTTGATGGCTTCGTCACACTGCCGACTCATGTTCATCTTGGAGTTCACTAGGACTCCAAGATCCCTTTCCACTTCCATGCCACCCAGCAGGTCATTCCCTAGGCTTTAGGTGTGCTGGACATTTTTCCTCCCTAGGTGCAGTACTTTGCATTTCTCCTTGTTGAACTGCATTCTGTTGTTTTCTGCCCACTTGTCCAACCTGTCCAGATCTGCTTGCAGCTGTTCCCTGCCCTCCAGCGTGTCCACATCTCCCCATAGCTTTGTGTCATCTGCAAACTTGGACAGAGTACATTTCACTCCCTCGTCCAAGTCACTGATGAAGACATTAAAGAGTATCGGTCCAAGGACCGAACCCTGTGGGACCCCACTTCCCACACCCTTCCAGGTCAAAACCGACCCATCCACCACGACTCTCTGGGTGCGGCCCTCCAGCCAATTCGCCACCCACCGGACTGTGTAGTCATCCAAGTCACAGCCTCTTAACTTGTTCACCAGTATGGGGTGGGATACCGTATCGAAGGCATGGTTTCTATAACGAATACACAATAATTGATTAGACTTCTCAGTTCCCAACCAAATAATTTAATCTGCTAAACAGGAAAAGCAAACAAATCTCATTTTGAAGGACTAGGTATATAATAAGAATAAAGGGTACCCTACATTAGCTTAGTACTATACTGTGACATTTAAAAATATCAGAGTATTTTACTTCGTAAAATAATAAAAACTCAGGTTTTACTTAAAGCACAATAAATTACAGGAGGAGCCAACCAAACAGATGTTCACTGTTCAGTGGGAGGGGCTCACAGCCTGCCCGCATTGCCCACTGGGGGTGCTCCCATATGCCTCCCAGGAGCCTGCCAGAGGGGCTCCTCTCCCCAGCATCACCCCACACCAGGTGGTGACTGTCAGCAGTGGCTGGGGAGAAAAAGGGGGAATGGAGCCCCCCGCTGTGAGGACCCCCGCAACTTGATGGCTGGAGTCTCGGGGGGTGGGGGGGAGGAAGGGAGGGGACAGGCAAGGTCCTCATGGGGGGGCTCCCTTTCTTCCACACCCAGTCTCTTGACAGCTGTAGTCCGCAGCTGCAGTCTGGGGCAGCCTGGTTGGGGCTGCTGTGGGGAAGGCTCTGGGGTCTGTGTCTGCTTCAGGGACACAGATCATGGAGCCCTTCTCCTGCAGCAGCCCTGGCCAGGCAGCGGTGTGGTGCCATCTGCCTGGGGCTGCAGCCCGTCCAGGGTGGCTGCTGGGAGAGAGACCCCAGACTCCTTCCCCTGTAGCCTGCTCCCTTGCCCAGGCTGTGGCTCACCACAGGGCTGAGGTGTCTGCAGGGATAGAAACCCCCTTTCTCTCACCCCTCCCACCAGGCTGTTCACGGAGCTGGGATCAGAGGCTGGCACTGACTTGGGTTAGGGATAGCTGTGGTGTGTGGCTGGCTCAGGCTTGGGCAGAGCAAACAAGCTCTGCCAAAGGCTAGAGCGCTGCTCTGCACAATGCCACCTGGGATGGAGGCAATCGTGCTCTGACTTAACCCTCAATGGGATCTGGCACAGACATTTGATATAAAACGCTTTTATTGGAGAGGTTTAAGATTACTACACATCCATCCAGGGTTAACTTAAAGAAGGATCTGCCATTTTTAAAGCATTTTATGTGCCATTAACAACTGTTTTGTTACGGCTGTAAAGCTCTTTCTGTGTGCTTAAAGCACATTAAATGCAATATCTGTACCTCGCCATAATGTCTGCACTTTGAAGGCCTGATTCAGCTCTGAAGCCAATGAGAAGATGAAGCCCATAGGGAATGGCATTGTGGGGACTTTTCTGTTTACACGTGCAATTCCTGTGCAATCCTTGGTGATGTGTCGAGGGAGTAGGGGGGGGGCACAAGCCCCTCCAGATTTCTGTGCTGACAGCAAGGTGTGGGGCACAGAGCTGTAGCCTGGTCGGAGCCAGAGCGCAGCAGCAGTGGGGGTGGCAGCAGTGATGCAATTTCTGTACCAATGGCAGGGTGTGGGGCAGCAGTGGGGGCAGCAGCGGTGTGCAGTTGTATCCCCCCACTGGCAGCACTTATGCGTGTGTTGCCTATGTATACAGTTTCCTTGCATTCTGTTTTACCAGTGTGAATTTCTCAAGCACACTGAAATAATTCCTGGAAATTCTGCATTGGTCCTGATAGGGAAATGTAGGTTTTCCCACAGATCATTTTTGAAGTAGGTAGACCAATGTACCCAGAATTAAATTTATTCAATTGCTACAATGGAGTGAAGGGTTTTGCAACATGGAGGGTAGGGCATTATGTAAATGATACACTGCAGGATATCACCATTATGAGGCAGAAGCAGGGGAGTCAACAATGAGAAAACTCCATTGTAGTTAGTAAGCAGAAGAGAAATTCAATAATAATATTATCATCTGTAAAAGGTTTTTTAAAATGTGCATTAGTCTTTGAAAGACAGGGTTCTTTGGGTAAATGTGATATCTTTTTTTAGACCAACTAAATAGTTGGAAAAGTTGTTCTTTGCAAACTTTTGGGCGCAAACAAGCTTTTGGGCAAAAAAGAAGGGTATTTGTGCCAGAAAGCATGCAAAGAACAATTTTTTGAATGATTTAGTTGGTGTAATTAAAGATATCACATTTACCTATAGAACCATGTCTATGTCCTTAGACCAACACAGCTACAAACCAACACCCCTGAAATGCTAGTCTTTGATTAGCTCCAGTGGTATCTTGGAAAAAAGCACTATCTTTGAATGTCCTGCTTACTCAGCTCAGAGCAGCAGCTGTTCCAATAAGCAGTGTGATGTTTAGCACCTGAGAATTTGCTCTCTCCTTCAACCAAGAATGCAAGCTCAACAAAACATATAAAATCATGAAGTTTCATAACTCTTTCTCCATAATGCAATAACCATAGAAAATCTGGGTTATGGTGCAGTCATTAGCTTTATATTAAAATTAGTTTTGATACTTTGAGTTTATTTTTTTTTACCAGAATGAAAATCTCATCAAGGTGTCCAAAATAGGTATTTTAGAGAGGAAAAAATTGTTTAAACATGAAAGAAAGATAATACTAGGACCACCCAAGTATGTGCTACTTGCCAATTGCCTATATTTCATATACTGGATTTTGGCAGCTTACTGCCATTTGGGCATAAGGTATTGAAAATCAGAAACATATCTTTATTTCTTTTTTCACCATGTTTGCATTTTAGAGTAGCATAACTGGAGTACAGTACTTGTTTTCTCACACTTTTAGAGCACTGATACCTCTTCTCCCTTGACTCAAGCTGCTTCCAAGCTGTTTGATCAACTGTAATGTTGCCAAGTCTAGAAATGTCATTGTGAGTATTTTTCTTAAAGTCCTAGCTCCTAGAGTCCTGTGATTTTATTTTAGTTTTTATTAGTAAGTTGTCTGGCCCTCATTATTGCACAGAAAATCTTGAAAATGTCACCCAAATATGAACTAATGGCTCAGAAACCAGATGGCAAATAAAAGGAATCCAAAATATATTATTTTTTAAAAAACAAACTCATGAGTTTTAAAGCTATTTTCATTAGGTGAAGGGCTGTAATGCCTGAGGTTTTTTAATCTTTGAGGTTGACATTGTCCTCTGTAACAAGGGGCCTTCCCAGGATCGGTCCTATGTGTGGCCCGCCCATCTGTTTCTGGGCTAGCTGCCCACCTCTCTTTCCTGCCACACCTTGATGATAATAATTATGATGTCACTCAGACGGGAGGCTGCCCATTTAAAAAACGACTCCAACCCCCCCCCTCCCCCCCTTATGTCCCATGCCTCACAGATGGCATCCCAGGCAGCCAAGCTCACCTGTATCCTTCTCCCTCTCATGCTATGGTCTATTCTCTGGGAACTTCAGCCTCCCAGGCCCTGGCCCCACCATCCCCATGCTGCTGGTATGCCCAGGGTCAGATAGATTTCCATATCTGGGGTGAAGAAGAAATTTTACCCCATGGTCAGATTGGTATGGACACTAGGTGTTTTTGCTTTCCTCTATAGTGGAGGGCATGGGTTTGTACCTAGGATGTCTTGAGCATATTTTGACAACATTTCATAGAAGCAGGGCATTGGCTACCCTGTTTGACAGGGAGCAGCTTAGACTGTTAGGTCTGTGTTGTATCAGGGTTGATAGCAATCTTATATAGAGTTTAGATTATGTATTGTGTAGGATGGTTTGGACAGGGGTGATCCTGTCTCAGGCAGGGGGTTGGACTAGATGACCCCTGGAGGTTCCTTGCGGACCTATTTCTCTATGATTTTCTATGATTCTGTGTTAGTTCAAACTTGGCTGAGAGCATGGAGGGTGGAGGCAGATCAAACAGAAGCCTTGTAGCAGTAATTGCCTTTCCACCAGAAAAGGCTCAGAGATCAAGGTCTTCCCACCCCTTCCTTTCCAAGTAAACAATTAAAACATTAGTCTTAGGAGGGGAGGGTGGAATATCCACTCTTGAAAATTATGGGCTCTGCCCTCAGCTTCTTGGGTCAAAATATTGAAAACAAACTTTTTGCCAGAAAGGTGTTGCAAAATTACAAGTTCATGGATCTCTGATGGAGAGTTTCACAGTGCTGCAATGGTTAGAAATGCCTTCCATTTCCTATCTTCAAGAGTCAAGGATATGTTGTGTTATCTTTTATTGGACCAACTGTATAGCTGGGAGAGCTGTTGGACAAGCTTTTTTTTTACAGTCCCTGGACCATCATGGCCACACCATCACCCAACCTTGTTTCTTATCTAGATATCTAGTTAAAAATTATCATACTAACTCTGGGTCCCAACAACTGTGTCATGTGGCACTTATAAAACAGAGAACACATGTCAAATGGTGTTGATTTTTGTATGAAAAATTAAAGACCAAGATCTTGCCTCTGTGTGCCCTAGTTCTGTTCTTTGAAGAAAAGGTATTTCATAGGTTGTGAGAGTGAAGCACATCTTTCTTTGATATTTTCTCAAATAGCAAATTTCTTTTCATCCATAACAGTTCTAAGTTATTCTTTAGAGGTAGTTACATGTCCAACAAGTGGCAGGATCTAAATCTGATAGCATGCTATTCTCATGCATGGCACACCCTGAGTTTTATAGAGGGAAGCAGCATGATGTGGTGACTAGGGCACTGAAGTACAACGCAGGAGAATTGGGTTTTGTTGGTGGTCACTGCTATTGCCCAGTGTGGGACTTTGGACAAGTTTCATAGTTTCATAGTTTCATAGTTTCAGGGTCGGAAGGGACCTAATAGATCTTCTAGCCCGCCCCCCCGCCAGGGCGGGAGAACAACCCAAAAAAAACCAAAAAAAACACTCACCCTAAAAACAAAAACGGGACTCAAATGAGTCCAGCCAGGTAAGTATCCAGCCTCTTCTTAAAGATCCCCAGGGTAGGGGCCAGCACCACCTCCCTTGGAAGTTGGTTCCAGCTCCTAGCCGCCCTGACTGTGAAGTAGTTTTTTCGGATGTCCAATCTGTACCTCCTCTCCATCAACTTGTGCCCATTACTCCTTGTTATGCCAGCGGGGGCTAGGGGAAACAGCGTCTCCCCCAAACCCTTCTGGTTCCCCCTAGTGAGTTTATAATCTGCTCTGCAGGTTCCGTTAGCCTTCCTGGTATCAGATGGCAGCAGTGCATAGGGCAGCCCATGGTCAGCCTGTAACCCAATATCAAGACTGTGATGGAGGAATGTTCACGACAAGGTCCTGTTAGCCCTGCCAACCATGACCTCGCATTGTCGGCCCATGTTCATCTTGGAGTCAATAATGACACCAAGATCCCTTTCCGCCTCCGTGCTCTCAAGTAGGGAGTTCCCCATCGTATAAGTGTGCTGCTGGTTCCTACTACCCAAGTGCAGCACCCTGCACTTGTCCGTATTGAAACGCATCCTGTTCCTGTCTGCCCACCCCTGTAACCTATCCAGATCCTTCTGCAATCTCTCTCTCCCTGCTAGCGTGCTCACCTCCCCCCAAATTTTGGTGTCATCCAAAATTAAGTTCTCTCCATTCTGTTTCTACTGACACTTCTTGTCTGTCTTGTCTACTTAGTTTATAAGTTTTTCAGAACTACAATGATCTGTGATATATTGTTTGTTGTTCTTTGGTATCCGAAGTCCAAGTCTCCTTGGTCTTATAAACATAGCACAAATATTCTTGCAAGCTAAAGAATTATGGGTTGGATGAATGGACAGTAACTGGGATAGAAAACTGGTTAGATCATTGGGCTCAGAGGGTAGTAATGTCTTGATGTCTAGCTGGCAGCCAGTATCAAGTGAAGTGCCCCAGGGAGCAGTCCTGAGGCTGGTTTTGTTCAGTATCGTCATCAGTAACCTGGAAGATGGGATGGGGAGTGTACCTTCAGCAAGTTTTCAGATGACACCAAGCTGGAGGAGTAGTAGATACACTGGGGGATAATGTTAGGATTCAGAGAGACCTTGGCAAATTGGAGGATTGGGACAAAAGAAATCTTATGAGGTTCAGCGAGGACAAGTGTAAGGTCCTGCACTTAGGACGAAACAATCCCATGCACTGCTACAGGCTTGGGACCAACTGGCTAAGCAGCAGCTCTGCAGAAAAGAACCTGAGGTTTACAGTGGACAATAAGCAGAACACGAGCCAACAGTGTGCCCTTGTAGCCAAGAAGGCATCCTGAGCTGTATTAGTAGGAATGCTGCCAGGAGATCGAGGAAAGTGATTATTCCCCTCTATTTGGCACTACTGAGAAATATGTTCCAATGAGTGGGAATGTGCATTTCCCCAGGGACAAATAGCAGTGGCACAAGGTGTGCCCCTGCTCCTTGTTCCCAGGGAACGCTAGCATCATGTGGATTAGATGACCTCCTGAGAGCCTGTCCAACCCTAATTTTCTTGGATTCTATGAAATAGTAAATAATAATCCAGCAATTTAACATAGCCTGGTTTTATTTTTCCTTAGCACCTTTCAGGATGCAAGTGTTTCACATCTATATTCAGACAGAACCTCTTAAATATTTTTGGCTCAATTACTACTTCCTGCAGATATGCAAATAGCTACAGTATGCTAAATGCATGCACAGTGTAAAAATGACTTTTCTCTAGCATGCTCACACATTACACAGTCAATTTACACATGCAGAAGAGAGGATAAGAAACAAGGTAAGCTGTGTGATTTGAATTATGAAGTATAGTAAAGGCCCTGGAAATTCTGCACATTTTTTATTTGCTTTTTAAAATAATTGTTAAAATCTAAGTTAGCTGGGATAAAACATAATTTGGAAATGAATTATATTAAATAGCAGTTTAAGATGAATCCACAGTTTACTGGGTGTACAACACCCAGGTTGAGAGAGAAACTAATCCTGAGAAAGGTGGAACACCTCAATTTCTATTTCAATATGAGATCAAGGCTTCTGGGACCCCTTTATAGGACTGGACCCACAATGCACAGCAGAACCTGAAAAGATTCTGAAATTTAGAATTAAAATGATCAACTCTGGTCTCAGTGGCATGTGGCCAAAATATTGTGCCAACCCTACAGCCCAAGAAACAGGCACAAGAAGCAAGGGGGAGTTCCCACTTTTATATAGAAAAACATAGAAGTTAGGGGCCAAAGGGAGAGAATACGCAAAAGGCAGAGAAACTTTAACACAGTGGTAACACACTCAGCACCTTAATTTCCCCCTCACACCTCTGAAAGTTTCCCCAACAAGTCTTTAGTCCCTAGAGCGTTCAAACAGCAGCCTGCAGCTGCCCCCAAGTCTGAATCCATCTCCTTCTGTCCACAATACTGACTGCCTGACCTATTGAAATCTCCAGCTCCACTGTGCACTCCTGTCCTGGCTGACCAGGTTTCATGTGCATGCTGCTCTCTCCTCCCCTTATTCGAGCCTGAAGTTTCCTTTCTCCCTTTCTCCCAGCCCTTGGGGGTTTCTGGGAGTTGCAGTCCAAATTGATAGGCTGTCCCCTGGTTCCTCCTGCTGTTACACACATTACATTCACATTACAATATTGTTCTTCCTGAAGTTTGAACGGCTTGATTCAATGTGAAGCTGCACAGCAATGAGGTACCATGTAGGGACATAAGTTACTGTATGATTCAGGCCTTCCTTCTCTCGCTTGCCTAGTCATCTCATTTTGTTTTTGAACTTTTCTTCACGTGCAGATGGTGCCATTGGACAGATTAAATGTCAGCACTGTGGCAGCCAGCTTCCTGTATGGCCCTGTACTAATGATAGCTATTGATCCAGCGGTCAGCACTGTCTCAAAGACGAGATCAGCCTGAAGCTTTTCCCCCATTGCCCTCTCATTTATGAGCAAATTGCCTTCAGGAATAAACTCACCCTTGAGGTGGAAACTCACTAATTGCTGAAGTGGTTATTCCTACCATCCCTATGTGTTCTTTTACAGCCTTGCTAGGATATGCTTCTAGGTTTGACATAATGCAGTCACAGTATTAAATCACTAATAACAAGAATATGCATTATGACAATATGTACAGTATTATGCATACTATCTTGGATTCAGAAGATCTCACCGCATCAGACAATTTTGCTTAAAGGTGAACTGCTTATTTTACCAGTACAAATTAAATGTGATTAAATGTTCTAGAACAGTTTGTAAGACAGTATTACAGCAGTGCCAGCTAGTCAGTCCACATGACCAATCAGTCTTCCTA
Source organism: Alligator sinensis (assembly GCF_000455745.1). Lineage (NCBI taxonomy): Eukaryota > Metazoa > Chordata > Crocodylia > Alligatoridae > Alligator > Alligator sinensis. The sequence continues at coordinate 1,220,083 of NW_005842406.1, read as the reverse complement.
TTGATTTCTGCTTTGTTGGAGAATTCAGAATTCAGTTGCAAAAATGTTCTTGTGGATAGAAATTTTATAAAAGACCTAATTTTCTCTTGGCACCTGTGGAACCCAAATCAGGTTTCTCCTGCTTGACCCTGCAAAACAGCCTTGTAGCATCAGATTTATGGGATCCATGTGTGTTCAATGCATCGGGGTTTGTTCAGCACTAACTATTGAAGAGAAGAAACTGGGCAAGATCAAGTGAAAGTCCAAATCTTGTAGCCCAGCTTGCAAGTATCGTGGCAGGGGCCACCATTTTCACTCCCAGATCATGGTGCCCTCCACACCCCTTGATTGGCTGAGGGGGCAGGTTTAGGGCCATGTGGCTGGCTGAGCCCAGCCTTCAGTGCCAGGCTGGGGGCAGGGAACAGGAGTATCCAGCACGGGGGGAGGGGGATAAAGCCTCCAACCCACCTGGGGACCCACCTGGCAGCTGGGGGTGGGCAGGCTCACCTGGCAGTGTGCTCAGTGCTGGGCAGTGAGAGGTCTGGAGGGGGAGGGTGTCAGAGGCAGATCCAATGCTGTGTCACTCTGCCCGCCGTCTCCTCACAGTGATGGCACTGGCAATGGTGGCAGCAGCAGAGAAGGACCCCTTGAAAGGTGGTGGTATGCAGCGGGTGGAGGGCAAGCTGCGTGCCAACATGGGAAAGGAGTGGGAATTGGGTGCCTCACAGTGAGCAGGCTGCGAGGTGGGAGGACTTGCCTGCAGTAGCAGCATGAGCCTCAGGGGACTGAGCCCCTGAGCTTCCTTTCGTACTGCCCCTCTCCTACCTGGTGTCAACAAGATGGCATCGGGTTGGGGGAGAGGCTGTTTGAATCTCAGGAACTCATCCCCCTGATGATCAGGTGCATGTGCAAACACCCTGTTTTGTGAAATCACTTAATTTCCTCATTAAAATATGAAAATTGAAAAATTAAAATACGCGATTAAAATACAAAAAATATGAAATTGCAATTTAAACCAGGCCCTAACTATAATGTGCCATTCAGCCAGTATCACTGTTCAGTTATTGGTTCCTGGTGTCTAGCCATCTAATGAATAGTTGTTCCCAAGTTTGCCTTTTAACGGTGTTAGGTAGACTTTCCTTGAGCACAAGGATAGTGAGGTCAGCGAGGGAGTGGTTTTCCTGTGAGAAATGTGCTCCTAATGGTGTGTGTGTGTGTGTGTGTTTGCTCTGTCCTTCATATGACACTGTTAGGGACATTACCACACCTTAAGTGAAAGCATACCTTATGTTGCTTACTGCAGAGAAACTTGGATAAGGGGTTGGGGGGAGGGAAGGAAGCATATACCATATTTACTGTTATGCCATATGTACCTTTTCCCCAAAAAATTAGCATCCCAGAATTAGGGCGCATGTCTTAAGTGTATCTTGGGCCCCATCCCTGCTGTATGCAGGCAACTCTGGCCCTAACTTTCTTCATTCTTCTTTCCAAAAACAAGGTGCATGTCTTATTTGAGGGCTGGGGGTATGTAAGAAGCTGATTTTATGCTTGAAATAGAAGCACCCCACTGTTCCAGCTTTGATTTTTGCTTGAAGCAGCAGTGGTCTTTCTATTCAGGCAGCTGAGGGGTTGGAATGTCTTAATGACTCTTTGTTCACTCCACTCCACTTTCTCCTTTTCAGTGGTCTTGATATTCCACTAAAAGGTGATCTTTCTTCCTGGAATTTTTCTGTCTTTTAGCTACTGCTTGTCTCTCTTCTCCTATTTTACAACCTTGCAGACAGTTTTTAGCTCTTTTCAGAATCATAGATCCATCCATGGAGCCCAGACTTCAACAACAGGTTGTTTCAGCTTTTGGTTAAGCAGGAAAGGGAGGCAGGCCGATGATTATAATCTGTGCTGATGATTATGATCATTAGGCTGATGATTATGATCTATGTAGGCATAACATTGGCCCTACCTTTCTTCATTCTGCCTTCCAGAATGAAGGCAGAAAACAAGGTGCATGTCTTATTTGAGGGCTTTTGGTATCTGAGAAAATATGGTTATCAACCATATGGTTATGAGAGTGGCACTCAACCTCCCAGCCCCATGGGAGTGCATGGGGTTGCTTCACAGGCCGGATCCCACACAGGGTCAGCAGGTGAGGTCAGCCCATGGGTATGATCCAGCATGTTAGCCTGGCCCTATGCACCTGAATCTGGCCACACAGTGGATCAGCCCCATATACCTGGATCCACCTTTATGCTGGTCTGAACCTGCACGTCTGGATTTAGCTGTGTGTTGGTGTGATTTGGTGCACAGGGCCACATTATCTGGCCCATGGGGCTGCCTGTGGGTCTGAAAACTTGGCATCTGGGGAGCAGCAATTAATGCTGCCACTGCTCCCGCATTGCTAACTTTCTATACACTTGAGGAGCCCCACAGCCTAGATGACACAGCTCCATAGGCCAGATCTGGCCCTCAGGCTAGGGGTTGAGCAACCTGTCCTAGGATATTCAAAGAACTGTCACATGAAATAGCAGTCTCTGCAACAAAAATCTTCATTGAATTTGTCAATTTATGTCTAGTACTTTATAACAGGAGATTAGCAAATATAGTGCCTATATTTAATAAAAGGTGATTGAGGCACATTAATTTGACTTCAGAATTACGCAGGGTCTTGAAACAAGTATCAAAGGAAAAAATAATGGAGAGTACAGTCATAAACAGAAAATGGGACAAAGTACAACATAGTTTTTCTCTAAGAAAAATTATGTCAGACCAATCTAATATCCTCCTATGACAGGATAACTGACTTCTTAGACAAGGCCAATGCAGTAGACTTAATCTATTTAGATTTAAGCTAAGCATTTGACACTGTGCCTCATGGGAAATTATTAGCTACACAGGACAAGATGGGGGATAATGCTATAACTAAGATGGATAAACAGTTCGATATAAGGGAGACTGCAGTGCAGTATATTGAGGGGCAGTTATCAGACTGGGAAGAGATTACTAGTGGTGTTTCTTAGGGATTGGTTTCAGGATCATCTTATTTAACATTTTCTTTAGTGGCCCTATGCTCTTATGAAAGTTACAGTAACACAAAGTTGGGAAGTACTGCCAAAATGAAGGAGGATCAAATCATTATACAGGAAGAATAAGGTAACTTTTAGGAGTGGAGGAATAAAAGTGATGTAAAATTTTGCAGTAGAAAGTGCAAAATTATGCACAGAGGGACTAATACCAAGAACTTTTGCTATCAGTTGGAGTTTGCAGACTGGAGGCAAAAAGAAAGAGAAGGATCTGGGTATACTAGTTGATGATAGGTTGACAATAAGGCACCAGCATGATGTGGCTGTGAAGAAGACTAATGCAATTCCATGGTGTATTAGACTGGATATTTTTAGTACCTATAGTATTAGTACCATTGTACAAGATATTAGTAAAACCCTCACTTCCCTGATCAGACCTTTACACAATATTCTATGTTTGAAAAGATGGATTCAAATTGATTTAGTCACAGAGAAGAGCCATAAGGATGCTTAGAGGGATGGAGATCCTATTTTATAAGTGAAGAGTAAAAGGTTTGGTTTGCTAAACTTAAGAAAATGAGGGCTGAGAAATGATAAGTTAAAGAACAAATAGATACAAACTAGTTGCACACACATTTTGATTCCAGAAGAATGTTACTAACAATCAGAAGAGTGAGGTTTTGGAATGGTCTGGATAAAGTAGGGAGGGCAGGGGACCTGTATTGCTTCAAGGTGAGTTTGACAAATTTATGGAAATGGTGTTCTTGGAGCAGTAATCAGCACATGTAATATATAGATTTAAGTAATGTGTTGTTCCTATCCCTTTGTTGGGAATCAAAGGAATCATGCTTCAGGGTTTCCACTGATCACCTGTAGGGGACAAGAATAAATCTTTTTCTACAAATGAATGAGGCAAGGATATCTGAGTGTGGTGTCTTTTATTGGACCAACTTGGTAGTTGGGATAAAGTCAGGCAAGCTTTCGAATGCAAGATATTCTTCATCAGGTCAGATCAGAAGAAGCCAGGTGCAGCATTATGAAAAAAACATTAGAAGGGGAGGGGCCTGGGTAGCAGGCACAATTAGCAGAAGAAAAAATGCTGATTACTCAGAGATCAAGGCCTATCAAAACAGAGGAGGATCATTCTCGCCTTTCTTCTTGCCTTTCTGTGGAAAGAATTCAGGAGTTGGATAAAATATAATGCCATGAGCCCAATATCAGTGTTTAGTCCTTGGTTCTAAATCATCCAGCCAGCTTATGATTCCCCCTAAGTTCATCTTTTAAAGTGTTAGGTAAGTTTCCTCTGAGAGCAAGGATAATGAGTCAGAGAGGGAGAGTGTGGTGTTTTGTCAGAAATGTGCTCCTAATGGTGAATGTGTATATGTCTCTGTCCTTTATATTTTTTTCTGTGAGAATTCATAATGGTGCATAGCTGATGTTTACTTTCACCTACATGGTTGCCATGAGGACTCTTGGTGCATTGGATTATGTATATAATATTTTGGGAAAGGCATGTGTAGGAACAATGGATTCTAATGGTTTTATGCGGACTGTTAATTGTAGTGGCAGTGGAGATGTACTGATAGGCTAAGCATTTCTTACCAAGGCAAAGCTGTGTGTCACTTGATGTCCATTGGGCAGTGGAGAGTTTGCTTCTTATGATAAGTTGGATAAGGATAGGGGAATGTTTGAAAGCCAGGAGTGGAGAGGCTGGGAATATTTCTCTCTAGATCTGATTTTTGTCAGGTATAGGTTGTAATTGTTTGGTGATTCTTCTATCTGTTTCAGTGTGGGGTGGCAGGTGTCCACCAGGGGTGTATGGTCACATGTTTGGCTTCTACCTCTAGGTTTTTTGTTTTATTTTTTTTTAAATTGTCTTCCTCCCACCTTCTGCTGCAGCTAGATGTGGGAGTGTTTCCACTGCCACTTAGAAATCTCTCAGGTACCAAAATTTTTTGATGCTGTAATGGTAAGGTATTAGTCACTGTCCCGCTCTTTATCTGTACTACATTCTATGTTGGGCTTTATTTCATAGGGTGCTTTTTGCTGTAGTTTATGAAAGGAGTCAGAGGGTGCATCTACATGAGATGCTAACTGTGCAGTAGCCTAAAAACTAAGGCTGTCAATAAATTGCCATGGCTGTGCAGAGGAGCTGTAGGGCAGCCTAGGCTTGGGCTGTGGGCTGCTGGAGCAGGAAGCAGTTTTGGGGGAGGTACACATGTGCGCAGACACAAGGTGCATTGATATATTGGTGCCATATTGGGATGCCAAAGGCACACAGCTGCAGCATGCATGTGGCTAGGAATGCAGCCCCATGGCATGTACAGCAGCACCCAGCAGGTAAGTCTGTGGAGGGGAAGAGGTGGGGGGAGAGGGAATGGCGGGGGCAGATCAAGGCCCGCATGATAAGGGAGGGAGTGGGGCAGGGGCAGGGGCAGAGGCCTGGGTGAATTGGACCCCAGGGCCAGGTTGGGTCATGGGACAGTCTCACCTCCAGTCTCACCTCACCACCATCCTTGGCAAAGTCTTTGAAAAAATTATCAAGGCTCACATTTGCGAGAGCCCGGCAGGACAAATTATGCTGAGGGGAAACCAGCACGGGTTCGTAGCAGGCAGATCATGCTTAACTAATCTAGTCTCTTTCTATGACCAGGTTACAAAATGCCTGGACACAGGAGGAGGGGTGGATGTCGTATACTTAGACTTCAGGAAGGCCTTCAATACGGTATCCCACCCCATACTGGTGAACAAGTTAAGAGGCTGTGACTTGGATGACTACACAGTCCGGTGGGTGGCGAATTGGCTAGAGGGTCGCACCCAGAGAGTCGTGGTGGATGGGTCGGTTTCGACCTGGAAGGGTGTGGG
>NW_005842406.1:1204769-1213328 GCF_000455745.1 Alligator sinensis | reverse complement strand
GGGGTGGTGGCTCCCCACCACAGTGTGCACCCCCAGAGGAGGCATCAGGTGGCATGTGCCCCCCAGATTTGTGCATGGGGCAGAGGTGGGCTGCCCATTGCAGGCTGGGGCTCGGTGTCCTTCTGGCTTTGCCCCAAGAGCCAAGTGATGCCATGTTGTGCCTCCTGCTCCTGGGTGGCACGGGTGTGCATCCAGTGCACAGCTCCCAGGGCAAAGGCAGTAGGGTGAAGAGCCCTAGCTCACAGCAGGCAGCTCACCTCTGCCCCACACACAAATATGGGGGGCACATACCACCATGCCCCTGGACGAGCCTCCCACAGCTCCGTCCCAAGACCTGTCCCAGCCCCAGGGTCCCATTCACCCCTGTCCCTTGCCCTTGCCCTTGCCCTTGCCCCACTCCCTCCCTTACTATGGTGACCTCAATCTACCTCCTGCCCCTTCCCCTCTACAGACTTACCTGGGCGCTCCTCTACATGCCTCCGGGTTGCAGTCCTGCAAGGTTACCATATTTCCAGTTTAAAAAAAAGAGGACTCCTGTGGGGGAAGATAATATGATGGTGGAGGGGCAGTGATATGCCCATGCCCCCCACTCCCAAGCTACAGCCCCCTCAGCTCTGCTGCTGCTCCTCACTCCTGACCCACAGTACCCTGCATCCTGCAAGTGTGTGTGGGTGTCCCCCCCTCCTCTAGACCCTCCTGTAGGCACCCTTATGGGGTCCAAACCCTCCTCCTCCACACTCACAGCCCCCCACACCTTAACAATTATCCCCCCACACCCACCCCCAAACCATACAAAGTACCTGCATAATTTTGAGTTTTTCTATGCATAATTTTGAGGTTTTAGATATGTGATTAAAATTGTAATTAACTGCAACTAAATTTTTTAATCATACAACTAATTGTGATCAATTTTTTTAATCATTTGACAGTCCTACTAATAAAACCATGCAGTAGTGTGCTGGGCAAAACCCATGCTATTAGGCTACTGTGCCAGTTACTTCAGTAGTGCCAGTTAGTGAGCACTGATTTAGCACTTGGTTATGAAAATACTAAATTTAATGCACAGTAACTACGGCACATTAATGAACATGTAGACGGACCCAGAGTGAACCATCCCGTGGACCTTTTGGAAAAATGGCTGCCTACAAACATAGGGGATTGAACTTAATGATCCCATTGGTTCTTCTGTTGCTATGTAGCACAGCTTAAAAGCAATTTCTATAACCCCTTTCTTCTTATGGAAAGAAGCATTTAATAAAAAGAAACCAGAAAAAGCTATAACCTGTTTGAGCTAAAACTTTTTTTTTAAAGTCCACGGTCTAGAGAAGAAAGCCAACAAGGAACAATTTCTGTTTTTAAAAGATGTAACTCCAATTTTTATGGATCAACTAGATGTGGAAGAAAACCCCAGAAATGTAACCAATTATTTCTTCAGCAATTAAAAGTATCCTTGTCAAAGTACAAGAGTTTGCACCCAATTCCAGTCTTAGGAAACTTAGCTAGCTGCTTTTGGGTAATTTGCTTAATGAACTAATTCAGATGCCACCCTATCTTGAAGGAAATTGCATTTGAAAGCTCATTATGCAGAGTTTGAAATAAAAATATATTAAGAATATTTTTTGCTCTGTAAAAACACGAAAAAGTGTTTATGCTAAATAGCTCTCCTGTCCTACCACAATAAATTATCAAGGAATAGTACAATGTAACCAGTTACATTTTTAACTGGAACTCCATTTGAATGGTCAGAATACAAAACAATAGCTATATTATGAGGGTCAGTTAGAAAGTAATGTTTTTCTTAGCCAAATATTGAAAAATATTAAACTTATACAGAAAATGTCCACATAATTATTAAACTTCCATTTTCCAACATTGTTTCCTTCTCTGTCAGTGGCTTTTGTTCAGGGATGAACAAGGGCATGTATCCCAACATTGTAAAAGTGCTTGTCTTTGTTGTGTAGCCACTGTAGCACAGCCTCCAACATTTCACTGTCATCCCCAAAATCTCACCCTTGTAGTCCTTCTTTCATTATCTATGCTGTATGCAGGATGGAGCAGCACTGTCCATCCAAATGATGAAATTGCCTCTGTGGTGCACAGACTGGTGTGCAGGTGAGTATTGCGCAGAATCAGCACCTTGGACATGTCTCTGTTGGGACAGGGGTTTTGCATGCAACCTTTCAGTTCTGTCTGGGTCTTGACATGGACCTCTGAGTTTACTGTGGCTAACATGAAAAACTCCTTCCGTGTCTAAAGCTTACTCAGGAGATCAAAGTTAGGAGGCATTACTTTCTGACTGCCCCTCGCAGATGTGAAAATTTTCTTTCTGAACATATTATGATGGCATTATCGGTGCCTGTACACATGCGGGGAGACTTCTCCGATGCACTGTAATTACAGCATGGCAGAGCAGACTCGGTTAACTGAAGGATGAACTGATTAATCGAGTCTGCTGGAGTGTGCTAATTAGCATGCTCCAGCCAGCCTCTGTGTCTCATGTATCACTGTTCCCATGCTTCAAAATGGTGGTGGTGGCACTTTAAATAAGCTTTAGATGAGCTTTAGTTAAAGTCTCCCACCACCATTTTGAAGCATGGGGACACTGATACACAAGACACTACAGGTGCTTTAATTAGAGTGGCTCTTGGAGCCGCTTTAATTAAAGCGCCCCTCTACAAGCCCCGGAACATGTATAAAAATATTGTCAGAGACTCTTTGCTCAGACACAGATCCACTCTAATTCAGTTATATGGTTTCTAGTTCCAGAACTGATAATTTCAGACTAGTGTTTGTATCTACTTTTGCACTGTTTATACACACCCATATACTCCATTCAGTACTGGGGCTTTACTGTGACAAGTAATGTACAGACATTCAAGGAATGGCATGGACTTTTTCTTGAAAGAGCTTGTAATTTTATTTGAAAGCAGATACAAATGATCATGATGAGCAATAGGAAAAAAAAAGAGAGTAGGATGGTAACTCTCAATTTATTAATATGTTGGTAATGTCAAAATGCCCTGTGGAGCTACACAGTGTCTTAACCCATGACTAATTTGTACTGAACCATAAATTAAAGATAAAATAAAATTGCTATGAAATACTAATAAAAATTCTTCCAAAGCTTCTCCTATCTAGCAAATCTTGAAAAGAAGAAAACATTCCATAGTTAAAGACTGAAGTAGACTGGAAGAAAAAAAACCCTGGAAGTCCAATGTGATACAGAAAGCAGAGGAGTGAATGTTTGAGCTGTTAGAGCTATTAGCATGCCAGATTATGAACTTGCAACACCTGAATTATACCTTCTTATACAAATATATCCATTCAAACCTACAGTGTTGTTTGAATAATACTCCATGGTGAATGAGGGGTTAATAATCTGATCTCAGGCTAGATGAAATAAGCCTCCTTTAACCAAGATCCAAATAAATAAATCTGAGGATTGACAGTATGATGAATAAGGCCAGAAAAGTGGCTGTCTCCACCCAAGAAACAAGTGGAATAGACCTGGGCTGGAAATGATGGTCTAGCATTTAACCAAATTGAAAAACTCCAAGTAATTAAGATTGAGTCATGTAGCTTCACTTATGTAAGGGAAGCCCTAACCCCCCAATAAAAACTGGGGCCTAACATGTTACATGATAGAAGAAATATAGCTGTGGGCTACAAAATACAAAGTACATCCACAGTGAATGGTTAGTGTGACTAGAGCTTCAAACATCACTCTGTTCTGAGCAGCTTGGATAAAGGGAAAAGAGGAGTTCCATTTATATTAGATCACATACCAGATATTAGCCTCACAACAGCTGCTGGAATATTTAATTAAAAACATTGAAGAAAAGAACCTATTCCTTTTTTTAATCCCAAAGCAGAGTCTTGTAGGTTCTTTAGCTATTGCTTGACATTATAATCACAATCTCAAAAACAATACTCAAGTGACTAACATACAGGGAAGAATTTTATCCATGCTTTACCCATGGATTCTTGCCTCAGCTTCTTTATCTCAAAGCAGTATTATGTTTTACTTGAATAATATTTGTGACATATTTGAGTATTTAAAGGTAAGGCAATGTTGAAATGCTCAAAGTATTATTATTTATTTTCTGTCTTCTAAGAAGTTCAGCAAGAAACAAATAAAATAAAAAGGCAGAGAACTGTAATTTCTCTATGAAATTGAGTGGTATTTGTTTTATAAAAACTAAATGTCCTAGCCCCAGAAAAAGAAAAATACATATGTGAATAATAATTCCCTAAATTATTCCAGCAGATTGATATTGTGCTTTATTTTTTATTTAAAAATTTAGATTGTGCTGTTTACATCAAGTGAATAGTTGTCTGTCCTACTGTCTTAATCATAGCTTATGTATGTACGAGTACATGCAGGGAGTAAAATTCCTGGTAGCTGTTTCAGCAACTTACATAAACTGGGGCAACGGGCACTTTATTGATGTTAGCAAGTATTATTTTTCCAAAATTTCTTGGCATTATACAGTCTTTTGCTTAACATGATAATACAGCCAGAACATAAAATACTTTAGGAAGAATAAAAAAGCTACAGGAAATTTGGAAAAAACTGACCAGGCCTGAAATTTTATTGATTTATAAAAGTCTTAATACAAAAAGGTCCAATCTGATAGTCCCCTGAAACTATCCATGGTATCCTGGGCCATGTTGGATCAGGGTTCTCCATTTCAGGGATGTGCACTGGGCAATGGATGACTGGTTCTGCAAAGCCAAAGGGGTCTACATAGGTCTGTATTGGGATGATAGCTTATATAACTGAATTCCTTACTTTTGAGTTCTTATTACAGTTCTCTGTACTGGATCTCTCCCATTTTCCCAGCACCGGGATTCTTTAGTCTACAGAAACATCTTCAGCTTCCAAATAACTTTGCAAAGACTTTTTGATGGGTAAGGAAGAGGGAAAGTGACTCTATTTCCTTCTCCTTCACAGGAGACAAGAACAGTCTGCTCAGTTACTAAGGGAGGCTGGAAGTGAAAGACTATGCTGTAGCCACCACATTCAGGCATGGTGATGATCTCTGTTTACATCAGAGCCGTTGTCAGTTGGTTAGCCAGATAAGAGTGATTTGGACCATTCTGTCTATTTTAAATGGTTCAATATGTGACTTAGGATGGAAAATGTGCCCTTTACATCAGACATCAGGTAACCACTTTAAAGTTGTCATCAGGTACTGACAACTTTAAGATTGACTGAGTGGAAGAAAACTCTCTGAAATCAACCTGTGTGGGGAAAGGATGGGGCTATCCAGCAACAGAAAGCTGCAGCTTTGGTAAAAAGCCAAGCATGATGGCTGTAGTGAAGGCAAGGGGCACCCTCTTCAAGAAGGGGGTATTCTCCACAGCTTCATATTCAGGGAAACGTCTAGGAACACTGAGTACAGAAGTCTTGGCGACCTTTTTAAGTATGGACAAGATACAATGTACATTTAAGATACTATTGCTGCTCCTTATATATTTTATTCAGAATGAATAAAAATCACATTACAAGCATCAGTATGTACTCTATTAAATAATAATGGAGGCGTCTGCTTAATTTATTAGGAAACCTGTTTCTGCCAATTTGTGACACCCCTACCACAGATGCAGTCTGGGTGCACATTTGAGACACTCTTGGGGTGCTTCCACATCTGTAGGTCTCCCTTATGTCCCAAATCCCACTCTGCTGTCTGCTGCTTGACCACTGAGGATCGAGATGTTCCAGGGGCCAGCTCCTTAGCCTGGGGTGCCTTAGCCTTACCTATCTCATTCAGGCCTTCCCTTAGCAGAGGTGGTTTTCCCAGCCAGAGGGATCACACCCTTGTCTGGTTATGTGCTCAGAAAATAGGGATTTTTCTTTTGATAGAATGGGTAAGCCTGTGCAATCAAGTGCTCTTCAATCATAGTTAACACTGACAATAAGTGAGAAAAAGATAACAAACAAGCTTTATTACAAAACCTAATAACAAGCAGAAGAAATCTCATGATATTTTTAGAGGATTCTTTTAAACAAGATTGGGAACTAGGATTCAAAGGGCTGAGAGGCGCTGCTTTATGATGAGTACACTTGCCCACTGAGAATTGGTGTGAACATATCCCTGTTTCATAGGGCATAGCAAGTAGATATTGAATGGTAATGAGTTTTGGTCACTTTTTTCTAAGGTGCCACCCAAAGGGAGCTAGTATTACAGAGAATAAGGGACATTTCCTCAAGATAAGCAAAGTAGAAGTATTCAAGGGGAAAAACTGGCATTGCCAAAAGATGTGGCACATCTAGTGTAATGCTAGACTTTGTACATAGTGTAATTCAGGTGAAGTGGAGGATCTGAGGCAGTATCAGCTTTGGTCATGTGACTGTCTGCAGTAAAAAGCTGTAAAGATCCAAGGGATAAAATCATATGGAAGTGGATAAAAAGCTCAGTGGTTACATATCTAGAATAAAAATACGTGTACAAGGAGCTATTTCAATTTACGTAAAGTATTAAATGGGGTCCCATGGGATCAATACTTGAAAGTGTACTGTTTCCAATCTGTATAAATGTCCTAGATGAAAAAAGTTAACTGCAAACCCATATAATTTTCTGGCAATATAAAATGAGAGAGGGTGGAGTGAAGAGTTGCCCATAAGTGAACGTAACTTTGAACTAAGTCAGCATGTAACAAACAATCTGAACAATAAAATGTGAAGTAAAATAGCAGGATAAATATGAAAAGAAGGGAATTATAATAGGTTAGGGAGAAATTACAAAGGAATTCAAATTAATTGTGGTGGTGGGGTTCTGAATCTGACAGAATGGTAGACAGATCTAGGTTTCTAAATAGACTGAAACTCTTGGGAACTAGGTTAAAAGTTTAGAGAGTATAGTACCTGAATGCAATACATGACCTCGAAAGGAAAGAATAGAAAGTGGTAAACTTTCATCATTTTTAGAAAAGTGCTTCAGATCAGTTTTATAATGAAATGTGATGATTGATACCCCTCAATCTGCACTGTGGAGAGTGCTTTGACAAAGATTTCATGGAGTCTGTGATGAGGTGGGCATATCTCACTGGCAACTAATCCTGAAAGATCCATGCTGGAAGCATGGGTTGCAGACAGCTTCATTCCACAAAACTTCCCAACGGTATAAAGCTAGGGCACGGGGAAGGAACAGAAAGAAATGGCAGCTTCCTACTCCTTGATTTAAGTGTGAGCCATTGGAGTGAACATTGCTGTTTCTGCTAAAGATTATCCTGTAAGTGTAGTAAGTTATGGGGTGGAGGGGAGGTAGAGGAAGTGTTGTGTTGCTCTTCCTGTTTTGCTGTAAGTAAAATTTATAGCAATGGAATCAGCTTGAGATAATTACTTGAAATAGCTCTGCTTCCTTTCGTATCTTAATACCAGCTGTTTCTGTGTTATATAATACAAATCTCTGTGGGCACATCTACATGAGACATTTACTGTGCAGTAGACTAATTAGCTGTGCAGTAAGTGTTGCATGTCGACAGGTGTGCCTCTATTAGGCTGGAGTAAACTAATTTACTCCGCAGCAGAATAGTACTTGTAAATACAAGTACTATCCTGCTGTGCAGTTTTTTACTTCATAGCAGTGTATGTGTAGATCAGAGGTTGGCAACCCCCGGCACGTGAGACCATTTTCCTCAGCACACGTTGAGGCCGGGAACGGGGTGGGGAGGCAGCAGCTATTTGCAGCCACCTGGCTGCAGCCGGCCCTGGCTCTGGGTAGCTGTTGCCAGCCAGGAGCCTTGGCTGCTCCCAGCAGGTAGATGGATGGTGCAAGCCCTGCTGCAAGCAGCCCGGGTACCATGGCTGGCAGCAGCTACCCCAGAGCCTGGGCCAGCTGCAACTGGGAGGCTACAAACAGCTGCTGCCTCCTGGCCCCAGCCCTGGGCCGGCCCCAATGGGCACAGTGCTGGTACCTGCTGCCTTCCTGGAGCCTGGGGCTGGGAGACAGCCAGGGCCGGGGCAGGAGGGCAGCAGCTGTTTGTAGCCTACTGGCTGCAGCCAGCCCAGGCTCTGGGTAGCTGCTGCCAGCCATGGTACCCGGGCTGCTTGCAGCAGGGTTTGCAGCCTCCCAGCCACAGCTTCCCTGTGTGGCCCCTCTGTGTGCTGCCACTCTGGGTTGCACATGCTGCACTCTGGAGGGCCCAGGGGAGGGTAGCAGGGCCAGGGGCACAGCGTGTGTAACCCAGAGTGGCAGTGCACAGAGGGGCTGCATAGGCAGCTGCCTGCTGCTGCAAGCTCTGTGCTACCTGGGTCACACTTCCCCTGTGTGCATGGGAGCAGAGTGGGCAGCACGCAGGGTTGTGCCCCTCGCTGCTGTCCCTACCTGGAGGGGAAGTGTGGCAGGGCAGCAGGGAGCTCGGAGCGCTGGGCAGCTTTCTGCGCCCCTCTCTGTGTCCTGCCACGCCGGGTTCCACATGCTGCTTTGCAGGAGGGGCAGTGAGGGCAGCACAGCGGGGAGCATTGCTGGTATCTGCTGCCTCCCCAAAGCCTGGGGCTGTGTCTGGGGCAGGGAGGCGGCTGGGGCTGGGGCTGGGGCCGGGGTGGGGAGGCAG
>NW_005842406.1:1196014-1204315 GCF_000455745.1 Alligator sinensis | reverse complement strand
AGCAGGGCTGGGGGGCAGGGGCTTTGGGTGGGGGGCAAGGGGCACAAGTAGGACATCCTGCCATGTACCCCCTGCCCTTTTTTGTTTTTGTGGCATGCCGGCACTCTGGCATCTTCCAAGGTAGGTATTATGGTTTCTTTCAGCACTCCAGCCAGAAAACCTTGCCTACCCCTGGTATAGATGCTGACCTGGCTGGGTGGGACATGAGGATGCTTCAGTGTGGGGGAGTTGCCTGCTCGCTGGCTCTGCACTGAAGCACTGCCATGCCCCAGCCAGCCCCTCCACAGCACGTTGAGCCAGGGACAGCAGCCCTGGGCTGGCAAGCTGAACCCCCAAACCCTCTGCCAGCTGGGGCTTCTTTGACCCAACTCAATGTGATGTGGTCCCGGAAACACATGAAGAGGCAGCACCTAGGAGCAAAAAATCCTGGAGCAATAAGCACTGGAGTTTATTCATGTGCCTTAATTACACATGTAGACATGCCCCGAGCTATATAGCATAAGCCTCTGAAGGGTACAGATCCCTCATCTCCCTTTTCCAGCCAAGCTTAAAGATACCTTTGGACAAGCAGAATTTTATATTATTTTATTTCCAGTGCCCATAACCAACCTACCAAACTAACCCCTGAGACTAACTGTTAGTACCTTGCAATGTTCTTTGATGTGGGGTCTCCAAGGAGATATCAGTACTACTGATATCAGTAGGTGGTAAATTCATTTGCTATGTCCTGTACCTTGTCAGTTTTAATATGCTGTGATTGTGCCTGGCTGAGACCCTTGGCAGACTCCATGTCCCTTATTTCCCTTCTCCCTTGGAGGTTGGGAAAGGTGTCACCTATTGCTTCTCACTCTACAACTGTCTGGGGTGATAACCTTATAAGACTGTGAGGCAAACCCTTGGGACACAACTGCAGTTTGTGATAATTGATTTCCGTTGTAGATGTACACCGCATCATTTTCTTGAAGTGGCAACAGGTCCCAAGACCCCAAATCATATTGATTTTTTTTTGTTTGGCCTTATCAGTATCTTTATTCTTCTGCAAATCCCCAGTTCCTCTGACATCCGTGTCTAACATTACAGGCATTCTGTTCTCAGTTTTCTGTTAAATAAAATGTAAGCAGGTGTCAGCTGGTGTTTTATTAGTGTCCTGTAATTTAATAGTGCTAAATATGGATCAGTGTCAGCCTCCACACCCTTTATCAGTAGGTGCTTAATTATTTTGACATCATTTTTCAGCAACCTGTTGGATATAGGAGAGTAGGGACCAGAAGTTATGTCTCTCAACTAAAATTCCACTGCAAATGGTTTGAAATCATGCCCACTAAATTGAAGCCACTGCCAGACATGCTTATTTCAGTTTCTTCAGTGTCGCTGTTCATTTGAAGCCAGTGTTAAATGTTTTTAGACCTCTTTTGAGATATTTAAATCTCCAAAATAGCTTCATATATTGTTTGTTACGCTTTTTTCAGTAACACCTTAGGTATCACCAGTCCGATGCCTTTAAACAGAATCCCATCTAGTACTGAGATTCCCCCTTAAGATAGCAAGTGTCCAGCCCCAACCGCTATCTGGTTACTGTACTGGCTTTAATAATTTTCTACAGCATCCCACACTGAGTTGTTCTGAAAAATCATAATCCACATTCCATCAGAGACAAGACAGGGTTTTTAAATGCTGGTTGATACATATTTTGTTCTATCATGCATTTTTCAAATTCTCTAGCAGGTGTGTCTGCAATGAGTAGATCACTCCAATGGTCAGTTTGCATATCATTTATCTATACCTGAAAATATGATCTCAGCATTCTCAGAGGTGGGAAAGAGGTTATTTGCTCAGGCCCTTTTAAGCAATACTAATAAGTGATTTGTCTTTGTTGTCGGTTTCACTGATTCACAGAAGTTTAGGGCTGGAAGGAACCTTGTGAGATCATTGAGTCCAGCCCCCCTGCTCTGGGCAGAAAAAACTGCTGGGGTCACATAACCCCAGCAAGGTGTGTGTCCAGTCTCCTTTTGAAGATCTCCAGGATAGGTGTCTGCACCACCCCCTGCTAGGAGTCTATTCCAGAGTTTGGCGTCACGAACTGTGAATAAGTTTTTCCTTATATCCAGTTCGAATCCTTCTTCTAGGAGTTTCTGACTGTTGTTCCTGCTTTTCCCCTGGGGCGCTTTGGTAAATAGTTGTTTGCCTAGCCCTTGATGCTCTCCCCTGATATACTTGTAAACTGCCACAAAATCCACACAAAGTCTTCTCATTTCTAGGCTGATTCTAGGCTCATTTCTAGAGCCTAGCACAAGGTACTAGGCTCTAGTTTTGACCATAGTGCTGTAAGAATACTATGCCACTACCTTCCCCGGGGATGTCCACGGACACCTTATTTTTACATTTATTGTCACTGGGCCTCAGAACTCTGGCATTTTCTTAAACTCTTCATTAGGATTAGCATCCCAAGGCATAGAATCATAGAAAATTAGGGTTGGAAGGGACCTAAGGAGGTCATCCCCTCAAAGCAGGACTATCCCCAACTATACCTTAGCACAGCAGTACTCTCAGGTTGCCAGTTTGTGCTGCTGATAATATGCAAATTGTGATGCAGAATTCATTATTTCAAGGAATCTTTGTATCCCTTCTTTGTCTGTTGGGTCAGGCATGTTGGTGTTGGTGATGGCTGTTACCTTACTGTGACCAACACCTTGCTGTATTAACTTTAACTTGTCTCCTCTGTTATTTCTGTGACATTAAATTTACTACTTTTGTTTGTTTTTTTTCCACTTGAGCTCAGCAGCTAAATTGAAGTTGTTTGGCAAATCGTAATTAGAATGTCAAGGTTCATTCTGTGTTTTCCAGTAGCGGCTCTTTCAGGTTTCTCTTTCAGATCAAAATCACAATCTTCTTACCAAGGACTGAGCTGGCTTGCCAACATTGCGAGGCTGGCTCTTCAACCTCTGATCAATTACACATTCTTCTGTTGTTTGTCTTCCAATTTTTATCATCATAAAAGTATAAAGTTGATAGTTGGAAGATTTTTTTCCAACTATTTGAGTTGGTCTAATAAAAGATATCAGATTTACCCAAAGAACCTTGCCTGCCTATGTCCTTAGACGAACACGGAATAATATATTTTCATGGCTGTATCATATGTAACATATGATGTTAGGAATCACTCTCAGACAAGATGTTGTCTGCACCTTGGGTGCAGCACCTTACACTTTATTATTATAATAATAATATTATTATTCATTATTATATATATTTATTTACATTATTATTATAATTATCACATTATGAATATTATCATATAATATTCATGGATAATATTCGTATAATGCTTGTGGAGCAATTATAATAATAATTGTTAGGGTGACACCATTTGGATCTCGGGGAGCAATAGATTTGCAGCTGAATAAAGGCTTTTTTTCTGTGTGTCAGCAGAACTGCTGGTCACAAGGCAGGATGATATATTAAAAGTAACATTGCAAATGCTTAGGCAAGCAGTTTTCTAACAAGATCGTAGTGTTGAAAAGTGTGGAACCCATTGTGTAAGAAGAACAAGATGCAGCCCACCAGCTATCAACAGGAGATAAAGCAGAAGCAAGACCTTGGAGATGAAGAAGGAGTCAGCAAGAAACCAGAAAGAACCAGCAAGTGACCGGAGGAAGCCGGGGTTAAAATCTTGAGCATGTGCTCTTAGCAGAGAAGCATGTAAATGAATGAAATACATAGGCAATTCCACGTTAATGAAGTACACAGTAAACAGAGGCAGAGCTTGAGATGGGAGGAGAAATGGGTGGAACAAAAGGAGGGATGAAGATGGAGTAAATGTTAATGAGCATGAACCAAGCTTAATAAAATGTAAAAAGAATTAATGTTCACTGCTGCTCCCCGTATTCACAGGCTGCGTGTCTGTGAGGGAGCTCGCTCAAAGCTGTCTCCATTCTGGATAAAGCTGTTGTGAGCAATGTGTGCTGGTGTTTGCTCCCTGCTTGCTCTGGCTAATGAGTAACAGGATCCATGAGCAATTGGATCGTTGTCTCCCTAGTCATTGCGTGCTGCATGGAGTTAGGGTCTAACAACAATAATAATAATAATACACAATGGGTGTAGATGGCTAGATGGCAGCACTACAGAGAAAGACCTAGGAGTTTTAGTGGATCACAGACTCAATATATTACTGCAGTATGACAGCTGCAAAAAAGGCCAATGCAGTTTTGGGCTTCATCAATAGGAACGTTAGATGTCAGGCATGGGATGTGATAATGCCTCTTCGCTTGGGTCTGGTTGGTTAGAACTCATTTAGGGTATTGTATGCAGAACACCTTTTCTATATTGCTACAGAGTAGGATTTGTAGCAATGGGTTGAAATTGCAGCAATATAGGTTTAGCTGGGATACCTGGAAAAAAATCTTCCCTGTTAGAACAGTGAGGCAGTGGAATAGACTGCCTAGGGAAGCTGTGAATCTCCTACATTGGAGGTTGTTAAGAAATGGTTGGACAGGCAATGCTCAGGGATGACCCAGGAGTGGCTGTTGCTGGATTCTGCTGTAGAGAGCAACAGTTGAAAGCCCAGGAGCCCCCTGTGCATGCATCACTGGGAGATCATAAGACAAGTTCTGCAGTCCAGAGCAGATGGATATTGGAAAGTGCTCAACAGCAGAATAATGAAGCAAAGCTCTACAGCTGGTTTAGTTAAGAAAGAAGATAAAAGAAGCTGGGGTAAATTTATCAGATTTTGTCATAGGGGCAAGGAAGTTATAACCAACTCTTCCTGTATCTAAATTGGCATTCAAAATGGAGCTAGTTTGGAAGAAACAGAAAGAAACAAACATTTGAAAACTCTTTTTATTTGCTCCATACTGATCCTCCCACCCCCAAATCTTCTCTGGTATACATCAAATTTTAGTGTTTGAAAATCTTAAGTTTCAATACATCCTTTAAATGTGAAATTGAAATCTATTAAATAAAAACATCATATGACCAATAAACATTGACTAGAATGAGAAACCATGTTAAATAACAATGTCCATGGTTGTCATAATTTTCAGTCAGGCCTTTTAAAATTTTTTTTGAAAGTTAAAATTAGAATGAAAGCCCAAACTGGTTTTAACGAGGCAATCTTGACTGAACTTATTTTCATTCCAATACTGTTACCAAATTTGCCCATTACTTTGGGGTGTGCTCATTTATTAGGGATAGTTTCTAGGGTCTTGGTGATTCTGTCAATGTGCTGCTTGTGTTAATATATGAAGCTGTATTTCTCCCTTCTGCAAGCCCTCACCCCCAATGGAGCTATCTTGCGGGACTCAATCTCAATGGGACTGGGTTCCTCCAGTCACCAAATCAGTCATACACACAAACATACACAAATTAACGTGACACGCCTGGCCTGGCCGGGCTGATCAGCATGGACAGGCTGACACCCTCATATGCCAAGAATCAGTTCATCAGAGCAACAATAAACTGCAGTCAGACACAAGCACACAGGTAAACAGAATCCCTCTGAATCTGGCTGGGTGTCCAGCTGACACCCTCATGGGCCAGCATTCAGTTCATAAGGGCACGTCTGAGTCAAACTGGGTCAATCAGCCTGTACAAGCTGATCCCCTTATGTGTTTCAAACTCAGCACATCCCAATCTTTGGCCTCTTGATGAGCAGACCCCACAATAATTTGGGCTTCACAGGGATCTTTAGCATAGGTAAAAGAAGCATTGCTGCAGAGCACGGGAGGAAAAAGAAGCAGAGAAGGAAAAATATACCCAATTACTACCAGTTTGACTATAAAAGTTATTTATTGCTAAGCATATGAAATATATAATAGTACTAGTAGTAATAGACATGCAAAAGAAAAACAAACACCAACAATGACAATACTACCCTGGTTTCACTAAGTATTTGGGGAAACTTAGCTCAAGCTTAACTGATACAGTTCAGGTTCAGAAGTTTATGCCTAGAAAGAAGACAGAGAACGCTGGGATCTCACCTAGTCCACGGTACTCAGGCTGCAAAGCTGACAGGCACAGTCCGTAGCACAATCCTTGAAGAGAGAGATGATCTGTTCTTCCAGCGTCCCAAGAACGACAGGGGATGGTGTCAGCACAGGGGTTTTCTTCTTCTCCTTCTTTCCTCCTGCTTATACTTCTTTTCCTTCCTTTTCCTCTTCCTCTTCTCCCTCTAGCAGCACACACACTTACAGATTTTTATACCCTCAGTTCAGCTGCTTCGAAGCACCCTCAGTAGTGTAAATCATTGTCTTTTCTATTGACAAGGGGTTATCTGGTTTGGACCATCTCAGGAAACTGATTGATAATCAGGAAACACTTAAGATTAGGGAGTAACCCAAATACTTGGGAGCCAGCTTGAAATTCCTATGGGTGGCAGATATACTGATGGGATATCTCATGGTTTCTTCAGGAACAATAGATAGCTTGCAGCATCAGGATTTTGGATTTTTACTTGTTGTGCACAAGCCTCAGCTTAGCATGACTTTTCCAGATCTTACTATAGTCTTTTAACAGACTTAAAACAATTATTGGGGTGCTCATAACCTTTTGTGGAGAGGACTCCCACCAGTCGTCTCGGGAAAGGGGGGGGGAAGTCCTTAGCAAATCCAGATTAGAACTGGTCTGATAAATGCTGAGGTGGGTGTGTGTGAACATGGGTTGATTAACATTGGAAGCACAGATTCCCCATCATGCAGCGCTCTCCTGCTTCTCTGGTCCCAGAATTCACTGCAGTCTCTGCTTCAGGCTTTCTGTTTTCCATCTCTCATGTAAATGAATGGTCATCTGGTTCCATCTCAGATGTAAATGAGACCTAGGGCAGTTGATTCACTCTTGTCACCCTTATCTGGTGAGGGTCTTAGGTGCGTCTCTCACTGCATCTTAACCAGTTTCATTTAGGTAGAGGAGGGGAGGTGGGGGGTGAGTCCTTTGTGAGTCAGACAGACTGCATCCTGTGCCCCGGTTGCCCAAGAACACAGAGCTGAGACGTAACAATACCTTTTCAGCAGTTTTAATTGAAACTATGTTTAGGGACCTATGTATTTCATGAGTCAGTAACTAAAGGCATTTGCCACAAATCTACCCCTAGGCAAAAGTTGGTTCTCCTCAATGTCAGTTTTCTTTAAAAATTAAGTTTCTAAATCCTTGGGGTTGCAAAGAAAAGATTAAAAATGCGATAGGCTACCCAGCTGATTAGGGGAATACAGAGTCAGTTTATGATGGGAAAGTAAAAGTGTGGCTTATGTCACCTAGCAAAACAAAAGCTTGAGAGGTGATATGATTGCTCTCTGTAAGTACATCAAAGAGGTAAGCACTAGAGGGGGAAAAGAGCAATTTAAACTAAAGGAAGAATGTTGGCTTAAAAACAAATGGGTATTAACAGACTATGAATAGATTTAGGCTGGAAATTAGAAGCAGGTTTCTAACTATCCAAAGAGAGAGATTCTGGAACTCCCTTCTAATACCAGTGCCTTCTAATACGAAGTCCCTTCCAGCCCTAATGTCTATGAAATCTGTGAGTACAGAGAGAATGAAGCCTGAGTGGTTTTAAAACTGAGTTTGATACATTTATGAAAAGAAGCTTGGGGCAATACTGGAAGCAGTGACCCAGGAGGTCTCTTCCAGGCTCATGTTCCTATGTGGGTAGAGGGTAAATCGTCTCAGCTGGAAACTGCAGATAGAATGAAAAGAAACAGACTGGATAAGTCTAAATAGGTTCCCTGATTAGTCTAACTGTGTATGAACTCTGGAACTAAATCATTATTAACATCTAGCTACATTAACCATTAAACTACTGACCATTTTAGCACTAACAGCTAGTGTATGCAACTACCCCATAATCCTAAACCTTCTCACAAACCTGCCCTGGTGTCAGAAGCCCCAGCTGTTCTTTACCGAAGTTCCAAAATGCACAGCTTTTTTTTTGACAACCTTCTATAATGCAGTTATACTGTAAATGATATACCAATTCAGCGCATTGCGAATGTAAGAGCAGATAAACGGAACTGAATGTAAAAAAGAAACCCCATGGGGAAATAGTATACTGACTGTATATTAATTTTCATATAATTAAACACTTCCATTTTAAATGAGCTGCCATGGAGTGTTTAGTTTGTCACACTGGAGTGCTCTGCCACCAAATTTTTTGGTTTTGACTGCTGGCTTTGTAATGCATTCTGTGCGTGGGACGTTCTATTTCAGTGTTTTACTTGATCCTTGGAAGAATTTTGAGTATGTTTAAATGGGCAGATCTATTAAAAAACATGTGGAAGAACCCCTGACCGAGGATCAAATATTTTAGTGGAG
>NW_005842406.1:1124925-1196004 GCF_000455745.1 Alligator sinensis | reverse complement strand
AGCTTGGTCCCAAATGGGAGCTTTGCTGTTGGATTCAGTAGAGCTAGTATTTCACTCTACATGTTTCAACTTGGAATATTCTTAACCCATATTCCCTTTGGGATGGTATGGGGCAGGGCAAAGGTTATGATCCTGCCATTTTATGAAGCCTGAGGTTCTGTAGAAAATGCTGGCTCCCACCCATCAGATCCAAGATCATCTACATTAATGACAATCCCTTCAGGCTCCATATGGTATTTTCTCCTTACTTTGCATTCCAGTACCACAGGTTGGGAATTATGGTCCTGTTAGATTTCTGCACTCTGTGATGATCTCCTCCTCATCTCCCTCTTGTGGGTTTTCCAAGGAAGTGACTTACAAGCTAAGGCTTCTTATGATGAAAAAAAATTATGGTTCATATGGAAGATTTCCTACAGAGTAGCTTCTCCTGCCTTCATTTTATCCACACTGCAAGCCCCAACAAGGCAGAATTGACATGTTGGAGCTTTCACTGGCTCAGGCAAAAGGTGAGAGTAAATGTTAGAAAATTACCTTCCTTTTTTCTCTAGGTTTCCTTGTAGATTCCATCTTCCCTGGGGCTAAGATATTGAAGACTTGTTCCTTTGCTTGTTTCTGTGCTATAGAGAATAAGGGAAGATTTACATTTCTGTGTAATAAGTGTTTAAACAGAACTAATTCTAAATATTTGTTCAAATGCTTAATAATCAATGGCCCCGTTTTTCCCCCATCAATAGTTGTATACTAAAGTCATTACTTGGGCTAATTGCTGGGAAAGGAAAGGGATATTTTTCATGACTAAGAATTTGCTACAACCTGCTTAAAATTGTAAGCATTTGATCTGCCTGGAACTAAACATACAGTAAAAATATCCTGAGATGTGGAAGTCAAGACAGAAAAATTGCATTTAAAACTTTTTTTTTTAAAATAAGAAATCCATAATGGTAAAAATTATTTCACTTTATCCAATACATTATAAGCCTTCTTTTAAAAATACAGTCTTATACATGAACATCTCTTAGAACAATCTTTATGTTAAATGTAGAAATCCTTTAAAACGTGCTGATAGCAAGCCTGTGGAGTGCAAGTTTACATGCAGCATTGAAGATATTCATTAAAATTGTAATTAGACTCACAATTAAATTCAGTCGCAGTAGAAACTTTGTGTGTGAGTGCTGCTACAGGAAGAAACCTCCAGTCTGAAAATTAGTTCAGCAGTCTGAGCTATTTTAATTATGCAGAGCTGATTATCATTGGAGAAGGAAACCTTTATTACTACAACAGAATGTTGATTTTTTTTTCTGTTTTCTGGACTACAATGTAGTACATAGTTTGATAACCTAATACTTCTCTGTGTAGATAACAAGAAAAGTAATCTGAGTTCAGCATCCTGATATTAACAATTTATTAAATGACCATTCAGTGAGTAATGTAGCACATATCTTATTTGTGGTGTTACAACTGTAGTTTATATGACCATCCTTTCAGAAGCAAACTTTTTTCTTCAGACAGAGGATGTTTTAAGCTATAAAACTGCAAAATTATGTTTAAAACTGCATTCCAAGGCAACATCTTGTTTCTATTTGTACGCTCAAAGCTAGTGACAGAGGTGTCGATGACAAGCTTATGACATTTTAGAGGTGTTCTTACCCTTTAAAATGCCATAAGCATATCTGATTTTGATAAATCTGCGTATAACAGAAGGAAACAGCTTGCTTTCTATTCATGTTTGATTTGCTATCTAAAAACTCTTCTATAGTAGCACCAGATATTATATATTAATTTTAAAGGTATTCTCTTCTGAATTGGGACTTTCCTTCATCTCAGAAGCTGTACAGTATGCAATCATTTTCCCACGTTCTAGAGATCATAAGTAGTAATGTAAAAATGTTGTGCAGGATGATCTGACTGTAGTAGTCTGAACTAATGCCTGGGTTACCAAGGTGGAAGACCACAGTCTGTTGCCCAGCAATGGTACAGGCTATTGCTAAGTGTAGGCTCTGGAGATCCTACTCATGTCTCCTATATAAATGCCCTGGTATGCAAGTGTTCACAGGGCTTAGGTCTCCCTAAAAATGTTATGCTTGATGCAAAGTTAGTTCATCTCGGAAATAAGCTAACTTTAGATAGGTGAAGGGTTAACCTGATCTAACAAAGTTAACCTGCGTGAAGGCATATTCACAGCACAGTTCCAGGACTGGCAAAGCCCAGCCACTTGCCCCAGCCTTGGAACTGTGTTATTTTAACCCCCCAAACCATAATTGAGCTATTTTTTCCCCCATCCACTGTCCCAGCAGACCAATCACCCTCTCCCCATAGGTCTGCCAGCTCCTCTGCAGACCTACCAGGCCTCTCAGTCCTGCCAACTGCTTGCCCTGCTAACTAACTTACTTCTGGCTACCTGTGCCTCCTCCTGGCGAGCAGAGAACTCCTGCACTCATGGGATCCTGATTTAGATTTAAGCTAGGGATGTAAACACCAATTTTAAAAAACCTGTTTAATCTGTTATAATTACAATGGTTAAATGATTAATTGGTATGGTTGTGGACAGCCAGAGTAGGGGAGAGGGAGAGTGGGGACTAGTAGCTCCACAGACCTTGGTGCAGCCACTTGCAGCTTCCTCGCTGTCTGCCACAAACAGCCCAGACTCTGTGTTGGGTGGCAGGCGCCTGCCTGGAGCTTGGCTTGCCTGGAGCACTGGGGTTGCCCCAGGAGCCTAGGTAAAGGGAATAGGTCCCCCTCCCACTCCCTCCACCTCTTCTCTTTGCTCCTCCCTCCCTCTCTCCCACATGGCCTGCTGCCTTCTGATTCCTGCTGAGGCTCTGTGCGGTTCCCTTCACCCAACTTCACTGTCAGATTGTGCCCTGCCCCATGCTAAACGATAACCAGTAAGCTATCACCGGTTATCACTGGGCTTCTTGGTTAAACAATTAATCATTTAAGTGTTCACATCCCTAGGTTAAGCAGCTTTCACTAAGCTGCCTAAATGTGAGGCAGGTTCCATGAATGCTTGTTCACACCTTGTATCATATTATATCATATCATATTGTATTGTATTGTATACCATATCATACTCTAATTGTATTCTTAGCTCAGATAATAGTCAACAGTTCAAAAAGGACATTATACATTTAAAATTAATATTATTACATTTTTAATAATTGTAAAAGTTTATCTTTTACTTGTCTAATTTTGCTCTGTGTGTGTTGATTCTCTGCAAATCTGAAACATACCATCAACATCTCCAGATACTCCAGTTGTCACAGTCAGTGATCTACACTATAAAATGGGGATACGGAAAATAGTGGAGTATAAAACATGCAAAAGGGGAAAAAAAGTAAAAGGTCCAGCTAAACTTTGGCATCCTATAGCACTTAAGTGGCACTACAGTCCCTGCAGCCAGTGACATGCAAAGGAACAGTGGAGCTAGCATCAAATATATCCACCTCTGAAGCCCCTACCAGAATGACCAGGCTGCCCATCTGCAGCTCAGCTGGGCAGAGAGAGCCTTTGATACAAGTCAAGCTTGAACTCATAGCCTTGAATCTGTAGTGAAATGCTCTAACCACTCTGCCATTGCACCAATGCACATTATGAAATATTTCCTTAATTTGTCAGGGCTAAATTGGTATGTCAGACTAAATTAAGCACTGCAAAACTACCTATTTTCCTGTTCTGCTATGACAGGTTACTTTTAATCTGCCCATTACTCATATATTATGAAGAGAATTAATGTTAGAAATAATATCACCCCTTGTATCTTAAAAAGCTAACTGAGATGAACTTAGGTAGCTACTTCAAGCTGGAGTGATTAGCATAGAAAAGCATGGTCATTAGGTTGAAGGAAAAAACCAAACAGTGTTCCTTTTGGCAGGCAGAGTTAAGATTCCAGGTTTGAGTGACTTGAGGGGTTTGTATGTCTGGCGATTGTATTTTTAAAGTGCAATGGTTTGTATTAGAGTCCAGGAATCTGGAAGTGTTTGGGATTTTTTGATCTCTGTGTAGTTAGGTGTGGGAATTGTTCCATTTATATGGTTCTATTGTCTTGCAGTGATTTATTGACTTAAGTAATTTTGTTGCTAAAGTATGTTCTTGAAAAATCCTAACTCTGATCAAGGAACCTTGTCTGCCTATGTCCTTAGACCAACACGACTACAACCTAAACCCCTGTAACTCTGATCAATGCCTTTTTTCTTTTCTTTTCTTTTTTTTTTTGCATGGATCCAACCCTATCAGAAACAGAAGAATGGATCCTGTTTTATATCTATAGATTGGACTTCCCCATTTATATAAAGTGATTGCTTCTTGAATTGACAAAATGACCTTCAATAAGAAATAATACCAAGCAATATTGGGCTTTAAGATAAATGCTTCTTGCTGTTTTATGTGGTGCCCATCACTATACTATGTACATGACATCCATTCTCGATCTGCACCTCCCAGCCCCTTCCCTTCTCCCCATACACGCTTACCTGTTGGGGTGTGTGTCTGTGCCTGTGTGAGTCTGTGTCTGCATGCGTGTGTGTGGGAGACTGAGGGGCTGTTGTTGGGGGAGTGAGAGGCACCAGCAGGGCTGGGGAAGCTGTGGGGGGGAAGTGAGGGGAACCAGCAGGGCCAGGAAGACTTGGGGGGGGGGGGGGGGCTTTAATTTTAATCAAGGATTTTGGGGGGTTTATGAGAGGATTTCCAATTTTTTATAAAGGAAAACCAGGATCCTTGGTCATCACACTTCACATTAGTTTCATTTCCCTTTGAAGCACTTACATAGTTCCATCTTGATAACGCCATCTCTTTGTTATCTATCAGTGTGACACATATACAGATGTAAAAAAAATCCTTGTACAGAGCATGAGTATTGCCATGAATATTGAAATGCAGGACATGCCTACCAAGCAAACTACCATTTAAAATTTCTCCTCCTTCAGATGGTAGATGTTTCTTTCATTCTATTTCCTAGCTTCCTTTTTTTTTTTGAATAACTGAATAAATCACCACTTTTAATGTTGTTTTAAATCACCATAGGATTATAGAAAATGAAGGAAATACTGATTTCAATAATAGATTTTAACATTGTTTTGCATTTGTATTTCTCTGTTATTTTCCTAAAGAGCATTTGGTTTCTGGTGATTAGTAACCATTACAACATGTTAACTTACAAGTGGAGATAGCCCTTACACTAAGTTTAATACTGGTTGTGCAACTGGATACACTATGTCTATATATATATGGTGATATAGCTTAATAACTTAATGAACATTTATTCAGATTTTTAGCTTTTACTTTTTAATGTTGGAAAATGTTGGATGATGCATTTATCTTTTATTAGATTAGTATTACATTTATAGTTGTGATTTATATCAAGCTCTATTTGAATGGAAATTGGAATTCAAATAAAAGTATAAAATGGTACTTTTAAAAGAGTTAAAACTAAGAAATATAAAAAAAATCAAAACATGTTTCACATTTTAAAGCTGGTTTAGTAAACCTGTTAAGTATTATTTGTACAAGTCAATTAATTGAATTGATTGTTTCACTTATTATGTTCTTTAAAACTGTAGAACTAGTAGATCTAATTCATTCATACCTAGATATTAGTCATGGATTTGAAGGGGAAAACAAATTTTCTTGTTTTTTCCAATTCTCAGTCAATTACTTTTTCAATTTTGAATGAACTACTCATTGAACTGAAGTAATTGGATAAACAAAACTAAAGAAAATATTTATTTGCATCTGCAAGTCTGGTTTAGGGTTTCAGCATACTGTAGTTCTAGGTACTTAGCAAGTCCCCCCCCCATTTCTGCAGTCTGACTTTAAAACTTTGCTGAAAATGTATACTGTTATATAACTTTTGTATTTTATTTGAATTATTTTAGTAGATTTATAATACCATATTTACTTGCATAATGTTCACTCCTTTGCCCTCCAAATTAGCCCCAACTTGGGTCACATGTCTTAAGCAGGGAAACTGATTTTTGCACCAGAATAGAAGCATGGGGACACCATATGGTGCAAACAGACGTGCAGCTCCCAGCTGTAACTTGGAATGATTTTTGCAAAGCCTTCTGAGTTACAATGTTACCCCTGACCAAATGGAAGTTCACTGCTGGTTCCAAGGGGGAGAGGAATCTAGCAGTGGCTGGGAGCCTGCAGCCAGGTTCCCATAGCAACGGCCAGGCTCTCTGCCAGTGCTGGCTCTTTTCAGACTGGGAGGGGGGAAAGGCAGCGGAGGGAGCTCGTTCCTGGGGCTCTCCAGCTGGCGCTGAAGGGTGGGGTGGGTGAATGGGAGCTCTCCACCTCTGGGGGGCTGCAATACATCCACCCCACCCTCAGGGGATGGGGGTGGGAAGAGACTGAAAACCCCCAAGACTGAACTCTGTCTGCTCCCTTTTTCCCCTCCCATTCTGAAAACGGTAACAAGCTGGGAGCTCTGCAAACACAAGTTACAAAACATGAAACATCTTTATCTGATACCACATGCATTGAGGGATCAGATTTCTACCCAAGTGCCCATTTTTGAAGCTGTTTGCAGCTGCACACTTTGGTCACAGCTATAAACTGCTTTCTGTGGCTAGATCAAGTGAAAATTGTCACTTCTCTTTACACCCTTAATGTCTGACCCTTCTCTCCTTTTTCTCCTGGGTAGCAAGTAGCAGGGTCACAGTCTGCTGTACAGCATCATAGCTAGAGTTAATCGTTTCACAGCTGCTGCTGAATTGGCAGTAGGTTTTTGCTGAGCAGTGGATGGGAGAGGGTTAACTCTAGCTTTTATCTGCATAGGGAAGGGAGGGCAAGTGAGCTTTGCCCCTGCTTGATGGGGCAGTTTTTGGCTATGACTCTGGAAAAATCTTTTTCTTCTTCATCCTGCCTTCCCAAAACAAAGTATCTTATTTGGGAGAGTGTGAAATGAAAGAAATTATGGTATTTTAGGCCTTAACATAAAAAGGGCAGTGGTTTATTTGCTCTTAGTTTAGCATGGTGAAGGCATGCCAGGAGCAGACAAAAGAGTGATGTGGCTGATACTGCATCCAGTTATTGTTAACTCCTGAGCTGAAATGATTAGGTACCTACTGACAGGTGGGCTGAATGGAGATGCCCTTTAACACAGGTCCAGGTAAGGCTCCATTTTACACGCCCTTAGCAGACCACCTTGGCAGTACACCTTAACTGTACTACTATAATATCCTTGTAGACCAGGGCTCCTCCATGGATTGGATGAGGGTTGCTGAGCCAGTCTGTGGGCCTGATTGGGACCAACCCCTTGTGCTGCATGCTCTGTGGCTTGCTCTGTGTATGGCCTGTGGGCTTGACCCAGAAAAGTATGCAGCACATGGGGTTTGGGGAGTAGCTGTATGTGGCACCCTACTGGGCTCGGCCTGCATGCTGGCTCTATGGCTGATCCAGATGGGGCCCTATGCTGTCTGTACATACTGGAATCAACATGCAGGGCTGGTCCAGCCGGATGCTGCATGTAGCCTGTGCCCCAAACTAACCCTCTGTTCAGCATGTGTGCCACATTCCAATGCAAACCTCCTGCTGGTGCATGCACAGTGAGCCCCAGGCTAGCGCATGCTGTGCTCAGGGCTGGACTGGCTGTATGCTCCATATGTAGCATAGGAGGTCAACACAGAGTGTGCACTGCATACGGTACCCCCTGAACTGGTCCTGTGCACTCATTCTGGTGTGGCCAGATCCAGACTGGCATGCAGAGCCAGTCTGGCATAGATACATCATGCACCCCAGAATGCCCCCTTGTGCTGTGTGCAGCACCTACAGTGCTGGGTCCAGCCTGTATGCCTAATGCAATGCATAGGGCCAGGGCCAGTAAAATAAATGGGCTGGATTGTACAGCTCCATGGGCTAGACTGAGCCTGTGGGATGTATGTTTGACACCCCTGATGTAGACCTTAACATAGGTTGTTATAATTTTTAATTTAAATTTAAATTGATATATTCTTAAAGTATTTAGGTTTCATTAACATCTGATTAAAATAATCTTCTTTGTAAACCTAAAATAAAAAGCACATTTTTGTTCACATAAAAAAAACAACAAAGGGAAGCTTGTGCCTCATAAAACAGAAGAACAATTTGTTTTTGGATTTGGTAAGCAAAAGTGCACGTAGGCAGAACTAGATTACTAATAAGTTCTTAGGCTACTCCAGAGAGATTTGCTGATGATGAATGGCTGGAGGAAGAGGCATGATTCTCATTTTACTTTTCTTAATAGTAATGAAAGAGAGGTCCAGCATATGTTGTAACTGTGCTTATATCAGCTTTGAATTAGTATATGTCTATTTTTTGTAGCATGAGTTGTTTTTATTTAGAAGAGGGAAAGCCCGAGGGAAGTATCCTGGATAATAATCCTATCAATTTCAGTAGGACTTTGGTCCCATGTACTTTAGTATGGGGATTCCATGAGATGAGCACCTTATCAATAAGTAGGTTGAATGCCCAGGCCCTAGAGGCTCCCCATTCCCAGGCTCCCTGAGTACCAGAAGATGCAGGATGGAACCTGAGGATTTATCTTGTATCTCCAAAATTCATGCATCTTTCCATGCCAGACATGGAATGTCTGTCGCAACAGGATGCATGGATTTTGAGGATCCAGAATAACCCAGATCCCAGGTCCCATCCCCTGATTAACATTTGGAGGGAGGCTGTTATCTTTAATTCCCATTGATGTTGAGCATGATCGGCACATTGCAAGATTGAATCCTTAGACTTCAGATAATATATTCAGTACTATACTTGTGGATGCACTGGGTAGCAATACAGTTCTGCTGCCAGAAGGTGCTGTCCACAGATGGTGGACAGAGGAATGGCCTTCAGGGAAGGTTAGCTGCAAAATCAACAGGGGTAACTCTGATGAATAAGCAGTCATGGACCAAGCAGTGACAGCACAACAAAGATGTGATAATGCTTTCCCCCCTGAAAAGCCACATATATCCTTTGATGCTACTGTGACATGATGAGTACAGGTTGCAACCATAATAAGCATGCCCAGCACACAGCCATGGGTCTACAAGTCCTCAAAGAGAGCATATGGAAGAAGATGTTAGAATCTCAATTGCTGCAAAGGCAGATGAAGGCTGCAGCAGAATGAGATCTCCAATTGTTTTGGCCTTCTTGCCATTGGAATAAAGTCCCATTCTGTCAAGAATCATGCAGAAGCTGATGTGCAGCAACTTCTCCATGATAAAAGAAATCATGCATAGATGTCTTCCATGAAATTAGCTTTTCCAGCACATTTTTCAAACTCTTTGGTGACCAGCTAGTGACCACCAGAATTGTGAGGTCTGGAATCATAGAAGGACCAGAAGGGACCTGTAAGATCTTCAAGTCTGGTCCCCTACCATAGGCAGGAGGTAAATGAACTCAACAAGGCGCTTGTCCAGCCTCCTTTTGAACACCTCCAGGGATGGCGACTTTACCACCTCTGCTGGGAGTGTGTTCCAGATTCTAGATACCCTTATGGAAAGAAGTCTTTTCTTATGTCTAACCTAAATTTTTCCTCAACTAGCACGTGCCCATTGGTCCTTGTCCTCCCAAGGGGTGCCTTTCTGAAGAGTTGCTCCCCTAGATCTTGGTGTTCACCCCTGACATACTTGTAGGCAGCTATCAAGTCACCTCTCAGTCTTCTCTTACTCAGATTGAACAAACCCAGTTCCTGGAGTCTCTCCTCATAGGGCCTATCCTCCAGGCCCTAATCATATGGGCCTTCTCTGTACCCTTTCAAGCTTATCCACATCCTTCCTTAAGTGTGGTGCCCAAAATTGGGCACAGTACTCCATCTGTGGCCTCACCAATGCCAAATAGAGTGAGAGCATGATCCGGGGACAACAGGGCAGACCCTACAGTGAGAGACTGCGGGACTTGAACCTATTCAGCCTCCACAAGAGAAGGCTGAGGGGGGACCTGGTGACCGTCTATAAACTCACTAGGGGGAACCAGAAGGGTTGGGGGGAGACGCTGTTTCCCCTAGCCCCTGCTGGCATAACAAGGAATAATGGGCACAAGTTGATGGAGAGGAGGTACAGATTGGACATCCGAAAAAACTACTTCACAGTCAGGGCGGCTAGGAGCTGGAACCAACTTCCAAGGGAGGTGGTGCTGGCCCCTACCCTGGGGATCTTTAAGAAGAGGCTGGATACTTACCTGGCTGGACTCATTTGAGTCCCGTTTTTGTTTTTAGGGTGAGTGGTTTTGTTTGTGTTTTTGGGGTTGTTCTCCCGCCCTGGCGGGGGGGCGGGCTAGAAGATCTATTAGGTCCCTTTCGACCCTGAAAATCTGAAACTATGAAACTATGGATCACCTCTCTGGATCTGTTGGCAACACACTGGATGATGCACTCCAGAGTTCTGTTTGCCCTGCTGGCAACTTCATCGTATTGTTGCCTCATATTCATCCTTTGGTCAATTGTCACCCCCAGGTCCCTTTCAGATGCTGTGTCAGCCAGTGGACTACCACCCATTGTATAGTTATGATGAAGGCTCTTTCTACCCAGAAGGACCTGGCACTTGTCCCTGTTGAACCTCATCTGATTGCATTCAGCCCATAGGACCAGTCTGTCAAGGTCATCCTGGATCCTTACCCTGTCCTCAGATGTGCTCGCATTTCCCACAGCTTGGTGTCATCTTCAAACTTAATCAGTGCTCTTTCCACTCCCTCATCTAAGTCACTGATAAAGATGTTAAACAGCACTGATCCTTGGGGGGCACCACTGGAGATGGCTCTCCAGGATGAGGCTATCCCATTGAGTGCAACTCTCTGGGATTGGCCTCTGAGCCAGTTGCCAACCCACTTCACTGTAGACTGGTCTAGGCCAGTACCCCCCCAACTTAATTAAGAGAATCTCATGGGAAACAGTATCAAAAGCCTTGCTGAAGTCTAGGTAGATCATATCAACCTCACATCCCGTTTCAGCCTGATAAGTTTCCTGGTCATAAAAGGAGACCAAGTTTGTTAGGCATGACCTCCCCTCGACAAAGCTGTGCCGGTTGCTTCTAAATACCCCACCAGTTACGAGGTTGTGGTTGATGGCCTGCTTTACACTTTTTGCAAACGTTTTTCTGAGGACTGAAGTCAAACTGATTGGTCTATAGTTTGCCGGGTCATCCCTCTTCCCTTTCTTAAAGATTGGTACCACGTTAGCCTTCTTCCAGTTGTTTGGGACCACTCCTGAGTTCCATGACTCCTTGAACAACCTCGCCAGAGGCACCGCTGTGAGCTTGGCCAGTTTCTTCAGCACTCTCGGATGCAGGTCATCTGGACCAGTAGACTTGAAAACGTCTAAATGTTCTAAGAGTACCCCCGCCTGTTCAGGACTGATTTCATGTGGACTGCTGTCTTCCCTGTATTCTCTGGGCCTCTGGACACATGATGAGTTTCCTTCTGATTTCAAGAATACTGATGTGAAATAAGTGTTTAGGAGCTTTGCCTTTTCGAGGTGATCAACTGTGGGCTGCCCCCCCGCATATTCAGTAGAGGTCCCACAGTGGAGCTTGATTTTTTTCTTGCTCCCTATGTACCTATAGAAGGCCTTTTTTTGTCTTTTATTTCAGTTGCCAGCTTGATTTCCGTGCATGCCTTGGCTTTCCTACTCTCATACCTGCAGACCCTGGCCGTATGAGCGTACTTCTCTCTGGATGCTGAACTGTTTTTCCATTGCATGTACCCTTCTTTTTTCTTTTTCAGAAGTTCCTTAATGTCCCTACTGAACCAAGCTGCTCTCTTGGCCCCTTTCCCTCTTTTAGACTGCATGTGGATGGCCTCTTTTTGAGCAGTGAGAATTGCCTCCTTAAGGAAGCACCGCCGCTCCTCAACTCCCAAATCATCCAGTTGTTCATTGTGAAGGGCCTTCCTAATTAGACTCCTGAGTTTACCAAAGTCTCCCCTTCTGAAGCCTAGGACTTCTGTTCTGCTGACAGAATTCCAAGCCTTTCTGTGGTTGGTGAATCTAATCAGATCGTGATCACTGTCTCTCAGAGTACCTCCAATCTTTAAGTTTCCTACCACGTCTTCACCTTTGGTCAGCACCAAGTCATAGTTTCATAGTAGCTAGGGTCAGGAGGGACCTGAACAGATCATCTAGCATGCCCCCCTGCCACAGGCAGAAATGAATGCTGGGTTCACAAGACCCCAGACAGGTGATCATCCAACCTCCTCTTGAATTTGCCCAAGGTAGTGGCCAGGACCACTGCCCTGGGAAGTTGGTTCCAGATTTTGGCCACCCTAACTGTAAAATATTGCCTTCTGATCTCTAACCTAAACCTATTCTCCATCAGCGTATTACCATTGTTCCTTGTCACCCCAGGTGGTGCTGGGGAGAAAAGGGCTCTACCTATTTGCTGCTGATCTCCCCTGATGAGCTTGTAGGCAGCCACCAGGTCCCCCCTCAGCCTCCTCTTGCTGAGGCTGAACAGGTTCAGGTCCTTCAGTCTCTCTTTGCATGGCTTGTCCTGCTGCCCTCTCACCAAGTGGGTGGCCCTCCTCTGAACTCCTACCTCATCCAAGTGCTAGATGATCTTCCAGTTTGGCTTTACCCCTAGTTGGTCCCTCCACAGCCTGTGTCAAGAACAGGTCATCTGTAACTGCCAAGAAGTTGACTGACCTGCTGGAGCTGGCTGAATGGTCTTCCCAACAGATGTTAGGGTAGTTGAAGTCACCCATGACAATCAAGTCTTTAGTGCTGGCTACCCTGGTCAGTTCCCTGGAGAATGCCTGGTCACTCTCCTCTTCTTGGTAGAGAGATCTATAGTAGACTCCCACCATCAGGTTCCCTTCTTCTGAGCCCCTTTGTATCTTGGCCCAGAGGTTCTCAAGGGGCTTTCCTGTGCAATCAAATGTGACCTGCAGGGAGGGGTACTGCTCTTTCCCATAGAGGGCCACACCTCCTCCCTTCTTCCCAACCCAACCTTCCTATAGAGCCTATAGCCTTCAATATCTGTTGCCCAGTCACGTGTGTCATCCCACCAGGTCTCTGTCAACCCAATGAGGTAAAATTCCTATCTGCCAGAAGGAGTGATAGTTCATCCTATTTATTGCCCATGCTTCTGGCATTTCCATATGACACTTGAGTTTACCCCTAGTCATCTCAGGTTTTCTTTACTGGGCAAGTGTATCAGGGCGTTGGTACTCATCTGGGTATCTGCTATGTGCATACCCTCCCCTGGGTCATCTTGGCCAGAGGATTTATACCCGGCAATGGAATCTACCCTCACTCCCCCAGAAGCTCTTAGTCATGAACTGGCATGAAGGTGGCAGTTACAAGAAGATCATCTAGCACTTGGATGAGGTAGGAGTGTGATTCAGCAGCTGTAAATGCTACTGAGGAGCCCTCTTTAGTATCTGCTCTGCTCATCCTGCATGGAGGGGGATTGAAAAGATGCCCTAAACATAGTCTGTTGACATTCTTCCTGACTGGATAACTATGTCCAGTGGGATCACCTTTAATGCAGTCAAAATCAATGAAGACACACAATCAATTTTGGGACCTGGAACATCAGGGCCCTCATGGACAATCCTAATAGTGAACACCCAGAGCACTGCACTGCAATTGTGGCTCAAGAATTCAGGTGACACATCTACATTACTGCAATGAGTGAGACCTGGCAAGTGGGAGATGGGGAGCTGAAAGAACATGGAGCTGGCTCTACCTTCTTTTGGAAGGGTAAACAGGAAGGAGAACTCAGCTTTATGGAGTTTGTTCTGCCATTAAGAATGAACTCATAAACCAATTCAGTGAGTTCCCTATTGGAATTTATGAGCTCCTTATGAATCTCCATCTTAAGCTGGTGGGGAGCCAATATACCACTGTCATCAGCGTGCGTGCCCTGACTCTTGATGCCACTGATGAAACCAAGGAGGAATTCTGTGCCAACTTTGACCAAGTCCTTTCTGACATTCCAGAGGAGACAGACTTATTCTTCTTGGTGATTTCAACACCAGAGTCAGAAGGGACTCAAACCTCTAGAATGGAACTATTGGCAAGACAGGAATAGGAAAGGTCAACTTCCTCCTCTTGACCAAATGGTGGACTTACTATCACCAACACCCTGTTCTGTAAGAAAAACAGGCACAAGACATCATGGCAATACCTGTGATCTAAGCATTGGCACCTGATTGACTACATTACTGTTTGTGTCCAGGATCACAAAGATGTCCACATCACCTGAGCTATGATGGGAGCTGACCATTGCTGGACTGATCCGCCAACTCATCTGCTCAATTATGTCACTCAAACTGGCTCCCAAATGATGGCTGCAACAGAAGCAATGCTGATGGAATATCAACATTGAAGTACTCAAGAACCCAGTCAAGTGAGACCTCTTTCACCAGTGCCTCAATGAAAAACTGCAAATTCCATTCAACAACAATGGGAAATGTTGGCAGTGCTTGGGGTGACTTCAGGTCTACCATCATCAAGCCTATGAAAAGGCACTTTGATTCTCTACCAGGAATCATCAAGACTGATTTGATAAGAATGACCAGGAGATCCAAGAGTTGATTGACCACAAGTGCAAGGCCTTTTGTGCTTGGCAGGATGACATCAGCTCCAAGCAAAGAAATTGAATTTCTAACAAGCCAAGAAGCAGAGGCCCAAAGGGGGACCCGCAATATGAAAAATCGATTGTGGAAAGGCAGGGCAAAGGAGATTCAACACCTTTCTGATATCCATGATATGTACAGTTTTTTCTCAATGCCACCAAAGCCATCTATAGTCTGAGCACTAAGGGACCAACCCCCCTGGGACCTAAGGATGGAGGAGACCTGATCAAAGAAAGGGCAGCCATTGATGCCCATTGGAAGTAACCTATTGGAACCTTCTCAGTCGAGACTGTTGTTGATGAGACTGCTCTCAACTCTGCCCCACAACACTGGGTCAGAGATGATCTTGTAATCCCTCCAACCCTGGATGAGGTGAGGAAAGCCATCAAGGAGATGAAGAATGACAAGGCATCTGGAGCTGATGGAATCTTCACCAAAATCTGCAAGCAGGGGGAGAGGAGCTCACATTATAGCTCCATGCTCTCATTTTAAGGATATGGAATGATGAAGAAATCCCAGACAACCTCAGGGATGCCATAATTGTGACAATCTTCAAGAAAGAAGACGAATCCAATTGTGGAAATTACAGAGGGATTACCTTGCTCTCCACCACAGGAAAGATCATTATGAGCAACTTCCTAAACCATCTCCTTCCGCTTGCTGAAAAGCTCCTCCCATCCTCCCAGAATCTCAGTGTGGGTTTAGGGCATCAAGAGATGCAACTGACATGATCTTCACAGCTTTCCAGCTGCAGGAAAAATGCTGGGAACAACATAAACCTCTCTTCATGGCCTTCTTTGACCTCACAAAAACCTTCTAGTCAGTCAGCTAAGAAGCACTGTAGAGGATCCTTCTGAAGTACAGATGCCTACCAAAATTTGTCAGCATCATCACAGAAATGGATCTATTACAACTCCCTTTTAAGTTAAGACAGGAGTTAACCAAGGCTGCATTGTCGCTCCAACACTTTTCTCAATATTCCTTACCATGATGCTACATCTGACCACCAACCTCTCCGTCCGGGGTACTTATGAACTCCAGGAGCCTTGTGAGTCCTGAAGGCAGCAGACCAGACAACCTAATGTTTTAGGGTGGTTCTTTTGTTTAAGAGCTCCATCCTTTGGCAGTCCCAGCCTTGCCCAAGGCTCTTTCTCCTTGCAGTCAGTGGACTGTCTGCAGGTGCTGGCCAATTATTCCATTAGCCTGTTGCCCAGGCAACCTGCAGCTGTGGTACTCTGCCTAGCCTGCAGAGCTCCCTGGCTAGGTTGCTTCTGCCCTTAAAGGCGCAGGCACATCTTAGTGCCCTGCAATACTGAGGAAATGCATTGAAACATCAAGACATCAGACCCTAAACCAAGCTCATGGTTCATCAAGCAGCTGTCATCCCCACTTTACTGTATGGAGCTGAGAAGTGGACAGCATACAGGAGACACCTCAAGTCAGTGACGCTGCCTGTGGATGATCCTTCAAATCCAGCGGGAAGATAGATGAACCAACTTTAGCATCCTCTTGCAAGCCAACACGATGAGCATTGGGCTGGCCATGTTATCTGGATGTCCAACTTCAGATTCCTGAAGCAAGTTTATTCTACCAGCTTGGTCAGGGCACAGACTCAAGAGGAGGGCAGAAAACGCACTTGAAGTATGTCCTCAAGGTCAATTTGAAAAAAATTCAACATCAACATCAACTCATAGGAGACTATCACCCAGGACCTCTCCAAGTAGAGGGAAAGTCTGCTTCTGCTGCAAGGATCTCAGTACTTTGAAACCATACAAAGACAGCAGGACACAGAAAAACAGGAGTAGAAGAAACAACATGTTGCAGACAGAATCAAGAATCCAGAGCCATCCATCCTGCTTAGAAACATATGCCCGAGTTGCAGCAGAATCTATCAATCCCAGATTAGCCTAATTGGCCATCTTCAGACCCACAGATAAGACAATCATGGAAGACTATCATCCTTGACTGTGAGGGACTGCTGAAGAAGATGACTGTACTATAGATGTATACAGCTTTTACAAAAATAAATGTACATGTTTGTTGTCTAAACAGCTTTCCAGCCTGGAACCAGGGTGAAAAAACTTGTTTTTTTTTAAAACAAATCCAAAAATGCCTAGTAACAAAGAAGTGGTGATAGGTAATTAGGTGATATCAGCCCCAAACTTACCCTCTCATCAAAACAGCGCTGTATAACTTCTGGCTTCACTTGTAATGACTGTGAGAGAACTTTTGCTCAGAAATGTGCACTATAGTACTGTATTTGTGTGTGTGGTGGGGTGTGTGTGTATGCATGAGGGTGAGGTGTTGATTGAGTATATATTTGCTTGGCTTAACAGAAAAGTCATGAGTAGGCAATGGGGATGGAAGAAAAAGAGATCCAAATTAAGGTCTCAGGGCTGCTTGACAGAATATGTATTAAAAGTTCCCTTTGCCTTTTTAATTTTTGATTTTGCTTTCAAGTTTCTCTTGGTGCCTCAGTGGAATCAGGGGAGAAATTATTAACACAATACTACAACATGCAATTGCAAGTGAACTGTATTTGTGCACTAGGCAGGTAGGCACAAAATGGCTTAAGGGAATAGCAAATATTTTTAGTGTGTGTTTAAAGTGCCTGCAAGAAAAGATGTCTGAAAAGCATCAGGGGAAATAATGAAGGAGCCATAACCTGCCTGAATATTTATTTTTTCTTAGCCACGTTTATATACTAGCTGGCCCATTTTCTTTTAAGCCACTTCATAATTGCATACCCAACCTAATTTCCCCATTTGCTTCTATCTAATAACCACAACCTTTTCACTTTTGTGCAGAATTTGCCCCCTTGTTTAGGGAGGATTTTGGCTGCCAGGGAATCAGTGTGGTTTTGCTTTGCTTGGAATCTGCAATCTTTAATAATCTCTCCTCATATAAGGACAATGGACCAAATGTTACTGCAGTCCTAAGGCTTCAGTAGTGGCCAAAGATGCACTTTTGCTAATGTGCATTAAAATAGGCTAATGCACCTTTTTCTAGTACCTCACAATGGAGGTACTAAATATAATGTGCATTAGCAAAAAGCCATTAATGAACATGTAGACACACCCAGTATGACTTTACTGTGGCTCTGCAGTGTGGCCAGGAAGCAAACTAGGACACACATTCTTTCCCACACTCCTTGCTGGAAGACCCTGTGGCAAGTGCATTTGGTGTATGTGAGGAAAGGATTTCCTGGATAGGGTTTGTCTGTGCAGGAGGCACCATTTTTTATAAAATGTCTTCTCTAAAAATCTTTTAATGTATTCTAAATCCTAATGTAGAAAGGGGAATGTTGTAGTTTTAACACATTAGTTGATTGGAGTGAACCATAGGGGGAAACTAGTGGGCCCTTTCTACCCTAGGATTTTTAATAATAGTGATAAAAAGAAGAAATGTTTGAGAGAGAGAAAGGGGCGGGGGGAGAGAGAGAGAGAGAGAGAGAGAGAGTTTGAGGTAGACGTGTCTGTAGAGAATGAAAAGCTGAGTTGGTGCTAGAAATGGTGTTGCTCATCTGATTCCTTTCAGCTTGGACTGAGGAGAAGAAGGCCATGTGTAAATGATGATAAAAGAGATTCTGATTCTCAAAACCATTCTTTGAGACTCCCAGGGGAGGCTGACATGCTAACTCTGTTGTCTCATCTGCCAGTCCTTTGCTGCTGTCAGAATGCTTCTGCTTCTACCTACCACTATCCCTTCGTATGCCAGCTTCACTGCTTCTTCTGACAATCCTGTGCTACTGAGTGGATCCAGGATTTTGTAAAGGTGGGTATAGGAGCACCAACGTTGCAGGGGCAGCTCCACTCCCACTTCTAGC
Organism: Alligator sinensis; assembly: GCF_000455745.1. Classification (NCBI taxonomy): domain Eukaryota; kingdom Metazoa; phylum Chordata; order Crocodylia; family Alligatoridae; genus Alligator; species Alligator sinensis. The sequence goes on along the minus strand of NW_005842406.1, from coordinate 1,177,637 downwards.
TTCCCCCCACTAGGGTAGGCAGACCATACCATGGGAATAGCAGCTGGGGACTCTTTTAAGTCCCTGACTCAGATAAGAATCCCCCTACAACACACAATCAGGCTCTTGGCACCCCTCCCTTCCCCTCTGTGCTGAGTGGCACATCCCTTCTTCTCTTCTTCCCTGCCCTCCTCTCCCTTGCCTGCTGTCAATGTCTAATCTAGAGGTGGGGAGTGCTCTAGAGCTTCTGCTGCTCTGCTCCAGGTGGACTGTACGGGGAGCTGGGCTTAGCCGGGGGCAGCAGCAACAGGCAGGGTCTCTCTTGCAGCCTGGTCCCACGTTGTGTTCTCTGCCAGCCCAGGAGCATGCATAGGAAGGTGGAACCTGCCCACTGCTGCTGCTGTCTCCAGCTGAGTCCAGCTCCCCAGTCAGCCTGACTGGAGTGTAGAAGGAGCAGCTCTGGAGTATCCCCTACACCGAAATTGGCTGGAGACAGAAGTGAGTGGTCAGGGGAGGGAGAATGGGAGCAGGGGGGATAGGTGAATGATCATGAAGGGGAAGGGAATGGGGGATTCTTACTTACTTCAGCGACTTAAAAAAAGTCCCTGGCTGCTGGTTCTGTGGTGTGGTCCAAAAGGAGGTGGACATACCCCCTTTGGATTCACTCTTGCCTGCACTTATTATATATTTATATTAGATACTTGTCTCTCAAGTGTCATGTAGTGCTACATACTCTTGCTCAGTTGTTGATGGAAACTAGTTTCGGAGAAGCTCAAACTCTGTGAGTTAACAATCCCAGCTAAAACTGTGTCCCTCAGCAGAAACAAGTTGTCCAGAGCCAACAGGTCCCCATTTGGATTTTACTCATTAGCTGATATTTCTTCATCTGCTTGAAATGGAAACTATGGATTCAGCAATAGTTGAGAATATCCAGTATTTTGGTTGGTAGCTGTAAAAAGTTCTACTGTATTCACATTTGAAGCATTGTTACCTTCTCAGGCTGTACTCGTAAATGAATCAAAGAAAATAAACCATTACCACAGATTTGCTAGCATATGTATATTACTAGTGGTTCCACTTTTGCTCTCTGCTTAGAAATGAAAGCATATCACAGTCAGAAAAGCTGGTGCTACACAGGGCAATACCGTACAGAAGTCATACACTAGGGCCAATTGCAACTTGCTTTTCTGGGACTATTTTCGAGAAGAATTTTGCCCTTTAGATTCAGTTTGAAGAAATTAAGTTCTCTTGTTTCAGAGAGAGAATTTTTTGGCTGCTACTTTTTTTCCAGTACTCCAATTCAAAGCCTACTTTTTCTGACTAGAAATTTAATGATTCATGCAGTTGATGGATGGGTGACCAAAAGAATCACTCCAATGCTGGTGCAACAGCTTTGCAGTGGAAAAGATTATTATTGAAAAGCTACATACTCTAAAGCTAAATTAACAGAGGTAAGCAAAACATGCACTTGTGGAAAATCAGTATAATGTAATGAACCTCTTGAAGATTTACCATCTATATTCTCTACAATTTTCTGATAATTTCAGAAGACTGGAAAAAACAGAGTAGAACTTGGATTCAAACAGCTGCTTTAATACTCAATGTATAAAGCAGGTTTAGAAGGAGAAAGGCAAAAATAAGCAAGAAAGAACTGAGTTCTAGTAACCATAGTAGGAGAAACAAAGTCCTATGCTTGTTGATTGGTATTATTTGTGGTAAGCAGCTCAGCTCTCCACCTTTTCAAGAACAGTTTTTCAGAGGAAATAAATATGACAATAAAAGACTTTTCTAAAACGTAGAATTTCTCTTCTTCCCACTCATATGACTACTTAAAGAGAACTCACCAGTTTGATTAGAGGCATTGTTAACACATAGCCTACTACCTTTGTCATTTTTTGAAAAGAAGATTTAACAGTGTATTTTTTATATTAACCCCTAAAATGCACCATTCCTTTCATAATAACCTACCTCATACAAGTTTCTAGAATTTATGAAACCATGGGGAAAAGCCAAAGGGGAAACACAATTATGAGCTGTTTAAAGGGGAGAGTTCATAGTACAATGCTACCAATACCTGAACCTAAAATGCATGTATACCTACCATATTTTTCGCTGATAACCTAGAGGTTTCATTTAATTCTGAATCATGAGTTCTATTCTCCTGCCAGTACAAAATTCAGAAAGAGCAGCAGGACTACCTCTGGAGGACAAGTTTACGTGCTAGGTTTCCACAAGTTGACGTAATCAGCATCATCAATGTCATCCTCAGTAAGTGGATCCATGTGAGCATGTTGTAAATAGTAACAACTGTCGTAGTTGTGCCGATGTACCGGATAGCATTGTAAACATCCATTGCTTTACATGCTTAACATGTTGGAGCTATCAATGAAGCACAATACAGTGGAAATGGGGAAGAAGTGTAGCAAGTTATTACACAGAATTGGAATACTTGTTCCTAGAGATCTACAACCGAAGCCCTTTCTGAAATGCATTGGAATAACTTCTGCAACTGTTAGGCCTCTTCTACATGTTATAATTATGGCATGATTAACTATATAGTCATGCCTTAAGTTGTGACCCAGCTGCATTTTCAAAAAATGTGTAATAACTTGGTAGCTTGTTCTAATAGTTCCATTAATTGAATGGGTGGCCAGGTGCTTGTCTGTGGCAGGCATCCCCATCCACTGACGGGCTCCCAGCCACAGAGAAGCAACCACCCATTGCCAGCCCTGCAGCTGACAAGCCTTGCAGTTGTGACAGCGTTGTCAGCTGTGAGTTTTGCACAGGGGAGAATGCTGAGCCTTCTTGGTTGTGGGCCCACAACAGGGCAGTGTCTTCAGCTGCGAGGTTTATAGTGGGGGCAGCAGGAAGAATGCTGCCACTGCTGCAAGCATCCTGAGGTGCAGGGCTCGCAGCAGGGGAGGACAGGGGAATGTGGATCATTTAATAGGTCCCATTGCGCCTTTACCTACATGTGTAGAAGAGCCTTTACAGACTGATCAGTGACACCTCCAAGAACTGGTATATATATATAAGGGAAGACAAAATTTCAGCTTGTGGCCCCTGTTTTATTACGTAGTTAATTTTGCAGTTAAACCCTTTTACTTTTATAACTTAATCCAGAAAGAAAAAAAAGATAATGCTAAAAAATCCAAGCAAATGGGGTAATGGAGAATGACCCAACTAAGGTTTAGTACAGTATGCTTTTTGTTACAGCAGTGAAATCAAATGTAAAACACAGCTAAGGCATTTATTGCTTCATTATGGGGATTCTCTACCTGCTTAATAATTGATAGAGGCCTCATAGCCAGTCGATAATATAAATAAGGAAGAGATGGAACCTGGTCCCATGTTTTGACAGTAAAGATTCATCACTCTTAGTACAGCCACCAAAGGGTGTCCAGGATGCCCCACAACCCTGGGGTCTTTTTACTTTATGACGTTCAGATAATTATCTAATGGATAGGACAACCTCATCACATTAGACCAAATTCTTTATTTATATAAAGGCAATAACTTCAGTGGAGTTCAACAGCAGGTGAGTAAGAAAGATATACAGTATAGGTGAAAACATAACAGCTGGAATGTTTATCAGATACTTGATTTTTCCAGTTCTAGAAATGACATAAAGCACTGAAGACCCAATGTCAAAATATGAAAACATTCAAAACATCTTTACACAAAATTACTTGACTGTAAAAGATCTCTGTAGCTTTCTGTCGCCACTAATATGGCTTTTCCAGCTTCTGAATACAACCAGGGAAACTTTGCAATCAGGAATGGATTACTTCCTTGTTCAGAAAGAAGTGAGTAGCAAAAGTAGGACTACAGAAATGCAGGAGCCATGTTGCTAGCAATGATTAATTCGAACGAGGCATGATGAATGACTTCTTATTGCAAAGTGCAAGAAAGCAGAATCTTTATGGGCAGTTTTGGGTTAATAATATGAAAAATTATTATTAGGTTAGAAGAAAATAAGGCTATGGTAGATTCATGCAGCGTTATTGCCATCCTGGTTCTGGACTGCTCTAGGGATAGACCCCAGCATCATTTGGATTTCTCAGGGCTAATATAAGATACAGCAGTTTTTCCAGGTTTCTCTCTGAGCCACAATACTGTCTAGAATCATCACAATGCTGTGTACTGCAACATTGGCCTTGGCAAGACCCTGGTAGCCATGCCTTAGCATAAGTCAAAGCACACAAAGGGGTCCTCAGAAGTCTGTTTATTGCAGTATCTGTTCTATATGGTTGGATGTTGAGTTTTATGCAACTCCAACCCTTTTGTATCGTATAATGGAGCCAGAGTAAGAATATAGGTTTCACCTATGGAAAGAAATGATGACTCAGCAAAGTCAATGAGAATTTTGCTTTTGACTTGAATGGAACCAAGATTTTGCTCAGGCAGTATATGGTCTTAGTCAGGGGGTGAGGAGGGGTGAGCAAGAATGAAGTGGGGAGCCAAGGAGATCGCTGATTAAGGACATCTATAAGCCTCTTGCTTTCAGCATCATCACCCCAAAGGATGAATATTTGACTATAGCTAGCAATCTATCACCTTATTAACAATAATTCCCTTCTGCCCTGTTGTGAATGGTATTCATTTGCTTTACTAAAACAGAAAAGGCAGAAACGATAGAGCATGTTTTTTGTTTGTTTGTGTGTTTGTTTTTGGGTTGTTTTTTTTTTGGCAAAGTGTTGAGGATGGGCATTTACAGAGGGTTCATCTGAATTCTCAGCTGGGCAAATTATCAGTTGCCATCAGAAGAAATGGAATCCACTGTGTTATTTTTGCCAGCCTTTTCATGTTAATCCCCTACTCAGAAGGTGTTCTTTATATTTAAATGTTGTCTTGGGCTGAACTCATCTACCCCTTCACTAAAGTTGTTCAGAAGATTGCCAAATTTTCTCCATACCATTTGGGACATACAGAAAAGTAGCGGACAAACAATTTTGAAAGACTTCTGAGCATTTAGTTTGTTGAAAGCATAAATGGACTCCAAAAAAGGAAAATATTCTTGGCCACTTAAAATGAATCTCAAAGATAATGTGATTCAGATACATGAGACCCAATTTTTGGTTTAATATATTCTTACTATATAAGCTAGATACATTTGGGTTGGATGACAATGCAAGATTCTTTTTTCAATGTACTACATGCTTGTATAAATAATATTGACATCTTTTCAGAAAATCTTGGGAAAAAACTGCCTTATTATTGACACATATTGTCCACCTTGAAAGAATTTTAAGGTGTGCAGTTAAGCATATTAACACCATCATGGAACTTCTGGTTTTGGTCAAATGTGCAAAATAGGTTGCTGATTTCATTCAGCTAGTATCTCATCCCCATAATTCTCACATTATTTCTGGAAGATTAGTAGATGTGCTGTGGTAGTGGCATAATTAATATTCATGAGAAATAATTGTCAGGGGAGTTTGAGGCTCTTACAATCTGAATGAAAAGGGAAGAAGTACATTTTCTGATTATATTTTTTCTTGTGCAAACTGTGCACTGCTGCTTTTTTCTAAATAGAAGAAAGCCAAGAAATGAATGACAAAAAGATTCTGTCAGATCTATGGTATTTCTGGCTGTCTAGCCACGTAAATAATGTGGGGTGAAGCTAAGATGTGGGGGGAGGGAGCTAACCATCCATCCTGTCCCTCCTGTTTTTAGTTTTGCCCTTTGTAATTAAAGAAGAAGTATTTCATCTGCTGCAAAAATTGTGGTCTGTTTGGAAATAGTTAAAGGAGGAAATGAATAATTTCAGTCAAGGGAACACAGCCATCACCACTGCAGTGTTTCTTTCCATGGTATTTGTAGCAAATACAAACAGATGTAATGGGAAGCCAAAAGCTATGGAAGCCTTGAGTGGCATTGTATTTTACTGCATGAATGTCTCTTAATATCTCTTTCTCCCTCTTTCTCTCTCTTTGGAATTTTAAATAGAAGTCCTAGCTTAGGAATCAATAGTTCAATTAGATTATATGGTGAGCTCTTGGATGACTGTTAGGATAGCCAGGAGATTACTTTCCTTGGCTAGGAGGAGTGGCTGGTCTAAAATGGGAGATTATATCTGCACCTTGAGCTAATGTGCATTGAGTGAGACAAAACTACAGTAGGAAACGGGCATAAGCTTGTGGTTTTATATCATGCTTATTGGATACCTAGGGAATATTATAATTAGCTACCCAATATCTAGCATTGAGCAAAAACCATTTGTAACATATAAAAATAATGAAAGGAAGTATTAGGCCCAGATCCCAAAAAGCGTGTGCTTAACTTTAAGTATGCAAATTGTCTCATTGGAGTCAGTGAGACTACTGAAGTGCTTTAGTGTATCAGTGTATTAGTGCTGTGGAAAGAAACTTCAGATAGTCCTTTTTGAAAACAACAAAAATACAATTCTTATGCTGGAGTAAAATTTAAACTAACAGTTAGCTTAAAAAAATTCTTGAATATGTCTGTAACTGTGCAACCAATTCTATATAATAATCTTACAAATGGAGCAAGCAAAAGACAGAGTGTTATTTTGGCCTTTTAAAATAAATGTTTGCAAATTACATTTTCCAAATAAATTCAAACCAAATGTCTCTTGGTCTCTAACTTCAATGTGCATTGTACATGTGTCGATTGGAGTAAGTATTAGATACCTAGTATGAGAAGAGTTGAGCATATTGGCACTTGTACACATGACAGGGGTTTAGTCTTCTATGGCCCCTAAATTGAAATGGTGGGATTTTATTGAAACACATCTTTTCAATTTAAGGGTTTCATTTTTCCATCACATTATGACAAGGGGTCCAATCCTTTTTTTTTCAGTGGAGACTGCCTGTGGTTGGGAGTGAGCTGCCAGCAGGCCAAGTGGCCCCTGAGATGCAGGGGGCCCTGGTCCTTCCCTCCATGGTGGTGGCACCCTCAGGAAAGAGTTGGATTGGGTCGGGTGCTGCCTCCAAGATGAGGCAACCCCTGGCCCGCTACCAACCTGCCCAGGCAGCTCCAGGGCGCGCTGCCACTATGGAGAGGACTGGACCTCCCCGCAGCTCAGGAGCCACTTGGCCCACTGGCAGCTCTCCCCATGACCACGGTCAGGCTCTGCAGAAAAAAAGGATCGGGCCCCTTGCTCCTTATGCCTTTAGCAGGTGCTTGCTGAAGGCAGAAGCAGCAAGGGGCCCAATCCTTTTTTTTTCCAGCAGAACCTGTACCCCTCTCCTGTGGCCAGGGGATGAGCTGACTAATAGCTGCAATGTATTGTAGCAAATTAAACTACATCAGGACGTCATTTAGTTTGCAATGATGCAAACTGATCTAAAACCCCTAAAACTGGTGCACATGTAATGTGTAACGCCATTAAACCACACAAAATGACAATTTCGTCACATGTACATCAGGGCATTGTCACATGTAGAAGTGCCCTGTGTTTCTTATGTGGCTATGAGATCATTCATATAAATTATATCAGATTAAATAGTCTTTGGTTTGTAATCTCCACTCTCCAAACCTCCCTAAACTCCGATTTCAGCAAAGAAGAGGTATTTCATTATGGAAACCTTTCTTTTTTAAAAGATTATTCTATTAAGGATGTTACTTTGGCTTGAGTGGTGATAAGCATCTATTTCTGTCTGTTAAAATTTGTTTCATATAAATCTGCCAGTTATGAATAAAATATTTGTTTTAGGTGGTCTTCTGGTAAGCTCATAAAACAGAAACAAGTCTGCATTTTTAATTTAGAGGGCTAAATATCTTCATAAAAATGCTTTTATGGAAGCAACCTTTACTATTATAAATGATCTATTTGTTCAATAGGATTAATATTGCAGGCTTCCTTTGTGAAGCTTAGGCATTGCTCATTATCATAATATTTCTGGCTGAGAGGTTTGAAAAGGTTAGTCTTTATTCTTAGACCCACTAACTTAGAGAGACTGTAACGAATTGCAATTATAAAAACCACAGATTTTGTATTGATCAAATTCAAATTGCTTACTCAAAAAAACTAATTAGAAAAACATAAGAACAAGGGAAGAGGTTGGAGGGTTTAAGTCTAGTAACCATTAGAGCTGAGTCTACATTGTTTAGAATATCTATTTTCATATCACGTTGCTGGGTTTTTGGTTGTACCCATGTTGGTCTAAGGACACAGGCAGGCAAGGTTCTTTGAGTAGACGTGATATCTTTTATTAGACCAACTGAGTAGTTGGAAAAAACTTCTTAGGAAGCTTTCAGGTGCAATCACCCTTCATCAGGCGTAGGAAGTCTTTGCTGTTCTGACTCCAAGGAATGAGAGAAGCTAAAAGTGTGACAGGATGCCAGTGAAAATTTAAATAGGTAGAAATTAGGAAAACAAAAGGTAAAGCAGGGAAGGGAGGGGGGAAAAACAGGGCAGGGGAGGGAAAGCTAAAGGTGAGTAAGGAACATTCTATAGTAGTAGTAATTCAAGGTAGAAAAGAGGCTGTCTATGAAAAAGGAAATAGCTGGAAATGAGGAAGACAAAGGGCAGAAAAGTAGCAGGGTGGGGGAGTAAATGGGGTGGGGGAAGAAACGTGTAAGAGGTCAGGTCTGGCAGGTATCTGGTGATCAGATGTCAGGCAGGTTGTAATGTGTCATAAATCCAAAGTTTATATTGAGTCTGTGATTTTTTGTGTCCAGTAGATTTATGAAGTGAAGTTCATAGGCTCATCTACAAAAGGAGTTTTCGAAGCTCCCTTTGAGTATTAAAACTGAGAGATTGGAGAGGGAGTGATTGTCTTGTGAGAAGTGTGCCCCCACAGGTAGTTGGGTATTCTTGTCTTTGATAGATTTTTGGTGTGTGTTCATTCTGGTGTGCACTTGTTGTTTGGTTTCTCTTGCATATTTTCTGTCAGGGCATTTGGTGCACTCGATGAGATATATAACATTTCTGGAGGTGCAGGTGTAAGATCCAGGAATGGTGATGGTTCTGTTCTGGGGTGTAGTTATTGTGGGGGTGGTGGAAATGTGTTGGCAGGTTTTGCCTGACTTGTTCTGGCATGGTCTGGATCCATTAGGTGTGCTATCTTTGTTGGCGGCCTCTGTTGCATAAACAAGAACAGAAATTGGACCTGAAGGGGCAGGGACTGGGTAATATTTTCCCCCAAAATGATTTTTCTTATGCCAAAGAGTGCTATATTAGAACATAACTGTGTATGTATGAAAAGAGGGGGGATCAAACAGGACCTTAAAATGGCAACAAGATATTTACAGTTTCTTTTCTTTATAAAGCTAAATACTACTGCCAAGAGCATTACCCAAGGCTACCTGTATTTTTCCTGTTGTACTCTGGGTGAAGAGAATAATTCTTTTTTTATTAACTCATTCAGCTGGCTCCTGCATGGGTGCCATCAACTGAAATTTAGATCGATCTTTTAAAAAATCTGGATACTCTGTGAAAGTCGCCAGGGCAAAGAAGCATAATGGATACTGTGACACACACTTCTTTACCCTACCCTGGGCAAGAGCCAGACCATGGGGCTTCTTGCAGGCCAGATCTTGACTCCCTCTGGCTGTTTTTACACAGGATTTATGACCCAGATACCCTGTTCCAGGCAGACCCAAACCCTCAGACTGACCATGACTTCTCCATTGGATAATAGGCGAATTTTACTGATATGCAATGATAGCAGATAAGAATAATATGGGCAAGGCGAACAATTCTATATACCAGTCCTAGGGCTGTCACAGAGGGGAGATACATCTGGCCAATATGCAAGCTTCATCCTGTGGTTCTTTCTTGAATGTGAGATGTCAAGCAGTCTGGAGATTGAAGGCTGAGGCCCATCCCCCAGCAATGGGGTGGGTGAGATGTGCTGGTGGTGTGTCCTCTGTTCATGGTGGCTTCAGTCCCCCTCTCAGGGACCCTTTGCTGCTCTGAAATCCCTCCTTTTGTATCCCTTTTCTCCTCGGACTCTTCATTCCTGGACATGGTTGATTGGTTTCCCTGTGGTTGTCATAATGTCCATGTTCTGTCCCGTCAGCATATTCCTTTGTTTTAACAAACCCATCATGTGCAAACATTTTAATTTAGTCATTTACCAAGCCTTCTAATTTGGTCTGTTCATTAAAACTGGAAATCCCAAGGGCTCACTGTGACCTAATGCCACCTTAACTCATGTTATGGAACAGTGTGGTACATGTCTTCAGTTTCCCAGCCTGTGTGTCTGCTGGCTTCAGACACAGTGGGCCTTGAATGAAACTGTCACAAACAAGCTTTTAGAAACCAATTAACCCTTGCTGTTCCCCTGGACCATTATGCTAATGCATATCTACTTTACTTATAAGCCAGTTCCCAAAAGCAAGCCCCTAAATACCATTTTCTAGCCATCAGGCTGCTGGGTCCCATTTCCATGAAGGGGCAACAGACAGAGAACATCTGCCAAGGAATTCTACAAAGAGGCCAAAAGACAGGGACAGTGTTAGGCCTATTCAAACTAAGGAAGCCTTGTGTAACCCAAACACACCAATTTTATGAATGTTGAGCAGCACAAGCTTTACCAGAGCTGTGACGCATTCATTTTATCTGCATTGCACTGCATGGATGAAGATAACAGAACTATATAGCATTCAGTAAATGAGAGAGAATCACAAATATGAGGATTTTGGTACATTGTGTAGCCCCATGGTTAAGTATTTTGAGCATTATCTGGCTCTTAAACGTATTGAAGTCTATTAACTTTGTTGGAAAATAACAAAGACAAATAAAAAGGGAAGTATTTTATTGAAGCAGTTTGTGGCTTATTTTTAAGTGCTGTAATTTTATATCATGGTCGCAACAAGCTAGAGGTGGGCCCATGCCACAAAATTCAGGGACTGACTGAACCCAAAGAGTGAAAATAACTTTGTTTACATTTATCTGTATTCACACATTGGTGTACCAGATCAGTAAGGGGTCATGCAGCAGATATGTACATATTGGCAATAGTAGAAAACCTACGAGAAGCCTCATTTTAGCATCCCATAAGCTGCTACCTAATATCAAAAGCTTAGCTTTTAAAAGAATTTTGAACATAATAAAAGATGAAATAATCAGAATTAGTTACTTATTAGTTATGGATATTATTAGCTACTGTCTTGTGTCCTAATATTACAGGTCTTGCAGGTAATTTCTTCTGCTTCAGCAACCAAGACAAAGAGGGACAGGCTGCAACCACTTCTGCAATGACTTTATTCAGTGTCACTAGGTTATTCTCCCTCAAGAAAATACTAGGTGAAAAACAACCTGTTCTCTATGTGGCTGACAACCTGTGAATGAAAACCTGTCATAATGCTGACAAACACCACTGGTGACAATGGATGTATCTCCCTTTCTTGTGCTCGCTCCACTGAAAAGAGTTAAAAGGCCACAGCCAAAGCTGATACTATGTTGTTAAGAACTAAAGAATGGCAGTGGAGCTAGCCAATTGAGGAACAGGTATATTCAGTCTGAATTATGATTTCAAATTTCTGCTACAAAATCAATGGGTGATACAAACTGAGCTTATTCCTCTAAATACAATTATAGTCAACCTATGAAATAATCATAATTTGTTTGCCAGCATATTGCTTCTACAGAGGTGATTAGTCAAATCAAAGGCATTATTAAAAATCTAAATGAGTCTTGGAGGAGCGCATGGCTGACCATTCCCAAAGTAATCCAGAAATTTCATATCATCCAGGATCTGATCCTGAAAAGAGCTGTGTGCTTCCTGACAGATGTCTTATAGGTATGCATATTTTCATTTATTTGATTTGTATTTGGAAGGATTCACCATTATAAAAGACATGATGTTTGTCCCAATTGATATATAGGATCTTGAAAGTAGACTGTGGGTGCATTTACACAAGATGCTTTACTGTACAGTAAGTGTGCATGTCTACATGTGCACATACTTACTGTGCAGTCAAAATTGCTACTTGGCAGTAAATTTGTTACATGCAAATTCAAGTACAAAATTTACTTGTGAGTAGTTATTGTGCAAGAACGCATGTGTAGATGCCAGCTGGGAGCAAATTTGCTCCTGGTCAGCTCTGCCACTAGGGAGCTAGCTTCTGGCAGCTCGTTTTGCCTTATGAAAATTCCATTTGGGCTTTGAGGTAGTCTTAATCAATGGAAGTCCAAGACTAATATTTATCAATGATGGTCATTGTTGATTATGGGGAAAGTTGTCAGGGACCATGCATGGATCTGGCAGTGTGATCCAACAGGTGTCAGGAGAGAAACTGCACAATTAGCTAGCTAAAATATGTTATACTGCATAGGATCCTGCATAATTGCTAGATTATTACATAAAGCTAATATAGTCCCAGTTGGTGTGATGGCTAGTGAAATTGCAAACATACATTACTGAGTGATTATAGCAGAAGAAAATCTTGTTGCTCATAGGGCTCACATGCATGCTTGTAAGCTTTAGTGATGTTACTACAGAGGTTACTGATTCAGATCATATCACAAAGCAAGATGCTAAATAATGTGAAATCAGTGATATTGCTTTACATGTAGGTAATATGATCATGTTCAGGCTAAATGGATACACCAGTTCAAATCCCTCAATATGAGGGTTCGGCCAGGACATCTGCAGCTAGGCCTGCAGCTAGGCCTTGAGGGATAACCAGGAGGTTAGCTAGGTGGGTGTCTGGGTTACTGGGATGTCAGGTTGGGGATCAGTAGAGTGGGGAACTTGGGACTAGGTCTCAGGAGAGCTAAGAGGGAGATCTGAGAGATGTACCCCAGTGTACAAGTCAAGGTCAGAAGCCAGGAGAATCAGACAGCCGGGTGCTAAGTTCCAGGGAAGATCCAAGAGCAAGGAGAAGCCAAAGCTAACCCACGAGCCAGGGGAATCGGAGAGAGAAGTGAAAGCAAGGTTTGCCAGAGCAGACTGAGGCTGTTGTCAAGGTGTGCCTGTAGCCTGAGTTTGCAGGTGTGCTTAAAAAAAATCTATGAAGCACTCCCAGCAGCCTATCCAATTGCAGAAAACTGGGGTAGTTGCATTAGTCTGGGATCAGGGTCAGGTGTGGAAGCTCGAGAGTTCAGCCCAGGCAGGCCTGACTGGCCAGAGGCCCTGACACTCAGTGGTGAAGCAGTAGGCTTCCTATGCATCAGTGTGAATTCCTTGCAACATCCATGATGTTCATGCAGTGATGACAGGCAAGAAAACTGATATGACCTCAGTTTTCATCTGGAGAAGTGTAGTGAACAGGTCTGGGGCTAGGAAATGGCTACAATGCTAAGAGAACAAGGATTTGAAGTTTTTTCTTCCAAACTCCATTGTCTTAGAAAATTGCTCATTTCCTTGGGTGTATGAAACCTAAGCCCACATATATTTATGGAGGTGCAATTGGAAAACCAAACTATTACTCATGAACAAGAAACAGCAAAAGATGAGCTGATCATAAAGATGAGCTAGGCATACTCAAAATCAGGGATAACTTTGTGGACTGTAGGAGAGTTGAGGCAGACCTGGAGCAATATTCAGAGAAGTAGGAAGACATGGTGGCTTTTATGACAAGAAATCAACATATATGAGTGACAGTGTCAAAAACAGAAAAACAGGTTGTTCTAGAAAATGAGGAGGGCCTAGAGACTCCAGCATTTGGCCCCAAAGAAACCACTAGAAAAACTGGCAAGAGCTGTTTCAGGAGAAGGAAGATGGGTGGAAATAAGATTGGAGGGGTTTCAAACTACAGCTTGGAGAAAAAAATGGGAATTTGAGGAATTTGTATTTATTTGTAGAAATAAAAGGAAATGTAGATACTGTGTTATTGGGAGAGGAAGATGGGTCCCATAGGACATCTTCTTGGGAATGGGGAAACCAGGTTATATGCATGTTGTATAAGAAGCAGCAGCCAAGATCTTGTGTGGAGTGAAAAAAGGTTCAGAGTGAAAAGGTGTTAGGAGGGATTCAAATGTTATAAATAAGGTTCAGCAACTGTGGACATAGGTATCAATGAAGGCAGGGAGCATCATCATCACCATCACCATCATCATCATCATCATCACAATAGCGGTGTCCCAAAACTGAATGAACATTTCAAATTGAATTAAAGCTTGCCATGTTTTTCTTGTGAGTTCTTCTTTTCCCATTTCACTTAAATAACTCAATTGCAAAAAACCCCTCACCTATAAAACTCAAGAAAAATAAGACATGACATTATATAGTTACTTATTATAGAACTTGTTTGTGCAGTCATTAAAATATTTTTCACTTGTTGATGTATCTGTAGAGTAGATCATCAGAGAAGACTGAAATGAATGGAATATTAATGGAATGGAGGTGATCCAAGCAATCTAGCTGGTTAATATGCCAGCACAGAATGTTAGTTGTCTAGAAATAGCCTGTCTATACCAATTGCAACTGTATCACTCATTAAACAAACAAATCAATGAACTTATAGGTTTTCTACCTATTTTCAGTTTATTAAAAGGAATAACAGCTTTGGCACAGGACATTTCTTAAAGATTAATGACTGACTGGGTTAATGGTCCCAATCTGCTCCTTGGAGGAGCTTTCAGCTCCTCCCAGGCTGTCATTAATGCCTGGAAAAAGCCCTCTGCCTCAATTATTATTACTTAAATATGACAATGTTTGCCAAACCCAGTAGAGATTGATTTCCAAAGGGAGAGCTGTGGATTCTCAGAGCTTCTGAGGCAATACTGACCTCTCCAAAAGAGATGGGCCCATGACTAACATCTATGTGTTACTGATACACTAGGGTTTCATTGAGCTGCTTCTTTCCCTCCTGGAGCTCTGACATTTTTATGGTTCAACAAATATACAGAGTAGTTTCTCTGTCATTTAATATTTTGTTTTCCTTCCTTACTCCTGCAATTACTGCTTTCACTAAGGACTCTTTTTTTAAACTAACTCAGCCAAATTCATCCCTAGTGTAACTCCTTTGGAATTAGCAGATTGAAACTAGGAATGAATTTGCATCATTAAATGAGCAGACTGTCTAATCATGCAATGACTTCAATTCCATTGTGTTCTATTACAATGTTTCTCTTGGTATACCTGTATGATCATCCTAGTCTGCAGTACTGCTCTGACATCCTTTAACATTGAATGCAGTTAAAATGGTCTTCAGAAGATGTATATTGAGAAAAAAAATGCTCAGAATGCAGCAACAAAGTCTCTTTATTGTGGCCACAAAAATCACTACCTCCCGTGTAGCATGTGCATGCACGTACAGAATGCTAGCTGTGTAGGCTGACCATATGGAAATCCCAGAAATCTAGGACATCATCTGAGACACTGCTTCCCACCTCCCCCACCCTTGCTCTCACAAGTTGGCAGGGGTGGGGCTGTGTGCTGGGCAGGCAGTGGTGCCTCCCTGCTCGCTTGCAAGGTGCTCTGTGCCACTTTGACTCCTGGCTAGACTGTGCCCTTTGCCCCTGTGTTTTTACGACACCCATTATAATTCCCAAAAGATGGCCAGGACCAGCCTCTGAAATCTGGGACTGTCCTGGCTAAAATGGAGCAGATGGTCACCCTATGGTTGTGACTTCTACATCTATGAGCAGGTTTGGTTTCTGTTTAGGTGAACAATGTTACAGTGAGCAGCCAGCAGGACTCTGTGTGCCTTACAGTTTATGGGAATTACTATTGTCGCTAGGGGCACTCAGAAATATATCTTTCCAGCACACAGCACCTAACCAAGGGGTGGGCAATTATTTCAGGTGGAGGGCCGCATACTGACTTTTGGCAAGCTATCAAGGGCTGCATGGGTAGCCCCACCCCTTGGCAGGTGCCCCGCCCCCTGGTTGCCATCTTGGGACTGGAAGTCCCACCCCCTAACCTCTGACCTTTGCCACTAGATGTCGCTCCCCTTGCCCCTGGAAGTACTCCTTTGGGAAAGAGGGTCTGCCATCTTAGGGAAAAACCAACAAATTACATATTAAAAATCAAACACCCATAATAATATATTTTAATTTAATTTAAAAAATTAAATTTTGTCCTGATTTGTGGGCATTTGTGATGTATATGCAGAAGTGATTGCATATGTGGGTTTCTGGGGATATGTGTGTGGAAATGGATGTGGGTATGGGAGCCATGTAGTGCAGAGTGACCGGGCAGGAAAGTGGGAAAAGCAGTGGGGGGCGGGGGAGTGGAAGCGAGTGGGAGTATGGGGCCTGTACCCATGTCCAAGGGCCAGTGGGACCCAGAGCAGGGTAGAAGGAGTGTGGGGTGCGGGCTGGCAGGGGTCTGTAGAGCTGGACTGGGCTGCACCACCAGGGAGAAGGGGGAGCTGGCCCGGCTCGATAGAGCCCCTGCTGGCAGGGACCCCGCTCTCCCGCATGGCTGCCACTGGCTCCCAGGTACCTGTTCACTCCCAGTGCCCCAGCCCCAGCCCTGCGGTACAGGTGAGGAGCAGTGTGCAGCCCTGACCCTGCGCTTCCCTGTGGGGAATGAGCTGGTGCTCAGTGCAGAGGAAAAGCGCCCCTCCCCCCGCAGCCAGTGCCCCCAGCGGGGCTGTCCTGCCTCTCCACTGCATCACTGCCACCCTGTGGGGCAACAGGGGCAATGGAGAGCAGGCACAGGAAGTCCCACGTGGGCTCTGAGTGGCTGCACCACGGGGCGCTGGCCATGGGGGAGGGGAGTGGCCACTTTTCTCCCGTGCTGAACACCAGCTCATTCCATGCCACTGTTGCTAGCCTGGACCCTGCACCAGCTCTGGGCTTGCCCATCAGGGTTGAGGTGTGGCAGCAGTAGCTTGGCAGAAGCTGCTGCTTGGCATGGAGGAAAGTGTTTGCTGCAGCTGCCCACCCAGAGCCTGCACTGTGATAGGCTGTGGTGTGGCTGCTTCACCGCTGCCTTTGTGCTGCCCAGCGGCTGCTCCACTGCTGCCATGCTGGGCAGCACAGAGGAGATGGTGAAGCAGCTGCACCACAGCTTAGCTTGGTGTGGGCTCCGGGTGGGCAGCTGCAGCAAACACTGGGCAGTGGCGGTGGCTGGGGGGGGCTGCTTTTTTCCATGCTGAGCAGCAGATTCTGGGCAACAAGCTGGTGCTCAGCACGGAGGAAAAGTGGCCGCTCACTTTCCCTGTGGCCACTGCCCCATGCTGCAGCTGCTCAGAGTCGCATGGGGCTGCCTGTGCCTGCTTTCTAGGCACTGATGCAGCGGAGAGACAGGACAGGCCCTGTGTGGGCTGCGAGCAGCTGCAGCACAGGACACTGGCCATGGTGTGGGGGCATGCTTTACCCCCGCTCTGAGTACCAGCTCATTGCCCTGCAGGCAAGCACAGGGTCAGGGCTGCACACTGCTCTCCACCTGTACTGTGGGGCTGGGGCAGGGGCACTGGGAGTGAATGGCAGCCAGGTGGGAGTGTGGGGTACGTGCCGGTGTTCCGGGGCCAGTGCTAGCGGAGCTCAGAGCAGGGTGGCAAGCGTGCGGGGTCCCAGCCACCAGGGACTCTGGAACCAGGCTAGCTCCCCCCTTTCCCTGCTGGTGCAGCCCAGCCTGGCTCCAGAGAACCGTGCTAGCCCGCATCTCATGCTCCTAGCACCCCACTCTGGGCCCCACCAGTGCTGGCCCCGGGACACCAGTACAGGCCCCACAGTCCTGCTTGCTTCCACTTCTCCCGACCCCCACTGCCACTTTCCTGCCTGCCCACCGGCTCCTGGCTGCATGGCCAGACCATGGGGATCAGCAGGATTTGGCCTGGGGCAATCCCCACAGTCCGTCTCTGTCTCCCCGCCACCCCGTGTATTACCTGAATTTCCCACACCGGCACAGCCATGAACAGCCCCACAGTCCCAGGCTAGAAGTCCCTGCTATGTAGGGGCTTCCTGTTGTAGGAGCCGGCCAGGGCTTTCCCTGGGTCCTACTGCCCCTGGCTCCTGTCATCTTTGACAGGAACCAGGGGCAGATAAATATTAATTTTCTAAATTTTTTAGGGTCCCCACAGGCCAGATAGATGTCCTGGCAGGCTGGATCCAGCCTATGGGCTGAATTTTGCCCACCCCTGACCTAACCACTGCCTGGTACAGTCCTTGATGCTTTTTATTTTCCCTGGCTAAAGAAACACGTGTGTTGCTTTTCTACAAATTCCACTTTTGTGTGTCCTATGGATGGATGCTTTATGGACCTTAGCTATGGGTCTGGATGGTGATCTCTGAGATGCTGAGGTTACTTCAGAAGCAAATCACTGGGCTTTTCTTTTATAAGAATACCAGCCATTGGGAAGTAGAGAATGCTTATCTGTATATATTTTTCCTATGGAGGCAGTAAGAAAAAAAACCCAAAACTGACTTTTTGCTGAAAAAATGAGCATTTATGTAAAAGAATACAAGTTCATACTATTTATAAATACCTTTCCTATTAAAGTACCCTACTCAAGACTTCTCCCTAAGGAGTTAATTTTAAGGAACATGTAACAATGTCAAAATTCTCTATGACCATATACAACAATTGCTGTTTTATTGCTTAATAACCTGGTAGGGTTTTTTTGCTTTGATATTTCTTATTTTGGTGATCATGAAAGCTTATAGACAATTTTCAAGGGATATCAAAGGTAAAGCAAGCAACACATTGCTTCTACAGAAATACTGTTTATATTCTTAGTATTGCGATCTCCACTGGCCCTGGGACATAGGGAATGCATGACTCTGGGTTTGTAGCAATTATTTTAAATACTTTTGACTATCATTACTATGTGAGCAGAACTTTATGTACCATCAATATTTAAAATGTAAATAAAATAGTTCTTTAAAAATGAAATTCACTTAAAACATAGTGCTGCTTGAATGTTGAGGAGCCATTATGTTTAATAGCATTTTTAAACTATTAAAGTTGAGTGGTTACTTTTTATTTTGCATTTAGTCACTCATGGGAGACATTTATTTTGTCTTACACTCTACAGATAGTGTTGCTGTTAGTAGAGAAGGTTCTCATTTTGAATAATGGCCTCATTTTTATAATATCTCTTAGTATAATATATTCATATCTTAGAGAGGAATGAAAATTCGCAAACTGTTAAGGGGTGTGGAGAAAACCTGATGAAATGTGTTTCTGTAAAGCTACAGAATCTTGAGGGGGAAAATGGGGAGGAGAGCAGAGGAGTGAATATTTTATTTCAATAGTAGTTTTGCTTGAAGTTAACATCCTTTACTGGCAATGAGGACATCAATAGGAAATAATAAAAAAAAAAATCCCATAAATTGTGGTATGGAGTATATATGACTTTTTGCAGTTTCCTTGGACAGTGAACTCCAGGACAACCCAGAATGGCTGACTGCATGAAAACACAGAAAGAAATTATGGAATTAGATGCAGCAGTTTTATAGCCCTGACTTAGCTTTATGTAGGCATTTGAGAGCCATTTTTGCCATTTTTTTATTCACTTTTTATGGATATTCCAGCATGTTCCAGTGATTCTCTTTTTATGCTGTGGTAGCACCAAAAAGAAAGGCTCATTTATTTGCTACAAACCTTGCAGAAAAAATGAATAAAAGACTGATTCATCGTTTGTTCCACACAACATAGTTTTTCTATTACTTTTGGGTACCTTGCCAAATGCCTGGTTTTATATTTCCTGATCCTGAGTCCTTTGAAATTCAATCCAGAGAAATGGATAAATTGTAGGTGCATTAGTCCTTTTGGACATTCTTGGTTCAGACAGAGGCATAACCAGGGACCAGAAACTGATGCAGGATTGAAAACAGTAAGATCATGGGTAGGATGATGGATATTTGACTCAGAAGGATACTTCATAAAATGTGTAGCTTCCATTAGTACCCATGGGAGTTTGATCAGGGTGGTATATGCTCCTCAGTATTTTATTCTCTTTTGAATGGCTTCATTTGAAATGTAGAAGTTTAGCATTAACTTCATTTACAATTTTGTAATTGCAAGAATCGCATATGGGCAAGTCAGCAAGAAAGTCTATGGGTTTAAACAGGACACTTGACCTATGGAATATTTGACTCAAATTGTTTTGGGAAAGGAAAAGAAAGTGATTCCATTTAAAGTTTATCAGTCTAATAGAGCCTTCATGAAAGGCACGGCAATGTAATCAAAGTCCAAAAAATGAAACTATCCTTTGATTTGTTGCTTCGATGGTATCTTTTTTAAATACTTAGTTTTAAAGGAAAGATCCTTGAAAATTCATTTTTTATAATGCAAACAAAATCTGTATGGAATCAATCAACACCTTTTCCAGTGCCAATTTATCATTTTTCTTCCCATTTTGTATTCTGTATTATTGCCTGGTAAAGGTATTTAACAAGCTTTAAGGAATCCTTTTGTATAAAGGATTGCTAATAAATGGAAAAGATCCTATTATTTTGTTGAAATATGTGGTAAGGTGGCCTTTTCAGTGAACATAAGCCTCTTCAACATATCTGTATTTCTGTTAAAATATCGATTTAAAAGATGCCTAACGGTGTTACTAAAATGATGTTATTTTACATTTAAAAATAAAAGGTACCACACCTTCTGAACTACATGAAGACTGGTTATGTGTAAAATAAGTGCAAGCATAGTTGGAAGAACAGCTTTTGCACTCTGTAATTTTTGAGCTTTTTAAGATTGTTTCAATTGCTGCACTAAAAGAATTTGAACTCCCAATAATTGACATAGCATTGTGATTTTTATGTGGAATCTATGGTCTTTTGAGTATGAAACATAATTGCTGCCTGCTTTTAGAATAGTTTCCCTTCAATAGTATTATATTTTGTTGCTCTGATTAAAATAAATTAAACAATTTACTTCTTCCTTCAGTTAATATTTTTGTCTTCACTTATGCCTCCGTTATCTATAGAATCTATAATCCATATTTTATATCATGACTGTTGCTACAGTATCTGAATATCTGCATAATTAATTAACACAATTTGAGGTACAGTCATAGCTAAGGATAGAATTCTAATGTAAATAAGAATTTTAAAGATATTGAGCTAGCATTTCTTCCTCAGACAAAATTCCCACTGAACTTTAAACAATTCAAATAACCTGTAATGTTCAAACTAGAGTTGTCAAACGATTAAAAAAATTGATCATGATTAACTGCACCATTAAAGAAATTAGTCGCAATTAATCGTGATTTTAATTGCACAGCTAAAAACTCAAAATGATGCACAGAAAAGCTCAAAGGTATGCAAAATTATTCAGGTACTTTGTATGGTTGGGGGTGTGTGTGGAGTGTGTGTGTGTGGGGAGGGGGAATTTGTGAAGGTGTGGGGGGCTGTAGATGTGTATGGGGAGATTTGGAGCCTGGGAAGGGGTTTCTTGCATACCCTAGCAGGATGTGGGGTACTGTGGGTCAGGAGTGAGGGCCAGCAGCAGGGCTGGGGGGCGGGCTGTAGCTTGGGAGTAAGGGGCACGGGCACACACACACACACACACACCCCCAGCAGGTAAGTGTGTGGGAGTGGAAGGGGTGTGGGTGAACGAGGGGGAGGGGGCAGATAGAGGCCTCACAGTGAGGGAGGTAGTGGGGCAGGGGCAGTGGCTGGGGTGAATGAGGCCCTGCGGCTAGGGTGGGTCATGTGATGGAGCTACAGGCTCCAGGGGTATGAAGGGCTGCTCCTGCCACTGTGCACACCTCCAGGGGAAGCATGGGTGGCATGGGCCCCCTGGATTTGTCCATGAGGCGGAGGTGGGCTGTCACTGCGCACTGGGCTGTGCTCCTTGATTCCATTGCTCTGGGACCCACACGACGCCATGCTGTGCTTCCTGCCACCGGGTGGACAGGGGATGCGGTGCAGGCAGTGTGCCCTCCCAGGGCAAAGGCAATGGGGTGCAGAGCCCCATCCCACAGTGGAAGCCCACCTCTGCCACATACATAAATCTGTGGGACATGTGGTCCTCCCAGCGGGAGCCCCCCTGCACTCCTGGATAAGCAGCCTGCAGCTCCATCCCATGACCCGTCCTGGCCCCAGGGCCCCATTCACTCCAGGCCCTGCCTCTACCCCAGTCCCTCCATCACCATGGGGGCCTCAATCTGCTCTCCCTATGTCCTTACCTCCCCCACACCCCTTCCCCTTCACAAACTTGCCTGCTGGGTGCTGCTCCACATGCCGCCGGGCTATGTTCCTGGCCACCTGAAGGCTGTAGCTACCTGCCTGTGCCTGTGCGTGCCCCTCCCCGCATTGCTGCAGGCACCTAGAGCCCGCACCCAGGCTGCCCTGCCGTCTTCTGTGCTGCCATCACTGCCCCATGGGGCGACCCAGAGTCAGCAGTGATGGCAGTGGAGTGGAGCCCAAGCTGCGGGCTCCAAAGCCACGTGTGTGATTAACGTGTTAAAAATTAATGCAAACAATGATTAACACATGAATCTCATGCATTAACTGTGATTAATTGACAGCCCTAGTTCAAACATTCATAAAGACGTGTCTAGTGCATTTTAAGGCTTTACTATTTAAAAGAATGTAGTCAGATGTGAGACTTTAACCCTTATTCCTTGGGTTATTGTACAGATCTGTTTCCTGAGGAGGTAAGTGGGTGTCCTAGAAACACAGAGTTTCCTGAGGAGTTAAGTAGGGAAATGCTTTATTTGTATTACAATAGTACCCAAATGCAAGGGCTCTATTACATTAGTCACGGTTAGAAAAAATGGTCCCTGCCAAGACATTCTCCAGGATAAGTTGGAATTTGCTGCAATTACTTGACTCCTAGGTGAGTTTTTCCCCCAAATTATCGGGGCGGGGGGGGCAGGACCCTGGTCTTAGGTTGAAGTACTGGCCTCAGGCAGGTGGTGGATCAGCTCTGGCTTCAGCCCTAAGCCAGGGGCTGAAGCTGGAGCTGAGCTGCTGTGTGCCTTGAGCCAGGGTGGGTTGGGTGGTGAGGGAGGGGGCCTATGGCAGACAGAGAATGGGGGAGACCACAATGTAGCAAAATTTTAAAAAACAGTTTGAACAGGAAATTCCAGAACAAGAAATCACACACAGACTGGACTGTGTTAAATATGGTTTAACCAGGGGCTGTGGATTTTTATCCCATTACCTGGATTAACTTTTGTGACCCCATTGTTCCTATAGGTTCTTTTCTTGTTTGCTGTCTCCTTCCCACTTCCCCCTCTTCCTCTCTCTCCTCCCTTCCCCCCTTTTATGTTCAAATCACTCACTCCACTTTATACACTGCCCTGTGCTTATCCTTTCACTGTACCTGATGAAGTTAGCTTGAGTTCATGACAGCTTATTCTCTCAATATATATAATTTAGTTAGTCTATAAGGTGCACATCTATCCGGCCTTCTGCCTGACTGCACAGCTAACTACCTCTGTCTGCTCATTAATGGTGGGCGCATCTACACCTGGCTGTATGGCGCCTTTGTTACTGTGCTGTCATTTAGTACTTCCTTTTGGAAGTACTTTAAGATGGCACAGTAACAGCCCATACTGTGCCACGCTGGCCATGCACAATTATTTTTGGACGCTATGTTGCCATAGCAATGTGCTATAACGAGGGAGTGTATTGCTATGGCAAAGTAGCGGTGGCATCACGGTTTTTGCCAACAGATGCTACCACACTGTAACATTTTATTTAGATGCGCAACTTAGGTATTGCCTTTATTCATCCACTCTGAAAGATGGAAAGTGCCCTTTACTTCCTTGGCTTATGAAATCATTCACTAGATGGCCGGTTAAGGCAAAGAACTTGTGTCCTGTGTCCTATGTGGCTGGAAACTGATTCTGGAGTAATCATTTGGGAGACTAAATGGCAGGTGTTGATTCTGATGTTTAGACTGGATGCTGATGAGACGCATCTTCCTATCTGATTACTTGAGTCTTTGTGACAGCAAGGGAAAAAATCAGGACCTGATTGGGAGCAGGAGGTGGGAAGATTTGGTGAAGTCTTTGGACAGACAGAATGGAGGCTTCCAATGCACTATTCAGGACACAGAATAAAGGCTCTATTGTACTCATACTTGGAGTTTAGGGGCAGCTTGTTATAAATGTGTTTGCTATTATGGAAATCTTTTACTAAAACTATTGCATATCTTCTCGAACATGGGTAGTGGTGCAAAGATTTAGTCCTACTTGAAATGTGCAAGTAACCCCTTTTGATGTGTTTGATTTTATATACAATTTGTAATGCAGTGCTTTTAATTTGATGATGATGTTCCTGTGAGGACAATGGTGTTTCCGTGATGCTTCACAGTAAGGACGGTCCCAGGCCCAAACTTGTGACTGCAAATAAATTGCAGATTCATTTTTTAAGAATGCATAGTAATATACCACAATGAACTTTGTTAGAATTTTAAAAAATGTACTGAATAGTCATAAAACTGTGCAAAATTAGAAAGCTGTGTGCTCTAGAAAGATTTTAGTGCTATGGAAAAACATAAAGAATAAGCCCCACAAAAGTACCCACAGTAACTTTCTGCGCCAATGTATAGTTTAGGCATAGCAAAGCACCTTACCTCTGCTACTATACTCCAATAAAAGTGAATTTCTTGATACAATTTTTGGGTAGGGGAGGAATCAATTGGGTAGAATGAAAGATAGGTAAGTACTGTGGTAGGCAAATGTGAGATGACACACAAGAAAGTTATTGTTTATGTGCTAACAAGTTATAAAGGAATAGATTGTTTATATAGTTTCCAGCCCTGATATGAACTGTTGAGGATGATGGTGGGGTTAAAAGCTCTCAAGGCAGAGAAAACTTCAACCGACTGGAGGTATTTCTATCGTCTCTGGGCAGGCTTAAATTCTGCCTCTTCATTAAGCTTTATTACATTTTGTCATTATCTTACTGCAGCATTGGAGAATGTCCCAGTCATTCTTCTTACCCAGTATTTGTTGTAATACATGCTTGTATCCTTGTGTTAAGTTACTGCTGGACAGCTGGGCAAAATAAACTCCTGTCTCCTGGGGTCTATAAAGAAAAGCATTTAAATACTGGACACTGGTTCAGCCTGACTTCTTGTAATCTTTTTTCTGCTTAGATTTAAGCCTCCTTTTGATTCCAGTTTATTTTCCCTGTGAAGGTATTTTAATACTGGAGTCAAGTCACCTCTCAGTCTTGTGTATGATAAGGTAAACAGATTGAATTTAAAAGTTTATCATTGCAAAGCATTTCATCTAACCCTCAAATAATTTGTGAAGCTCCTTTCTCCACCCCCACCAAGATTTTGATAATGGTATATTAGTTGTGCACAAGTCTAGTCTCACACCTACATTTACTCACTACTACTCTGTAAAGTGGAATGAGAAAACAAAAGTATTGGGAGGAGATCAGATCCAGGATTGCACTTTGTTTTTATGTTTAACATGGAAGACATGCTCCCTAACATGTGAATGTTGTGGTATGAAAAGCCAAATCAGCAAAGTCCCAAATGTCTCAGCTGGACTCTACTGGGCCCTGATGTTGCTAATTCTTTGTAATAAGCAATCAAGACCTCTAGTGTTTTGGGCTAGGTACAGACATTCAAAAAGCTCAAAGCAGAATCGCTCAAACTTATGCGGGTGTCTAGAAGCAGCATAGGTTACTTCGGTAGCAAACAGAACACATGTTCACCCTTGGTGGGGGGTGGGGGCATGCAGGCTGCCTGCACTGGCTGAGGCCAGCAGGTTGGGGATGCTCTTGTATGCCTCCAAGTATACCCTGCAGGCTCCCTAGGCTGCTGGAGGTTGCTGAGTGCATCCCTGTGTCCAGGCCACCCCTGATTGGCTCCCAGGACAGACGAGCATGTCTCCTCCTACTGCCAGCATCTGTCAACTGCAGTCAGGTGTGGAGGCAACTGTGTTTGTCTGTCCCCTTGCAGCCAGGTCTGCTCCCTGGTGCTGCGCATACTTGTGGGGACATGGGGGTTCCTAGGTGGGCTCCTGCATCCCCACCCAGGGACCTCTGTGCCCGTCCCCCCATTCCCCCCAAGCAGGTGCAGACTCAGGGAGCCCGATCAAGCTGCAGGGCACAACAGAGAACCCCTCCCTCCCCCCTTCTCCACCACCATCAGCAACTGTGTTGACTGCTCTGTGAGAGCTAAGGGGTGAGGCCAGCTGGGTGCTTGGCTACAGAATAGAACGTGGGCTGAGGCTAGTGCACCTCCCTGTGAGGCAGGGGGAGCCACAGGGCCTATCCTAATTTGAATAAGTTTGAGTGCACATTAATCCAGGACTATCTTAGATCAGGTTCTGCCATTTTCAGAGCAGATCATGTGCCCTGAACTTCTGTATGGTTATTGGTTTGGTTGCATTTCCGATCACTTACTCTGGATTATGTGTAACCTTGCCTTGGAGACTAGTCTTGTACCAATGAAACCCTTTTCAGCAAGGGGTTATCATTTATTACATAGCTCTATGGTACTTGGCACAACAAGTCCCAGCCCAGTTATGGGCTTCAGGTATTATCACAGTATACATGCTAACTTTATTATGAAAATAAAAGTCATAAAGAAGTAAGGCTGGAATGGACTTCAAGACATCGTCTAGTCCAACTGAGGCATAGGAGTTTTGTCATTGATGTCAGTGGGAGTGTGTTGTGGGCTTTGAATGAAGCCCCATGTTAGATGTTTTTAGCTTAAGAAGCATCTAGGGCCACCATATAACTTTCCTAAGTCTGTTTCAACAATTTATAAATAAATAATGGCTAAAAAAAGGATTGCATAAAGTTTCTTATGAATTATGCCATTTGTAAGCACGTATTTTTCTGCAACAAATCAGTGACAGAGGTAGAGCTAGATGAAAATACATTTTTATGTTTGTAAAAGGACACAAAAAATAACACCTACTTGTCTCAAAGTCAGTGATCTTTTCGCAGTGAGGGAAAAAGTTGGTGCATTGATCAACTGAAGTGCTGCACAGACTATAAACCAAAAGTCAGGAGGAGGAAAGAACAGCAAAAGGAAATCATAGCAGAAGATATAACAGTAGACAATCTACTGAAAATAAACCACTATCTTTTTTTTTCAGTTTTTATCTCCAAATTAGACTACATCTCATTGTCTGCCTCCCTTGACCAGGTATAATAAACCTTTAACATTTGGTTTCTGTTTTTTTCCTGAGAAACTTTGAAGGAATTGTGGAGAGAATCAAGACAGGTTTTTAAAAATTCTGATCAGGTTTCCTCTGGAGTCTTGCTGCTGGAAGAATGTCTTATGGGTAAATTTCCACTCTCTCAGCGGGGCAGTGTTTTGCATGAACCAACTCCCAGGAGAAAATGTTGTGTGCTTATTCTATACAACAAAGCTTAGGCAGCATCTCCATATTAAGCTGACCAGAATGGGGGAGGGGAAGCAATTGACCTGAAAAGGTTGAGGGTGGGGGGAATGCAGTTCAGATTTCAGAAGCCAGACATAGCTATTCACAAAACTTTAAAAAAAAAGAAAAGAAAAGAAAAAAGAGAGAGAGAAAAAAAAATCTGTGAAATATTTCTACAGATTTCAGTTTTCTTACTTGATAAAGGTATATGACTATTACGTACTAAAATATGCTTGCTAATGATATGAGATAAAGCTTCTCAAACAAGAAATCCTTGTGAAGAAATTTAAAAATCCTTTTGCAGAGAAATTTTTGGATCTGCAGATAAAGGGACAGATTCTAATCTCTGATAAATCACTATAAATCTGCTCTAAATTTTCTGGAGTTACTCAGGGTTTACACCAGTTCACCTAATTTCAGAATCTAGCACTCAGTTGGATTCTGTAATAAATTATAAGGTCCAATGTCTGGTAACTATTTTGTAAATCATATTTATCATAATAAATTGCTTTTGTTAGTGTTGTGCATAACATAGCAAACCAATGTGTCTTTTTATATTCACTAAAAATGTGCTTCCTTTCTGAACCTGGGTAGTGATACATGCTATCATACTAATAGAGCTTATTGTTAGAAGGCTATTTCTTGATATGGTTCTGTGATTCAATATTTTTAATTATCTTTTTATTACAACATGTACTAGGTCCTAACATACAGTAGATTTACTGATAAGGCCATATACCACTTGTATTGCATCCATTTACAGTCATTTTTATAATGGTATCTTACTAATAAAATGTTATCTTATTCATTCAATTTGTGTGTAATAAATCAACAGCCTGTTCTTTCTTCTCCTGCAGATATGGGTATAAGTATGTATGACTATGTGCATGTACTAAACCTGATGATGTTGCTTGCATACAAATGGAAATTAGCTTAAGAGCATTAATGAAAGCATAGCTGTTTGCTTGTGACCCGAGTAAAATTAATATTCTAAATAAAATAACATGGGGCTTTATTTTGAAGCTTTGCCTTATGCAAGTGCATTATGATAGGTTGAAAAGATACAACTATCCATGTTTTTCTTTTGTTCGAGGCAGAAATCACATATCACTTACTAGAGAAATTAATAACAATAAACTGCACATGCTATTGTCTTCCTAATTGTTTTTCTTTAGCAGTATAATATACATAATGGTAGATTAAAGAAAGCTTCATCCCCATGCTTTGAACTTAGCTTCCAAGAAAGCAGCAGTTTCATTGTGCATCATGTCAAAGAAAAATCAGTGGAAGCCGAAGTATTAGGATCACAAGAATATGATGCTGTGACAAAAAAATGTCACAACCTTGGTCTGAGTTACTTATTGTAGTCCATGAAGTTGGTTAAAGTTTAAAAATGTTTGTAGAAGACCCTGTGGCTTCTCTCATCCTCTTGTGTAGAACATGGTGGTGCCCTAGGGATCCTTCAGTGCTGCACAGGCTGTGCTGGCAGTGAGTGGTCCCTCCCCCCGGGCTCTCTCCTATTGAATGCCACTGGGAAAGGCAGCCTCAGAGGCCCACTGGTTGCATGTTAATTACTCATGGACCACATGCAGTCTGCCATCACATGCTGGTTCCTTGCCAGCTGGCAGTACTACGGCCCTGTCGTAGAAGAATAAACCAAATGAGATTTGAGTTTCAGGAAAGTATTTTATAAAAGTTAGAAGGCATATAAAAATGACTTTTTATAAAACATTGCAACTTTTACAGTATGCACAACTAAATAAAGTGCTGAGCATGAACCAACATAGAGCTCCCCACCAAAACCCCACAAAAAATAGTAAAGCTATGTATAGGGCAACAGGTCTTCTGCTAATTTTGATCTCTGTTGCTATATTGATTCTATATTTATAACTTTTCTAGACCTTCCAATATGTAGGTAAGTAGTGTTCATTTGGTGTGTAGGTAATTGTATTCATTTTTTGGGTATCATATCTTTACGATGCTGACATAAAGATAACTGACATGGGATCTTTCTAGAAAAGAAATATAGAACATTGTTAAACAACTTCAAACAATATATTTTCAAATGCAAATGTTTAGGACACAACATCTTTTAAAAAACTGAAAGCTGGCTATGGACAATGCTAGGCTTTCTCCTTCAGTTCTAATGATGCTAACATAGCTTTTGATCTGTCTCTCTAGTGGTTGCCAGAATTTATCCATATAGATCTTCCTTCAGTGTCAGCATTATCTTGTGGAGAATAAAAAATGGGATCTAAGGAACGTGTGTTATTGGCTAAATTTAGCTTTTGTGGTGTTTACCATGGTCATCTTAAGTGTTACGAGGGATTTGGGGGTAATTACCAAAATCAAGCAACCTCCTAAGTGGAGAAGTAACTTCTGTGTCAGCATGAAGGGAATGTTTTTTTAGATTGCACCCCCCCTCCAGTTCCCAGCATGGCAGAGACCCATGGGGCTCTGAGCCAAGGATCATGCCTGCAGCTGCAAGGTGGTCAAGGGTGGGGGAGTGGAGTTGCACCACATGGACCTTCCTGATCCTCCTGACAACTGCAGGCATGAGCCATGGCTTGGAGCCTCCACCACTGCATGGATTGGGCCCAACCCTCCCAGGCTCTGAGCCAGCAAGTTGGGGTGGCCTGAATGGTGGGGGACTCTGCTCCCCTCCACCCGCAGTTCCCAGCCTAGTGTACTGCTGTGCAGCCCTGGCCCCCCCAGATCCAAGCAAGCAGAGCTGGGGGACACATGAAGTGTAGGCTCTGTTCCCCTCCTAGGTGCCACTGACAGCAGACAGCCAGCAGGAGATGGGGCTTGGAAGAGGGACTGCGCTGGCCAATCAGGGGTGGCTGGCAGAAGTTTACAGCAGCCTTCTGGGAGGTGTGCTCAAGCACCCCCAGCCTGCTGCCCTTGGCCAGTGCAGGCTGCCTCCGTGCCCTCCTCCCCTCCCCCCAAGGGCGAAGTGAACATGAGTTGTGTTTGCTCCTGAACTAATCTAGGGTGCTTAGAAAAAGTCACAAAAGTTGATGCAAATCTGTCTAAGGCTTTTTGAACCTCTGTACCTGGTCTAGGACTGTTAACGTTCATTTAGAAAAGATTCAAAGCTTGATTAATCTTGTTTTAAAAAACTTTTTTCTTTCAAATTCTGATAGTTTTCTTTAAAAAATGGCATGTGAGGACTATGCATTTGTCTGCTGGTTATCTTTATATCAGCCTCTTTAATTAAGCACTTATTTAGTACAAATTAAGCACTTATTAAGTACAAATTGTTAATTCTCTCCTTAAGGATGGTACATTTTTTAATTCTGATTACAATACTTGCTAAATGATCTCTAAGAAGCCTTCTGATTGTCATTCTTTGGGCTCAATCCTCCTCCATTTGAAATCAAAGAATATGTTTGCTGTTGACATCAATGGGATAGGTTTTAGGCCATCTTGACTAAAATCTCTAACTTCTAGAAAAAATAACAGAAAATTCCACCTATGTGTAACATATACTACATTTGATATTTTTAGTTACCACAGTTATTTTTAATAAATACTTAATCCCATTGATCAAAAAGGCAATTTCCTTTAAAGCAGTGCTTAATACATTCATATACTGATGCAGAACGATACCTATATTGACCTGCTGCCTTTTTTTTTTTTAGGGAATTAAAATAATCTAGGGAGTATCATAAATCCAAAAACATGATCTCGAGTGCTATGTTCATGGCTTAACCTTAATATTAAAAAGACCTGTGCTTTTTATTTTAGTTTTTTTTATTGTTTTAAGCAAAAGCTGTAGCATGCTAAAACACCTGAATACCTCCATATTCAGAAAAAGAGGAGAAATGAGAGGCATTCTGAACCAAACTGGTGTCCTATCAGTGCAAAACCCCAGATCCAAACAAATTGTTGAAAAGTTGATCCAGATTTAGCACCTCAGTTACATCTCTAGTAAAGGAAAGAAAGACTGAACAATTATGAATTCTGTCAAAAACAATAGCACTTTCTAATCTGAAAAGTCCGACTTTTCCACACAAGTATTGAATCAAAGGCAAGAATTTAATAAAAAATTGTTCCTAAAACTTTTTATTGAAAGGATTAGTCATTCTTATTTTAGTTAATGGTTTTAGTCTGATGAACTGTATTCAAAGATAAAACTAGAACAACTGGAGGTCACCCTAGAGTCTTTGATGCCAAGTTTGGAATATTGAACATGCTGATTTAATCACTCTTATATATTTTTTCTGTGTATACTGGAGACTTAGGCCCCAATCCAGCAAAACATGTAACCATATGTTTAACATCAATATAAGTGCTCATGTGCTTAATGCTTAAGCATGTGCTTAAGTACTATTCTGGATCAGATCCATTTTTTCAATTAATTTTAATGTGTAAGCTTTGAAAGTCACAGAAAATTCACTCAGTATTTACTGGTAACATTTTGGGAAGGATATAGTTTAGTCTTCATATCTAATAACAATATGGTGAAGGGATAAGTAATAAAAAACAAGAAGTCATTGATATAGAATTTAGATCACTTGCTAAGGTGGACACAAGTGAGCAATATGCATTTTAATATGGCCACATGAATAATTACATATCTAGAAACAAGGAATGAAAGCCATATTTAAAGGATATTGAAATAAATAGTCATAGTCATATATGGTCAGCTGAACATGAACTCCCAGTGCAATACTTTACAAAAAAGGATGATATGGCCCTTGCATGTAAAAAGAGGGATGTCTATTTAAGATTAAGATTCAGGAGTAGATGCCCAATAACAAAGAAGGTGAGAGATTTGTTGCATCTAGTTGAACCAGTGTTAAATGATTGAAGTAGCTGAAAATATTGGTATTGTGGATTCTGCAAGCTGCTGATGTGCCTTTTGTCAAAAATGGGAGCGGGTGATGCATTTAAGTACTGGGCTGAGAAACTTAAGGTATATCTAATTGCTTCTTGGGGTTAACCTTAGGACTGTTCTCAAGCTCATACCTGCCAAATGTTTAACACTGTAGACTGCTGCTGAACTTCAAGGCCTGCTCCCAGCCCTTTCCTTTCTGCAATGTATTAAGAACTTGCCCAGGCATTGCAGGACCTGAGAATAAGGTGGTTTCCCGCAACAACCCCACAACTCTCCATTTCTGATTTCTGGTTCTTCTGTTCCCCACTTTCTGTCTCTATTGAATGTGTTTTTAGCCAAGTACAGGCTGGAGTAATGCAGTTGCTAAGGCTCACAGTTGACAGCCCAGAGGTTGCAAGTTTGAGGCCATAGCAGAAGGGCTCATGGCATATCCCTGTCAGATTCCAACGAATCTGCAGATTCTGCTAAATACCATGTCACAACAACATAAAGTAGGAAGGAAGCCAAGTACAGAAGGGATGATAAGTAAACTGCTAACTGGTTCCTAGAAAGACTTTTCTCAAGGAAAAGGATGCACAATGTAGATTGCTTTGGTATGGACCACAGGGTATGATATAGATATAAGGGCTAGGGACAGCAGTTACACATAAACTGGTTTAAATGATCAAAAACTGGTTTAAACCAGTAACAGAACAGAAGCTATGCGCACATAAACCAGTTTCAAAACGGCTAAAACTGGTTTACGATAAACCTGCTTGAATGTAGTATCAGACTTAACTAATTTGGGTCAAACTGGTTTACAAAACTTCTGTCCCAGACCCTTTCCTGATTCACATTAAATCATAGTTCCCCGGCATCCCAGCATGCTTTGCAGCCCTGGGCTGGGCTATGCTGTCTGCTCCAGCAGAGAAGGGGGCTGTCCCCTTAGACAAACCCCAGCTGGGGTCTGGGCCCTGGGAGGGGGGTTAAAACCTCCTTTCCCCCAGTTAAACCCACCTTCCCCAGAGTACAGAGCTGTCCTGCTGCTAAACTTACTGAAACTCACTGCTGGTTGCGACTGCAGACTACAAATCCCAGAGGTACCTGGAAGCAGAAAGAAGTAATGACCAACCCTGCAGAATCCTGCTGCTGTAATTCTGGACTGCGAATCCCAGAGACCTCAGGGGCAGCAGGAAGAGGAAGTGAATACACAGTCAATGATGGCTACATGCCAGAGAGACATGCTGTAGTGCCCCGAGGCTTCTGGTCTGAGTCACTGCAGGCATGTGGCTGCATTACCTGAATCAAAGGTAAATGTCTGTTCACTTCTGTTTCATTTTAATCTGTGCATCTTAGACTAACCTGCAAAGACTGAATCGATTCAGCCTCAAGTGTTTTGACTGTACTTAGCCCATATGGCTTACATTGCTTGAGCTGCTCGAGGGCAACTTTAAAGGTCAGTTCTAAATACCAGTGCAGATACACTATCATATTCTCCATGCTCTAAGGGTGTATGTGGAGTTTGCCTTGAGGGAATCACAGAGTATGAAAGGCTGCTCAAGTGATGAAGATTTTGTTGCTGAAAATATAATTGTATGTGTACATGATTATTTATGACATGACTGAATTCCCACCCTGGAGAGGCATCCAGTGATGAGGAGCATAAGTATTTGCAGGATAGTGAACATGACATTTGCCTCACTTTTTCAGGCTACATAAATAGCATAATTCTCCAGGAGTTTGTTGTTTTTTTTATAATAGTGCTTCTAGTATTACTATTATATTACTTCAATGACTGAATTACAGGATTTTTTTTTGCCTTTTGCATA
The DNA here is from genome assembly GCF_000455745.1 of Alligator sinensis. Lineage (NCBI taxonomy): Eukaryota > Metazoa > Chordata > Crocodylia > Alligatoridae > Alligator > Alligator sinensis. The sequence goes on along the minus strand of NW_005842406.1, from coordinate 1,143,881 downwards.
ACTTTTCTCACTCACTTTTACAACACCAAAATTATGGTTTGTAGGAGTTACTAGCTCAAAGGAGACAAGAAGTCTCTACTAACTTTTTAAAGTAATCATGCAGAACATAAGGTTATTTTAAAAACTACAGGGAAAAAGCTTTTGGCTCCTTTTAGTCTCTTAGGTTTCATGAAGTTTCCAAACACATACCAGTCTGGTCTGTTGTGTCACTTCATAGCCAGTTGCACAGTGTGCCTAAGGATCAGCAATCCTGTGTGTTGGTGATGTGCTTTGTGTTCAGTTTCTAAATGCTTGTATAAGCACAATGTTACTTTTTTCTTATGTTGAAATTACATAAGGTATCTGAGAACCCATCTTTTGGTGGGTTAGGGGAGAGGAGAGAGAGGACGTTTATGAAACCAGAAAAGAGTTGCATGTGGAAAATTGATGTTGTTATGTGCTCGCATTATCACACAACTTAGTACATTTTACAAGAAGAAGCATTCAGGTTGATTGAAAATCCTTCAAACAAAAAATTGTATCACAGGCAGGTTATTTACAATGCTTGCACATGATCCTGCAGGATGGTGAGCCTTCTGAACTTAAAGCTAACTTTAGTTAACTTCAGGATCAATAGGTCTACTTACATGCTTGAAGTCAAGGAAGTATATCTTGCAGGATAAAATGTGGTATGAGCTGGATCCCTTAAATATGGAGTTGGCATTTTCTAGACTAATGATTAAAATAAGTTACTAAGCTTTGTTGGTTAAAATATTGGATAGGGAACAGTTTTTAATTAAGATCTTCAATTGCATTCAGACTCTTGTTGTTGCAAGCACTTGCACCTGTACTTAACTTTACTAGCATGCGTAGTCCCATTGATTTCAGTGCTAACATATAAATCCCTTAAATGATTTGAGAAGAGGATTATCTCTCATACTGCCTGAGCCCTGTGTCCCCACTACAACAGTTTTTGTGCTCTGATGTTAAACTCTTGTGCTGCCTGACAGAACATTTGCAGTGCAGCTTTGGAATATGCCCCTTCCTGTGGAGGGTCTATAGTTTCTTTTTTTGGATTTTTAAAAAATCTTTTAATTTTTTGGCATTTGAGTCGGAACATAATTTTATATTTACATTATAAAAACTGTTATAATTACTATGAAATGTTAATTCAGTAATAGTTGCCAGATGGTTTGCAAATAATAATGAGGGGATGTAATGACTCCTAGATTCCTTGTGGAGGTTGCAGGAGTCGGCATCCTGCCATTGGAAAATAGATGTTGGAGAGGTGGGAGTGCTCTCAAAGGGGGATGGGACTGGACCAATAGTGCTTCCTTTTTCTTTTTTTCCTTTTTGGCTGCTTTCTTTGTGGGATTTCTAGGCTCACAAAGAAACACTAAAGACTGCAAGAACTCCCTCCTCAACAGTTTTAGCTTTAATGGTAGACCTCATGCCCTCAATCCACAATGAAGAATGCTATCTTTATTTCTACCCATGGTTAGGAAACAATAAATGAATGCATTTTTAGATGTAATGTAACTTTTGAGAGCTACTGTCCAGATATGTTTGGAGTGTGGGGAAGAGTGGGGAAGAAAGTTACCCCTGGGGAAAAGACAGTCTTCTGAAAAACTAGGGAAATATTGGTGCATGTAGCAGAATGCTCAATGCTACCACTTCAGAATGATAATACTGTGTGCTCTCTGCTATGTGACTTATTAGTAGTTAATCCATCACAACTATTCTCTGTCCCAATGGTGGCATATAACATTATAAGGCAAAGAACAGTCCGGGGTGTCTTTCATAGTAGAGCTCTGTAAGTGTGAAAGTGAAAATGTCTGTTGATTCATGTCACAGTGCCATGACAGTTCTAACCACATATGCAGTTCTGTTCACATGACTAGGTACTTGATCTTCCTCACCTGCCTTGCCCCCATGTAGAACTTGCTGTATCAAAAGTATCAACGAAAAAGGAATGGTACTGATATCCATATACAAGTGCACCATATAAATATGTAGTGTATTCATATTTGTCAGAAGGACAGACACTAACTTAAACAAATGAAAAATCTTGGGAGACCTGTTCAGGGAAATAATAATGAGAGTTTGGGGGTCAGATCCTATTGTACCCATTAAGTACCGAAGTGTGATCCTATTTTACCTGCTTCAGTCCCTGAACATTTTTTAGTGTAAAAGGTAGATAGGTCCTCCACACTGATTTTTTTTTTACCTCAGTTGTAAAGCTGGGTGTGTTACAAAAGTGCATGCATTATGGGGTTTCCAGAGACTCAAAGGACATGTCCAGATGAGTGCAGTCATACAGTAAATGGCGCTGCAGACCCATCTGTGACACCACACACCGCACATGCAGGTGTTCTCTGTGCGGCTACTTTGCAACCTTTGCGGGGGAGGGGGTTATGACTCTGGGAAATCCCAGGATCAAAAAAAATCATGCTGAAAAAAAAAAAAGTGGGGCGGTGCACATGGCAGCAGCACATGAGGCCCAAATCTGGGCCATGCTCTGGCTTCCAGCCAGGCCTTCTGCTGCAGGAGTGCTGCAGCTCCAGCTCCCAGAGGTCCCTAGGACCTCAGGTAAGGCTGCTGGGGGCAGCACAGTTGCTGGTCCCAGCCTCCCCTACCCCACCCAGGGTAATCTGCTGCATGCTAGAGTGTGCACAGCATGGGTGTTCCCTGTGGAAAAGTAGCAGCGGCACACAAGGTATGTTGCTGCTACTTGTCCCCAGGGAAATGCATGTTTCTGCTCATCTGGACACGCCCAAGCAGGGTAAAATAAGATTGAATTTAGGTGCTAAATAGGTGGTATAAGACCTATGGCTAGGCTACTAATATGGGAATAGATAGGTTTGACCCATGTGAATCTTTGATTTAGCTTACTCGTGAATAATGAGAAGTATATGTAAGCAAAGTGATGCAACTATCTAGAAAGATGTGCATAAGGTATCGTGCATCTAACTACCTTACAGTAAACCAACAGTGAAACAGTTTAAAATGTTTTCAGAATCCAAAGTAACAAAGTAACAAGGACTTTAACTGTACCATTGATGTAGCGTATAGCAGCCTACATAAAAAACACAAACCTCAACGAAGGAAAAAAATGGCGTCACCCACCTTTTAAAAAATACTATAGATATGCACCAAGTGGAATCACTATTTCACCCTCTCTGTTTTCAAAATGGGTGTGTTTTAGATTCAGATCCTCAAGTCTGACCTTTCCTCTCTTGCCTGCCCCCACCCCCTTCTTTTTTTGATTTTGGGTCTAATACAAAACTTGAAAGCTATTTTCTGAATCTGGCTGACATGCATTTCAAATTAGCAGAACTCTCACGAGAATACAGTAAGATTTTTCTGCTTTTTAAAACTTAGCTCTGTTTTGGCCTGTATATTACATCACCTCATACCTATGTTAACTTTAAACATTTTAGTGTGCACAATCCATGATTATTTTTTCTTTCTGTTTTTTGTTATTCATTAGGTTAGTATTTAGACTACATTCTGGTGTCTCTAAAGCAGTGATTCTCAACAAGGGTGCTAAGGCACCTTTGGGTGCCTTGTGATCCTTTTAAGGATGATTTGGTGTGGCAGACAATACTAGGTGTGCAAATACCTACATACGACTCACAAAATAAACCCAAAGTTTTCAAATAGGAATCCAGAGAATCAGAAAACATTCTGACCTGTTGTGGTCAGTTTTTCTTAGTTCTTTGCAACAGAAGAATTGCTGTAGGCAAAAAATGAGTTAAAGCTAAGAGCTGGCATTTTCTGATGGGTGCCTTGAATCTAACAAGGAATGCCATGAGTCTTCATAAGAGGTACCTTAAGTCCTAGTGCACCCAGCCTTTAGGTGCTGCCAGAGACTGCTGAGCACAGCCAAGCACCTGGGCCACACCTGATTGGCTACTGGGCATGGACTGAAAAAGGGTCAACGCAGTGCCAATCTGTAAGAAGGGAGGAGAGAGGATCCAGAAAATTATAGGCCGGCCAGTTTGATCTCGATTATCAAGAAGTCCATTTGTGAGAGCCTGGCAGAAGGCATGATGCTGAAGGATAGCCAAAATGGTTTTGTTGTGGGCAGGTTGAGTCTGACCAACCTTGTCACCTTCTGTGATCAAGTAATGAACTGCTTAGATGTGGGAGACACAGTTGATGTCCTATACTTGGATTTTAAAAAGGCCTTCGATATCATTTCCCATGATGCTCTTATAAAAAAAACTGGGGGATTGTGGGCTGGCAGAGTCCACAGTCAGGTGGGGTTGGAACTGGCTAAGGTGTCGAACCCAGAGAGTGTTTCATAGATTTCATAGACATTAGGGCTGGAAGGGACCTCGAAAGATCATTGAGTCCAGCCCCCTGCCCAAAGGGCAGGAAGTCAGCTGTGGTCATAGGATCCCAGCAAGATAAACATCCAATTTACTCTTGAAGGTGTTCAGTGTAGGTGCTTGAACAACCTCTGGTGGCAGGCTGTTCCAGACCTTGGGGGCTCGGACAGTAAAGAAATTCTTCCTTATGTCCAGCCTGAAACGGTCTTGTAGTAGTTTATGACCGTTCGACCTAGTCGTCATCCCTTGGGGTGCTCTGATGAACAAACGTTCCCCCAGATACTGGTGGTCACCCCTGATAAACTTATAGGTGGCCATCAGATCACCCCTGAGCCTGCGCTTTTCCAGGCTAAAGAGCCCCAGGGCTCTCAGCCTGTCATCGTAGGGTCTGCTTCCCTGACCTCTGATCATGCGCGTGGGTCTTCTCTGGACTCTCTCAAGCTTCTCCACATCCTTTTTGAATTGTGGAGCCCAAAACTGGACGCAGTACTCCAGCTGTGGCCTCACCAAGGCCAAGTACAAGGGGAGAATGACGTCCTGGGATTTGCTTGAGAAGCATCTATGGATGCAAGCCAGCGTTTTGGTCGCTTTACTAGCCGCAGCATCGCATTGCAGTTAGTGGACAGGTCTCTATCATCTTGGCAAGAAGAGGTCAGTGGTGTCCCACAGCATTTGGTTCTTAGCTCCATGTTATTCAACATCTTTATGAACGATTTAGATGAGGTTGTGGAAAGCACGCTGGCCAAATTTGTGGATGATACTAAGTTATGAGGAAAAGCCATCATGCCAAGGGATAGGGTGCAAATCTAAGTGGAGCTGGACAAGCTGAAAAGGTTGGCAGAGCAGAACTGGATGCAGTTCAATAAGGATAAATGCAGAGTGCTTCATCTTGGGAAAAGTAACAAGCAACATGTTTACAGGAGGAGATGTCCTGGCCAGCACAATGACTGAAAGTGACCTCGGGGTTATGGTTGATTACAGGATGAACATGAGCCACCAGTGCAACTCTGTAGTCAACAGAGCTAATAGCATGCTGGGATCCATTAGCTGATGCATCACAAGCAGGGCTAAGGAAGTGATGCTTCCTTTCTACTCAGTGCTAGTGAGACCCCATCTGCATCCAGTACTGGGTGCTGCACTTCAAAAAAGGCATGGAGAATCTTGAAAGGGTCCAGAGAAGGGTCACAAGAATGATTAAGGGCCTGGAGGACAAACCTTATGAGGAAAGACTAAGGGATCTGGGACTGTTCAGCATGGGGAAGAGAGGACTAAGCAGGGACTTGGTAGCCATCTATAAGTATGTAAAGCATGAATATCAGGAGCTGGGAGAAAAACGTTCGCGAGGATGCCCCAGGGGAAGACAAGGAGCAATGGCCATAAGCTGTTAGAGGATGGTTTCAGGTTAGACGTAAGGTTCTTTAAGGTAAGGGTGACCAGAATCTGGAATAGACTTTCCAAGGAGGTGGTGCAGTCCTCAACCTTTGGAAGTCTTCAAGAGGGGACTGGACAGACACCTTGCTGGGATCATTTGATCTTGGCAGTATTCCCGCCCAGAGCAGAGGGGTTGGACTTGATCTTTCAAGGTCCTTTCCAACCCTTAATTTCTATGATTCTATGACAAAGAGCAGGTCTAGATGTTCTGTATATGCTGGATCACTTTCATGGACATCGTTGTCCAGGTGGCCTGCACATCAAATGCCAGGACATCAGCATACAGCCACCCTTCACTGTAGACATGTGGGTAGCCATCACCATCATGAATCCAGCCACCCCCAGAAGTCTCTGCTATGTTCCTAACCAGTTTGGCATGTGCAAGTTCACAGACAGAGAGGCTGTCTGTCTATCAAAAATGCCAGGAGATGTGTCTGGGCATCAGAAATCTCCTAGCCAACTGTTTCATCCACCTCATGAACCCATAGGAGCTGGCTACCAACTTCTGCCTCTTGGGCTTATCCAATTGCATGGGGGCTATGGATGGCACTCACATCCATATCCTCTCCCCACCTCAGGATGCCTGGACATTCATCAACTACAAGAACTACTTCTTCATTGTTCTGCAGGGCATCCTTGACTACCAGGGCTGCTTCACCCACATCTTTACTTGCTGGGTGGGTAGCATCCACAATGCCCATGTCTTCCTCAACTCCTCCCTCCCCCAGATGATGGGGAAGCAGCACTACACTCCAGGAGTCCCCAGTTTCATCATTAGTGCTGTCCTTGTCCTTCCCCTCATCACTGGGGACCGGGCTTACCCACTTCTGCCCTGGCTCATGAAACAAGGGGGCAGCTGCATTGCTGAAAGGAGCACTTCAACTACTGTCTGAGTGGGTGCTTCATGACTATTGAGTGTGCCTTTAGCTGCCTCAAAGTGTGCTGGTGGGCTCTCAGCGTGCACTTTGAGGTGGAGGAAGAGAACCTGCCAGGACTCGTTGCCACATGCATCCTCCACAACTTCTGTGAGACCCAGGGGAAGTCTTCCATGAAGCCTGGGCAGAGGAGACACAGTGTGTTGACCAGGAATAGTGCACTGAGTATACATGGCACAGGGAGGCTGAGGAGAGAGAGCCTTTCACTGGTGTTGGGAGCAGCAGCCCCATATACTTGGAGCTATGGATCTGTGAAGCCCTGGTTGACTACCATCTAGCCCAAGAGTGCTTCCTGGATAAGTAGGGCTTGAGGGCTTCAAGTCAATGGCTCCAGGCAATGGCTTTAGGTCCCAGGCTCCTCTGTCCCTACATCCCAGGTGGTGCTGCCCACAACCCTGACTGCCTCAACACCATTCACCCCCCCACTCCCACTAGGGGCACACTCTAGGATGCAGAAGAATGCGGCAGAAGGAAGAGAGATGGCTCAGTTTACAATGTTGCAGTTGCCAAATGTCTTATTTTTAATAAAGAAAACCTGTTGAACATTGTCCATGTCAGAACTTGGTCCCTCTTTGCTGATGCAAATCAGCAAAGCTTTGGAGGGTGGCAGAAGTGGGTGGGGAGAACTGGGGGTAGGAGTGGGGGTGTGGGAGGTTTGTGAAAGGGGCAAAATAAATTGGAGGGGAAGTTAGGGCAGGGAACAGGGAAGGAGTTGGTGTCAGGAGGGAATGCTACAGGGCAGAACTCAACACACAAACTTGGAGGGGAGGCATGGGAAAGGGGGCTCGAGACCTGGCACACTAATTCCCAGACTCAGGAGTGAAGACTTCTCTGTGTAGGTGCTGAGCGGGTGGATGATCCTGGACCCATTATCTGACTGAGAGAGCTGCAGGGTTGGGGGGAGATGCAGCTGTGGGGCAGGAGGCATTGCCACAGAAGGAGCTGTGGACCTCATGGGACTCCTACACTTTCCCTCCCTCCCTGGGTCCATGTCTCCCTCTGTGGCAACCCCAACCCTGCAACCCTCAGCCATGCCTGGGACCTACCTCACTTGGCAAGACTGAGCTTGGGGGCACTGCTGTGGATCAGAACCCAAGCTAGGACAGAGGTTATGTGGAATGGAAAAACTGCCCCCCTGGGCCCCACACCTGGTGGGTGCATGAAATTGGGCAGATGGGCTTTGATGTCAACCACTGTCCCAGTGACAGCCTGGCATGGTGGACTGGTGGGCTGCACTCTCCTCCTTGATTCCAAGTGCTCCTACACTTGTTGGGATTGTCCTGAAACTGCTTGGGGGACCCTGCATACACAGGACAATTGTCAGGGCTGGGGGGACACAGATCAACTCGGGTAGGAGGATGGTGTCATGGATGGCCCTAGACAGTAAGGTAGCTATGATAAGTCTTTTGTCTTGGCCCTTCCACCCACATCTACCTGGGGCCAGAAGCTGCATTGCTGCTCTCCATCTGTCACAACAGAGATGAGGGACCCAATGGGCTGTGGGTGGGTGGCAGGCCCTGCAGTGGTGCTAGGATGGGTTGCAGGGGAGGGAGGGGTGGGTTCCTCTCCAGGAGCTGTGGCATGCACTTGCTCTCTTCCCTCAGAGGGTCTGGGGACTGACCATTCCAGGGAAGAGGGTTTTTTTTGGCAAGGGAGAGTTTTTCTCATTCCAGCTGTACTGCAACTCCAGTGGTTCTCTCAGACAACTGCATGTTATCTCCTGTCCCTGACCTCAGTGTTCTCTCTGCCACCTGGCCCCGTGGCGCTGCCAGCCAGGGTGAGATGTAGAGCACGGGCACTTGTGCCTGGTTTTTACACTTTGCCTGCAGGGCTCAATAAACTCTTAGTACATTTCCTTGAGTGCACGGGGGAAGGGAGGGCTGTTTCAGCACCAACTCTCTGGGCAGCTGTGGGGGCTCAGCTTCTCTCAGTGGCTGAGCATGGCCCTGAGAGATAAAGAGGGCAGGAAGGTATGAATGAGGCAGATTTATGTTCCCACAGAATGGGAGATGGGCTGCTAACCACCCAAGGTCAGGGGAGGGGAGGGAGAGTGTGCCTTTGTGCCCTGGCTGAGCTCCAGAAAGGCGGGGTGGGGGGAGCAGGTTTGCCTAGTTCTGAAAGACGGAAGCTTCTTGAGCAGTTTGTGGCCTGGGTCCCATGATCTGAGCAGTCAGGTGGGGCAATTCACTGTCCCTCCACACCCCTCCATCTGTCCACCAGCTCCTGCCTCCCCCTTTTGGCGTTGTCAGCCATGATGGCACGGGAGAGGGCTGTGACCATAGAATGGTCTGTAGCAGCCACTGTTCCTGTTGGTGACAGGGAAAGTGGGGGAAAAGCATGCAAGTTGAGTCCAGTGACTGCTTTCTGGAGGCAGGCTTGTGCAGAGGGCTTTGGGTTGGTGGGGTATCACTGTGTTGCTACCTCCCTGCCTCACTGGCTATGAGCATGGCCCATCTGCTCCCCTCCTGTTACCTCACCACCTTCATATTTCCTCTGGTGCCTGAGTCCCTGTCATGGCTGTGTGGAACAGGGTAGAGACGTATCGTTTGGGTAGCAGGGTGCCATCGCTTAGTGCGGGAGTCTTCAACAGATCTTGTGGGGAGGGATGGGTGTAGATGCTTTGGGTGGTGAGCAGCTGCTGCACTGGTAGTTGGTGGGGGAGGGGTGCCCTGTACATCAGAAGGGGGCCAGCGAGTAGGTTTCAGAAGAGTGGGAGCAGAACACCCATGGCAGCTGTGTTGAAAATGGTGTTCTGGGGAGCACCATGGGGTTGAGGGCTGGGGAGCAGGGGGAAGGGGAACTTCCATAATGAGGAGGGCATGCCATTGGGGTCCAGGTTTGAAGTTGCGCTGACCATAGCATCAGAGCTTTCTTGCATGCCATGGTCTGTGTGCTTGATTATGCCTGAGGTGGTCCTCTGCTCCTAGATCCTGTGATGATCTGGGGCTAGCCTCAATGGGCTGGAGTCCTCATGGGCATGCACCAGCTTCAGACCTTGTGCCATAGGACCTGCTCCTGGGCACCTGGTTTTTCCATCATCTTGGGGCCTTCCTGCTCCTCCTGCGGTGGGGTCCCTGCCAGCAACTCCTGCTGTCCCCTGGTGGTACCATATGTGTGTGGGGTGGCAATTGCCCTGTCTGTGGCAAGAGAGCTGGATGGCTCTTCATAGAAGAACATGTTCTGCCTCCTGCCCTCAGACTTTGTATTGATGTCACACACTTGCTTACACTGGATCTTCATCCATTTTGTCTTGCCTCAGCACTGCACTCAGTCCATGTTGTGGTCCCATGTTTGCATCTGTTGGACAATGTTCTTGAACACATCCCTGTTGTGGTGCTCTTCGAAAGTTGGTCCTGGGTCTCCTGCTTGCTCCAGATGGCAATGAGATCCCTTATCTCCCCATGGCCCCACTTACCAGGTTTGGGTACTGGAGGAGCATGAAATGATGGAGTCTTCCATTGTCCACAGTGGTGCCTGTGGCAGAAAGCCACCTTTGTCTCTCCCCAAAGTCTCTGCTCTGTGACAATTTGATAAAGGTGGGCCCAGAAGAGAGACACATCCTTACCCTATCTCTTTAGGTAACCTGAGCTGGATACATTCCTGAGGGAGGGGGGAAACCTGCTCTCTCTGCCTGCATGACTAATATCACATACCTGAGTGAGGGGTTTCCTTCCTGGTGGGCTAGAGTCTGCCTGGCAACTAGTGATGTATTTCAAATTAGTTGGCTGACAGCCAACAGGTGCTGACCTCCATTGGACCAGGTAAATGAGGTCACAAGGGCTATATAAGCTAAGGACTGCCAGGAGGAAGGAGCAGCCATGAGGGAGACTCAGAGACAAAGAGGAGCTGTACCATCTGAAACTTGCCCTCTCTCTCAAAATTCATGATCAAGGAACTGCCTTCCTCCAGAGGGATTCTCCAACTGCCTCTGGATGATACTTGTGAGTAAGCTACCTGAGATCTAACTAGATATATAGCTTGCAGTAACTCAGATGCGAGATCAAAGGCTACCCCAGCCACAGGAGTTCGCTTGATGGGATTTCTCTGATATTGCTCTACCCTGTACCCTATTCTAACCCTAACCTTTGTAACCAATAAAGTTCTCCTTTGTACCTAGCGTGGGAGACTTACTGGGTGTGGGTCTAGATTGTGCCTTGGGGTCCCCTTGGTTCGGCTGACTAAGGGAGACCACTACTTGTGCCCATGGGGGTCTCAGCATTTGCAGATAGATGATGGTCTGGCTGTGAGGAAATGGGTGGATGGATGGAAGGAATGGTGGATGGATGGAAGGAATAGTAAGTGCAGGTCCCAGTGCATGGCTCTCCTTCTCACTCCTACTAGTTGTAGCCCCTGCTCCAGCATGACCAGTGCTCTACTGGCCAGGGCACTCCCTTAACCTTGAATTATTCAGGGGGCTCCTGCAGATGCTCCTGTGATGCTGGCAATGCCCCAGACCCTGGCCTGGAAATTTTCAGTAACCTTGACCTGCAATACCAAGCCAGCTGGTCATACCTCACCTACTTCTGAAGTTTTCAGGGGCATCCACCTGCTTGCCCCAACTTGGATGCTCAGTGCCCCACCACCCCCAGCCCAAGTACTCCAGGACCTTGTAGCTGCAGGGCAGAAAACCCTTGCAGCAACCCTGATACAAATGGCCCAGGTATCTGCCAGCAGTGGCCAAGGCCCAGAGGTTACATGGTTGCCTCCCTGCAGGCCCAGTCCTGATGTTCTGCCTTGCGCCACCCTGTCCCACAAGAGACAAGCTGCCTGCATTGGCTCCTGCTTGGGAGGGTGGTATCTATACTGAGGTCTGGGTTGCAGGGCATCTGGCTCTGGCCTCTGAGATGTAGCGTGTTGGGGACTGTGGCGCTGTGCCCAAGTGCAGGGCTGTAGAGGTCCCTGGCTGGGTGTGTATGTGCCGGGGTTGGGGTCTGCGAGGCTGTGCCAGAGCATGTAGGTTCTCTTTGGCTCAGTGTTAGTCTGCATGTATGTCACGGAGTGCTTTGTGACAGGGTATGGGGGCATGGCCCAGGGACATGGGTGCAAGGGGAAAGACACATCGCTTCCCCCTGCTGCTTGCCTGCAGCTGACAGGTGTCTGAAGGCAGGGCTGGAGAGAGAGGCTGTGATTACTTGGCACCGAGACAGCCCAGGGCAGTGCTGAGTGCTAGTAAACCTCCCTGCAAGGGAAGTGTAGGGGGGCTGCAAAGCAGGCTGGGACGCCAGAGGACAGCAATCTAATTTTAATGGATAGGGAAACAGTATACAAGTTCAATACATTGATCTAACCTGAATTGATCTCAACTGAGTGTACGTCACATTCAATCTATCTTAGGGCACTTGTGCCATGTTTAGACTGGTCTATGAGTGCTAAACTTCTGTATGGTTATGGGTTTAGATCAATCTGTGTTCACTTAGACCAGTTTAAGTGTAATGTCTGTATGTGACCTAAAAGTAGAACTCAGGTTCTAACTGAATTACCTACACCCATGTTTTGTTGTGTTAAAGAGGTTTTCTCTATAGAGATTTAGACTTGGCAACTCAAGTCAGCAATTGTTGACAAGTATCTTGCCCTGTTGTGCTCATCAGAATCTCCACAGCTTTTCTGTTTGTAGCCAAATTAAGTTGTAAATTTGAGGAGAAACTTGATTGCATCCACGTGAAGCTCAGATGTATCAAAATTTGGCAATCAGACAGTATCATTTTAGTTCCACGATAGCAGCCGAATGCAGCCACCTCTTACCTGTTTAAAGTTTTATATTCTGAGAGTCTTGCTCTCATTCAATGGTTTCCAAAATCGCCTTCAGTATCTGATCTGCATTGCAGAACTGGTCTGCTTCCTGCTGCTGTATGGGCTTCTGTACAGACATATAGACAAGTTTTGTTTTTTTCTGTATACTAAAATTATTTTCTGTGTAGTAATCTTAAATGGGTGGAGATTGCTTTATGTTTAGCTTAATATTTTCTGTATTATGGTAGTGCCAAAGAACTTCAATCAAGAATGCAAGTCCCATTGTGCTAAGTAGCATACAGACAAATAAGAAGAGAAGGAATGTATGGGAATGAGTATGTAGCAGTAGATAAATAGAGCTGCCTGTACATGTGCTTGAAAGTGTGTGTGTGTGGGGGGCAGGGAGGGGGGTGCTGCTGGTGGTGTTTTAATTGAAATGATTTCCAACAGCAGCTGTAATTAAAATGCTGCAGCATCATGTGTATTAAGCCCCCATGCATTTAAAAATGGCTGTGGGATGCTTTATCTAAAGCTCATTTGATAAGGTTTAGTTAAAATGCTCTGTGGCCATTTTTAAATGCATGGGGGCTTAATACACATGATACTGGGGTGATGCTGCAGTGTTCTAATTAGAACACGGAGCAGACTTAATTAATCGAGTCTGCTCCAGTGCTTTCTAATTAGAATGCATCTGAACACATGTATAGTCAGTCCAGGTGAACAGACAAAGAAATTGGGTAAGCAAGGGGAAGACTTGGGGAAAAGACATCAGAAAGGAGGTCAAAGTTCAGGACTGGGTGGAGACTTGAAGAGGGCATTAGAAGTCATGCTTGTAGATTAAAGCATCTAGGGACAGGGTGCAGAGATGAAGGAGGGTGCCAAGGATTGAGTCTTGGGGAACAACCTATGAAAAAGGAAGGAGGAAATGAAATGCCCCCTCCCTCAGCTGACACATTGAATAGCAGAACCATGAAAGGATGTAGCCCCAGCAGCTAATGGAAAAAAGATTTTAAAATTATGGAGGAGTTGATAGGATGGGGTACACAGAAGTTCAGGAATAGTAAGGGAGGGGTAGAGGTCCTAAGAATTGGCCAGGAGAAGTTTTTTTTCAGTACGAGGAAGGTTTGCAATTAAAAAAAAAAAAAATCCAGCGTATGTCTTTTTTCATATTTAATCTAGATTTATTATGCAGCAGGAAAAATAATAATGTTTCAGCTGTATTTGAAATAAGGCTTAAACCACTTGGGGATAGAGCAAAATAACTGCACTGCATAGACCTTGAATCTCTTTCAGGTGGTCGGATATCTAAATTATTTAAAAGCTGTTTTTTTCCCTTTGGAGGCAGCTTGGAGAGGTTGTGGCAAAGACTTAGAAATGCAATTATGAACCACTTCTTTAAATATGTAAGGAATATAATAGAATTAATCATAGCATGAGTGTAGCTCTTCTGTAGCATGCAAGTAGGAAAAATGCAGAATGTCTTCAGGTTTATCATTGTTGTGTTTGACAACAACATTGACTTTTACACTGGGAATATATAGATAATATTGTTGCTACTTTGTTGTTCCTTGACACTGAATAGATATTGTAAATGAGTCAGTAAAGTTTTGTTTTTCATTTTGCTTCTCAGTCTAATGACAAGTATGTCGGATAACAAGCAGAGGCCAAAATATGTTCTTTATTTGTTGAATCTTGCTATGGAAAGATAGATAAAATTGAATTGCCTTCCCAGAATGCATAAAATAGTTGATGTTAAATGCAAACCTAGAACTTTTTACTGTTTTAAGAGCCCTGTGTGATTCTGAGAAACAATGCCTCTCTCTGAAAAGGGCCAGGTCTCTGTTCTCTGTATATTTGTTAAACATTTTTGAAAACACATCATAAAAGATGTAAAGTAGCAGGTCAGTTGCCTTCTGTTGTTCAAAGGAATACTTTAAACTCATGTACCACTGTAAAAGCACTTTTTAAAACATCAATCTACTTCACACTGATTGTTTATTACACTTATACCTGTGTTGGCTTTCCTCAAAGCCAACCTTAGAGAGAACTTTACTCTCTTTTGTATCAGGGTATGTTTTCACAACAGAGTTAACTTGTGTTATTAGTGTTTGCATGTGAAAGGTTATATTGTAAAGCCATACTCAATTCTGTCCACTTAGTGCATTCACATTGGTGCCTTGTTCATCTGCATAGGCCTTAGGACTTCTGCGGAAGGATCTCTGTGTTCTTAGCGCTGTGGTGCAGACGGGATCTGTGAGTCTTTCTCTCTGAATTGTGGGAATGCATATGTGTCTTTTAGGGCACACAGGGACATAGATCTGGAAGAGATCACCCAAGCCATCAGGTCCAATTGTCCGTTATCACAGGCAACCATGTAAGAAATGTTTGTCAAGCTGGGTCCCCAAGTATATCCACTCCAGCCCTTTCTGTACATCAGAGCCCCAAAGCCTCCTATAACACACTTAGGATCTTGGCTACTATAAGAGTAGCAGCACTAGCAACAACAAAATCAACTTGCCACTCATGCCCATGCAGTGAATGCAATAAGAATGCAAGAACACAACCAAAACTTTGGGCACCTCCAGTGGCAGGAAATCAATGAGGTAAAATACGGCCAGCAGATCCTATGAAGTGGATCACTCCCCCTGACAGAGAGGAAACCACCTTTCCTGTCATAGTCTTTTCCAGTCTGACCTGGGGGGAAATGTGTTTCTGGTACCAAATCTGGCATTTGCTTAAATCCCAGAAGCATCAGCAAGATCTACCAGCCAGGTATCTAAGAATATTAATAGCAAACATCAGCTTATCCCAGCACTTGAGTAATATAGCCTGCATCCACACAACAGTAGATAGCAGTCAGAGCATAAGCAGCAGTTGAGTTTTAGCATATAGCTAGCTCAAAAACACTGTCTTACTCATATGAGAGGATTTATGTGCAGACAAGTGGGAGTTTTGGGACAGGGAAAAGTTAGGGCCTGAGTTAACTCTGCAGTGAAGATAAGCTTTCATAGAATTGGCATTCATTTTGCACATGTTCTAATGTGTATATACTGCAAAAATACTAATTTAGCAAGTGTAAAAGTAAAGAGTTATTATATAAGATTCTCTGGGGGGAAAAGGATGTTTAGGTCCTGTCACAACCCAAAGGGTGTGATTTTTGTTTTTGTGTGCTTTGGCACTGCTAAATTGTTCCCGCTAAATTGTAGCTTCTTTGCACGGTGGAGTTTTCTGCTGCAAAAAAGAACCCCAGTGCAAGGGAGAATTTCCCGCCAATTTGAAGCTTTCTTTGCAGGGTGCATTTCTTTGTTGCAGCACAGAAATGCTCGTTGCAAAGAGTTCCCGCAATTTGTATACTAATTTGAGTCCCATTATTGGCCAGTTCTAAATTATTCGCACGTAGCGGCTAGTGATTGGCTTGCTAGCCGTATAAAAGGCTTGAGTGGTTTCCGCCCAAGTTGGAGGACTCCATGAACACCGGGAGGAGGAGACTTCACCCTGTGTGAAGATCTCTAAGCACTGCGGATCCTTACGGACCCAGCGCATTTCAAGCAGGCAACGGAGGTCTGATCAACCTCTAGCCTCTCCCTGTCGCCAATCGCAGCCCAGAAGTCTCCCTTCCTGAGCGCAAAAGAACCGGACCCACAGAGCCTAGCAAACTTCGTGTGAGTCCTTACGACCGCCCTAAGAGCTCTTCTACCTGGGTTCGAGTCCTGCAGGTATATCTTCCCGTCGCCGAAAACCCCTTGCGACGTACCCTCGTGTTTTACATCTTCCCGTCGCCGAAAACCCTTTGCGACGTACCCTCGTGCCCTGCAGGTTCGAGTTTTGTTTTGTTTCCTGTCTGTAACCGCAACTCAAGCAAGTTTTCCAGCCTACACCACTGCCATCTCGGTGTAAGTAAACAATCTTTTAAACTACCGCTAAGCATTTGTGCCTAATTCCAGCTCGACGGCCTTCCCTCTCCGACCCGGCGTGCCCGGGCTGCTGGCCACAGCCCGCGTGCAGCACGGAAAAGGGCTCGGGTCGCTCCCAGCCCGCACAGGTCCAACTACTGAACACAGTAAATTTTTGCAGTCACTGAAAATTCTGAACATTAAATATGGTATTCCAAACTTGTTTTATTGAATGTTACTTCTGTCTACCAGAATATCTTGAGGTGTGATCTTTTATTATCTTGAAAATTATCATCACAGTATTTACTTGCATGCCACACTCCACTTTTCCCCCCAAAATTAGCTCTCTAAAATTGGGGTGCACATGTTAAGCAGAGAAGATTATTTCAGCTCTGAAATAGCATTATAACAGCTTCTGTGCTGCTTCTCTCCTTTCTCTCTGGCCAGCATTCAGCAGGGGCAGAGTCGAGTTTAACTTCTTACAGCCACAGCTGAGCAAATTTTGGCTGAACAGTCAAAAGTTGCTGCCAATCTGGCAGTGGCTGTGATGGGGTTAAAGCTTGTACTTTTGCATGAAGAAGTCAGTGAGCTGGCTGAGGGAGACTGATCTGTTCTGTGCAGTCAGCTTTTGGCCATGACTCTGGAAAAATCTTTTTCTTCTTCATTCTGTCTTCCTGAAATATGATGAACATTTTATTTGGTGGGGTTATATACAAGAAAATATGGTAATGTGTTAAGTGCCAATAATATTTAATGAACAGCCTAAGATGCAGTTCTTGTTCCAAAGAGACAACAAGACAAAAAAATACAAAATAAAATGGCAGGTTCCAATAATAATAGTAGTATCATTATTTTTCTCTTCCATTTTACCCTTTAAGTATTGTAGATGGATGACAACACTTTTATCAAGGCAGGTTGGGGCTTCAAGTGCTTCAAAAGAAAGATATGAAAGAGGAGAGGCTGGGTGCCTGAAATACTGGAGCAAAAAAAGCAGGTCGGTTGATATGTTTCCAAAAAAATGTTTTAGTTGGCTAATATGCAAGTGATGCAAAATGTGGGCTGCAACACTAAAGAAAGTGACATTGTTACGTGGTTGGAAATAAGAGATATAAGGTTTAGAGGTGTGAAGATTGTGAGCTTTATTCCTGAATATTTGTATGACCTTAAGGAAATTACTTGATTTACCTTTGCTTGAGTTTATGCATCTATAAAATGTAGAAAACAATAATGTACCACCTTTGCAAAGTGCTTTTAAGGCAGGAAAGGTGCTATTTACAAAATATGCAAAATGATGGTAGGGCTTATAGTGGCAGAAATGTCAGACTTGGTAAGAGTTCCTTGGTACATCCAATGGGTACTTCCTCAATATTACCATTCACAAATTAACTTGATGAAAGTTATAAAAGCTGCCGATCTGATTTGGTATATATTTTACTGAAAAAAAAAGGCCTGTCTACAAATGCATTAATGTGCCATAATTATGGTGCATTAAGTTTAGTACCTGTAAAAACAGGTACTAATTTAATGAGCTGAAATTAGTGCTATTGTGCAGTAGTGCCAATGCATGTTTTTTATGTGATACCGATGTGCATTAGACTAATTCTACTGTGCAGTAGCCTGGTTTTGACTGTGGTGTGTTACTGTGCAGTGGAATTAGTCTATTGCGCTTCTAGCATCTCATGTGGATGTGCCCATTCAGAACCAATATATATTTTTTCTTTTGCTCTGTGGACCTTATTTAACAGATTTTTAAGGCTAGAAGACACTGCCATGCCTCCTGATTCTGCCTTCAATTCCAGTGGCTGTGCTTTGATTAGAAGACAACTTTTAGAAAAAAAAGAAAATATTAATTTAAGAATTTAAAATGGTGGGGTTTTTCCAGTGATTAATTATGCTCAGGGTTAAAAAACTATACCTTTTAGAGTCTGAATTTGTCTAGCTTCAATTTCCAGCCATTGAAACTTGTTACACTTTGTCTGTTAGACTGAAGAGTCCTCTATTTTCAAATTTTGCTTCTCCATGTAAGTCAGATTATGACCAAGTTATCCTTATCCATGGTTTTTTAGGTAAACTAAACAAGTTAAGAGGCCGTGACTTGGATGACTGCATGGTCCGGTGGGTGGCGAATTGGCTAGAGGGTCGTACCCAAAGAGTCGTAGTGGATGGGTCGGTATCAACTTGGAAGGGTGTGGGCAGTGGGGTCCCACAGGGCTCAGTCCTTGGACCGATACTCTTCAATGTCTTCATCAGCGACTTGGATGAGGGAGTGAAGTCTACTCTGTCCAAGTTTGCGGATGACAGAAAGCTATGGGGAGAAGTGGACACACCGGAGGGCAGGGAACAACTGCAAGCAGACCTGGACAGGTTGGACATATGGGCAGAAAACAACAGAATGCAATTCAACAAGGAGAAATGCAAAGTGCTGCACCTAGGGAGGAAAAATGTCCAGCATACCTACTGCCTAGGAAATGACCTGCTGAAAGGGATCTTGGAGTCCTAGTGGACTCCACGATGAACATGAGTCGGCAGTGTGACGAAGCCATCAGAAAAGCCAATGGCACTTTATCGTGCATCAGCAGATGCATGACGAATAGATCCAAGGAGGTGATACTTCCCCTCTATCGGGCGCTGGTCAGACCACAGTTGGAATACTG
>NW_005842406.1:1120525-1123131 GCF_000455745.1 Alligator sinensis | reverse complement strand
AGCCTCCGCAAGAGAAGGTTGAGAGGCGACCTTGTGGCTGCCTATAAGTTCATCACAGGGGCACAGAAGGGAATTGGTGAGGTTTTATTCACCAAAGCGCCCCTGGGGGTTACAAGAAATAATGGCCACAAGCTAGCAGAGAGCAGATTTAGATTGGACATTAGGAAGAACTTCTTCACAGTTAGAGTGGCCAAGGTCTGGAACGGGTTCCCAAGGGAGGTGGTGCAGACCCCTACCCTGGGGGTCTTCAAGAGGAGGTTAGATAGGCATCTGGCTGTGGTCGTCTGAACCCAGCACACTTTCCTGCCTATGCAGGGGGTCGGACTCGATGATCTAATGAGGTCCCTTCCAACCCTAACATCTATGAATCTATGATACATATTTTTCAGTCCCTTAATCATTTTTGTAGTTTTTCTCTGAACACCTCTCCAAATTTTCAACATCTCTCCTGAAGTGTGGACATCATACCTGATAAGACAGTAGTAGAATGATCATTACGAAGTATAAAAAAATATAATCGCTGACCTCCCATTTTATATTCCCTTGTTTATACTTCTAAACATTACATTGAGGCAAGGAACTCTTAGGATATCTTTTATTAGACTGACTATGTGTTGGGATGAAGTTAGGCAACATTTTGAATGCAATATATTTGAATGCATTTAAAAGCTGGTGCAACTTTATCCCAACTATATAGTTGGTCCGATAAAATATATCACCCTAAGAAATCCTTGCCTCTTGCATAATTTCTGGATCATGGCTACAATATCACTCTTATTCTACTGTAAGAATTCCAGTATCTGATGGCTAGAAAATGGCATTTACAGGCTTGCTTTTGGGAATTGGCTTGTAGGTAAAGTAGATATGCATTAGAACACTGGTCCATGGGAACAGCAAGGGGTAATTGATTTCTAAAAGCCTGTTTGTGACAGTTTCTTTGAGGCTTACTATATCTAACAGACAAGCAGCAAGCAGACACTAGGCTGGGAAATTGAAGACCTGTATCACACTGTTCAATAACACGAGAAAGGGATTCAGCCATATTGGCCAGGTCACAGTGACCAAACTGCAGGGCCCTTGGGATTTCTGGTTTTGGTAGATGGACCAAATTAGGAGAAACCAGAAGGAACCAAATTAGGATGTGGGCATGTGATGCATTTGTGAAACAAATGAATATGCGGACAGGGCAGAATGTGAACAGTATGACAACCACAGAGAGACCAATCAATGATGCCTAAAGATGAAGAGTCATCACAGAGGAGAAAAGATACAAAAGGAGGGATTTCAGAGCAGCAAAAGGTCCCCGAGAGGGGAACCCGAGGCCATGATAGAGGACACACCACCAGGTCATCTCGCCCACCTTACTGGGAGAGGGTAGGCCTTGGCCTCCAACCTCCAGGGTGCTGACATCTGACATTCAACCTCAGAGTGCAGCTCGCATACTGGCCAGATGTACCTTGACTATGTGAACCCTGGAACTGGTAGATATAGAACTGCTTGCATTATTTTTATCTGCTATCACTGTGTATCAATGAAATTTGCCTATTTTCAAATGGTGAGGTTGTGGTTGGTCTGAGGGTTTGGGTCTGCCCATAACAAGGTATGTGGGTTATAAATCCAGTGCCAACAGTATCCTTTTTGGGCAGCATTGTACTGAGAACTCATGTTCAGCTGATTATTCTCCATGACCCTCAGGTATTCTGCAAAGTCACTGTTTCCTTGGAGAAAATTGTTCTATCTCTGATTAGTCTTTTACTCCTTGACCTCTCGGTTCCATCAAATTGGATAACCTAAGCATAGGGGAGTCACTAACAGGTGTAGAACTAATTTGATAGAGCTGTCTCTGTTGATTTCTTCCACGCAACTTCTTAATACTGGAATAAACCAGGATGCATAGCAGATGGCTGGAGAAAATAGAGATTCTAGTGCAGCAGATCTGGAATTTCTCAATCATGTTTTTCAGACTGACCCTCGCCGATGGTTACATTTTGCTTTGCAAGAGACTCCATCTTGACCTGGAAGTTTAAAACTGACCAGAATGAAGTGCGTGGTTTTGGTATTTTTTATGTACAGATCTAGCCTCTGGATCCAGTTGAACATAGCCTGGGTGCAGGTGCAGATGCAGAGATTGTCAGGAGACACTTAAATTAGTCTGTCTTCAAATGCTTCTCAACATTATTGTAGTTAAACTTACTTAATAGTAAACTTCCATAATGGGTTTTTTTTTATTTTTTTGGATATTGGGTGCTTCATTGACTTTCTTCTAGTGTTCTGCGATCTCAAAAAATTAATTTTGTTTTATTAAAATGTTGTTAGTGTATTTGTTAATTCTAAGGGCTACATAGCAGAAGTCTGTACAGAACTGAGTCCACTGATAGGAGGAAATAAAAATGCAGTAATGACTAACAATACAGTAATGGCTAACAATGTTGCCTTTTCCACTGGCAACCAGGGAACAACAATTCCTATTCATTTTAGTAGTTTAAAAAAAATTACTGTTGACTGTCATTAACATACATGAACTTTTCATACAAATATTAGCAAATCATGACCACATAATTAATTTAAATCATAAATCAACTCTGTGTTCCTGTTTATGAATTAAC
>NW_005842406.1:1112339-1120494 GCF_000455745.1 Alligator sinensis | reverse complement strand
GAGTGTTTGGGGCAGTATTGCAACAGGCAGAGACAAATTGACATTTACTTTTCATCAGTATGTGGCCACATGGTTTCAGATGATCTGTATAGAGTATATGTACCGAACAGTAAGACTACAAAGAAAATTTTAAATTACTTTAAAAAACGGAAGCTATTCTAAGCTGCTCCCACATAGGGAAAACATAGGGATACTTTTATTAGAAGGAATGTTAGTACTTGTGAATTAACAGGTGCCATAGTTTTAACAGGGAATGTGTAATTTTTTTAATTCAGTAAGGATCAACAAGTCAGTGACAAGGAAGTTGAGGAGGAAATAAGTGAATATCAGGTGGGCTGTTAGCTGGTAAGTGGCTTCTGTGTTGTTTTGGCAAAGTATCCCTAGACTCAGTGGCTCCAGTCCCAGCAGGAAACGAGTCTGCCCTACCAGATAGCTCAGGAAAATCAATCTTGAAAGACTAGTTTCAGACCATCTGGAGCCAGATGGCAAACTTTAGGCTAAGGAACTTAAAGGGAGATAGGTTGGACTCATTGAAATCACTGGGAGTTTTGCCATTGACTTCAGTGGGGACAGGATTTTACTCAATTGTTGCTTTTTTTTTTGAGGCAGAATCACTACCAGTACAGAAACCTTTGGGGCTGAAAGCTGAACACTGCAGCAAAAAAGGTGTGTGGGCTGTACTGGAAATAAGGCACAGGATTTTATGACAGCATTGGTGAAAAAATTCTTTGCTATTACCTAGTGTGTGAGAGCTTGAATTGTGTTAAAATCCATTCTGTTCAAAGTCTGTCTGCAGGAATTCTACATTTCTAAATAAAAGTGTAATAGGATAATTTAGTAATTTGGTGTCTGCTCTCTACTCATTTTCTCCTCTTAAAGAAATTACTAGGATCTAAGTGCACTAATCACTCAGTGTCGTGACTACATATATTGCCGAATGATTCTTCTTGCATTCATTGCTAAGCTGTTGTTTCTACTGGGCATTTTGATTCTAGCTCATGTTTTGTTCAGCTTATTTACTGAATTATCAATCTGTTTGTTCAAACTGAAGGACACTCTATGATTCCTCCATTGAAAAACTCCTCCATAATGAAAACCTGAGGTGTTAGAATTATAAATAAGGGTCCTTGTATCTGAATAGCTTGATAATTCAGCATGGGGAAAAACATGAAGAAGACTTGAGATAAGAAGTCTGTATGTTCAAATGAAGTGAGAATTACACAGCAATAAAAGCAAGGAATTCTTAATAGAGAAATGTTTCATTGCATTTTTAAGCACAAGATGCTCAGTATAGCATATGTAATGGTAATGCAGTGGTCTCATTCCCTTAAGTTGCAGAGAGTTTGAAGTGAGTTAAATACCCTAAGAATAAGACTCAGAGGACATTTATTAGGCTGACAGAAAATGGGATTCAATGCACTGAAGAATTTGTAAGTTGCTGGCATATATGTATACATAGGCACAATGGTGACAATAAAAGACTCATAGCTGCCACATGAACCCTCGTAAAACATTTATTATGAGGTAGCTGGAGATTTTATTTAATTAAGCAAAATGGAGCTGAGATCATGGTAACTCTCATGAGGGCCTGTGATAACTTTCATGACAATTGTGCAAATACTTTACATCACAAATGTTTAAATACACAAGTAATATTTTAATTCCACAAAGAGATCACCTATTCAAATCAACAGAAAAATTACTCAGACATCATAGGGTGCATGAATGAAGAATTTGTAAATAACACGTCTCTAGTTACTAGACTTCCAAGTTTTGTGAAGTATATATGATAGGTAATGGAAACATTGGGCTCATTGAAGTCATCGGTATAGTTTCCATTTGCTTCTGTGGGATTCTATCAGGCCCCGTTTTAGTTTTTTTATTGAATTATATCAGAAGATCAGTATTTATAATTTCTAAGAAAGCTTTACAATTGAGCACTAGTTTACTTCCAGCTATATGGGTACAGTAACTTAGTGTACTATGTACATCAAAATGCATTATTCTTAGATGTAGAAGAGTGGGGAGACCAGATGCTGCTTTTTAGTTTAAATCAAGAAAATTCCTTCAGCAACACCATATGTACATAGCATTCATTTATTTAAAAAAAAAAAGCCTGAAAATACTTAGTATTTCTGTGTTAGAGGACAGGCTTGAAATACGCTGTAGGTTAGAATGTTTTCTTATATATGATAGTATATTTCAGCTGCTATCTATATTTCTTTCAAAACAGTAGTTACATTAAGGGTCTTCTTGACCTTAACAGCCCATTGAGCTAGCATGATTCAAGCATACAAGTTTCTGTAGCTTACAGCACAAAAGGGAGTGATGTGGCTAGCACCATGTCCATTTGCCTTTGACTCCCATCTAAATGACCAGGGACTATTTTACAGCTGCAAGGGAGGATGGGGAGGTGGCAGTCGTTGACCTAAGTCAGAAACAGGACTTGAACTCATGGCATTGGAGCCATAGCCAGATGTCTTAACTGCTTCTTTACTTTCTACATTTAAAATGGTCTCCTCTGTAATAGACTGCTTGCACATGCCATGGGTGTTTAATTTGGTTTAGTTCTCCCTAAATTGAAATGGTGGGTTTTTAAAAACACTGCTTGAATTTAGGGAGAATTAAACCTAACTAAACCTCCATGGTGTGTACACAAGGGTGGGGGCCCAGTCCTTACCTGCCTCTTTGGCAGTGGGGGTGTGGGGGCCAAGCGAGTGCTGAGCTGTGAGGCAGCCCCCCAGGTGGCACCCGCCTTGGAGGTGTTTTATCTTGCTATGTACCAAAGTCATTTAAAGCAGAATACGCCGTCGGGCATGCAAACGGCAACACCATTAAAGTGGAATACACTGCTGAACGTGCAAACAGCAATGCCATTAAAGTGGTGGAAAAGGGCATTTAAGCCGCTTTAAAGGCCAGTTTTGTGGCATGTACAAAGGCCCATAGATACCTATAACTCTTTAACATGTATGGTTTTTGGGGGCAGGACTACCCCTTACAACCTGTTTATAGAAAGAATAACACAAGAAGGTTTAGACACGGGTAGTTAGCTTTGTTAGTCTGAAGCTAGGCAGAAGGCAGGGTAGGCTGGCAACTTATATAGTAACTAGTTCAGAGAAGCATAAGCTTCCGTAGGCAAAGGTTTGATTCTGATCTATTTCTGGACATTACTGCAAGATATTTAATCATCATCATCGTCATACATCTAAGAGAGAAACATGTTTTAAAAGCAAACAGTGGGTATATTTCAGAAATATGTACACCTTGAGCTGAGAAGAAACTTCATCGTGGGAGCACTAGAGTTCACTAAGTCATCCCCAATATCCAACCTCTGCTTTCCTCCACAAGAGCCTTTCACAACCTTGCAGGATATAGAAATTAATCCAGAAAAAAAGAATGCCACACTCTTGTGTAGCACAAATAACTTTATCAGAACAAGAACATGTCATGGTTAGTAAAATGGACTGTGACATGTTAGTGTGTGGATCTACATCAAACTACAAATGCCTTTTGTTTCATAAGTCCCATTTTGTAAATAGTGCTGTAAGGACACTTTTGTTTTTTAACTTCCTTTTTATGCTGAAACCTCCAGGGAGTTGTCAGGAGAAATTCTTGCACCTCACTGATGGCTAACAATGCAGAACAATCAAGGATTTTTAACCTGGAGCTCTCCCATTCAAATTTAAGCAACCTAAAACAATGAACTAGCTACTGCCTGCCAGAGGAATGGGCTTGTAAACAAGTAAAGATCACTTGATTTAGGAAATCTGAAGTCACTGAAGGCAGTGCACTGACAGGGGGAAACTAAGGGTGTGTACCAGATTGTGCCCTAGATTTCAGCATCAGGTCTCATTCTGAATTCCCTCTATGAGCCTTGCACATCTGACTACATGGCTCTGTGGCCTGCATCCAGCCTTTAGGCCTTAAGTTTTACACCCCTGACAATAAAACTTCGTGGCCTCCATGACCTGAACAAGTGTCAAACATGGTGTTTGCACTTTGAGTGCCTAGAAATTCCAAGGCAAAGAGGAAGTGCCTTTATAAAGTATTTTAATTTTTCTACAGAGGCCATTAAGTCTTATCCAGTTATCCCTCCTTAGAGGTCCATAACCTGTATTTCACTAAAGCATACCTTCCAGGAAGACATCAGATCTTGATCTGAAGACAACTAGAGATACAGTCTACCACTCACCTTTGTTGTTTATTCCAGTGATGAATGACCTTGTTAAAAATGTGTCCTTATTTTCAGCTTGGGTTTGTCTGGCTTCAGCTTCCAGTCATTGACTCTTAAGCCTTTCTTGGCTAGATTAAAGAGCCCTTACACATCCAGTATTTTCTTTCCAGAAAGTTACCTTTAAATTATAATCCTTTCTGTTCTCAAATACTCTTTTTGATAAGCTAAACAGATGGACCCTTTTGTGTCTCTCACTGTAAAGCATTTTCAAAGTATTTTCAGAAAGGTGGATACCACCACAAGCAGATCCAGAATTTCCTAGAGCTGGGCCTGGCACCCTGTGGCAGGGTGCTCAGCATGCCTATCACTGTAAGAGGGGAAGAGGCTGCATGAGAAGCAGCCTGCAGGTGTGGCAGGAGGCAATTAGAGAGTCACCTGGCCATAAATGGGAGGTTGGCCTTGAAGCATATGAGTCCAGGGCCTGAGCTGGTCAGGCAGTCTAGCTCTGAAAGCCATGGAGATAGGAGCTTCTGGTCTGCAACCAGGTTCCTGGCAAACATGTGAACTGGGGTAAGCCACTCTGGAGGTTTGTGACTGGGACTAACGGGTGGAGGAGGTCTCAACAGGTCTGTGAATAGAGAGGCCTGGGAGCCAGGGCTGGTGAGCCCGTATCCCAGAGGTATGGAAATAGGCCTGGAAATAGAGAGGCCTGGGAGATGGGGCTAGAGAGTGGATAGTCTGGGGAGGGGAGGGATGAGCAGAGAGCTGGAAAGTAAGGAGGTCCAGGGTGCCTGTAGTCTCAACTGTCCTACGGGTGTGGCCAGGGTCTAGGGAGACTGAAGGTCAAGGACCACTGCCAGAGACCAAGGGGGTCAGAGGACCTGTAGTCCAGTAGGGGCATAGACAGGGTACGGAAGCCCGGAGATTGTGGCTAGGGTCCTGGAGCCCAGGAGGGATAGAAATAAGAGCCTGATAGGGCAGGATGTGGTGCTCAGGAGTAGCCCGCAGAGGTGAAATGCCCAGATGGGGAATGCAGGCTGAGGTGCTGTGCTTGGGAATAGCTGTGAGAGGCAAAGTGCCAGGGTGGAAAAGGAAAGCCTGGAAGTTAGACCGGGGAGAGACTGAGCTAGGTGAAGTACCCAGGCAGGGAGGCCTACTCGTAGAGACTGAGGCTATGGCCCAAGGAGGCTGGTGATGGACTCAATTGATCACTTTTGCAAGGCATGGGCATGGTGCAAGGGATGGTTGGAGCTATGTTATAAATCCATAAGGCAAGGTAGAGACTCCTGAATACCCACAGGGATGGGGGATCCCTGGGGCAGCCTCTCTTTCTGAAGATCTAAGAACAACAAGGCGTTGCAGGCAAGGTGAAGGGGGAGCAAGCCTGGGGAGTGTGGGTGCAGCAGGGGCTAAGGACCACCAGGGGACATTGTGGACCCCCTGGGATGAGTGCTTGTTACACACACCACTCCTCAGACTATGGGGGGCATATGGGAGCGAGGCACCGTTTGAGCCTCTAGGCCAGCGGGAAATACTGGGGAGCCAAGCATGGATCAGGTGCACAAAGAAGGGGGACCTGCCTGCCGCTGCTGCTTTCCCCAGCTGACCCCAGCATGGGAACAGCACCAGAGCTGCTCCTGCTCTGTTTCAGCTGGGGACTGTTGGGAGTGGCTGTGCATGGTGCCAAGCTCTGCTGGGAACGGGAGCAGCAGCATGCAGGTTCCTCCTTCTAGCACCTGTTCCCAGCCTTCCTCATCCCCTTTGTCCCCCTGTTGACATGGAGCAAGCACTAGAAGAAGGAACCTGTGTGCTGCTGCTGTTGCCAGCCAAGTCTGGTGTCACAAACCCCATTATATTTTTGTGGGGTCTTGTGAATGTTTTCTTGTACTAAGATGGCATGTGTGGTAGGAAAGGCATCTTGTAGGAAAGTCCATATTATGTTGTATCTACTTGTATTGTTGTTATCACTGTAGCAATTATGTTATGCTATCTATATCCAAAACCATAAAGATATATGTATATGGTTTAGTCAAGGAAAGGGAGTGGGCAGAACTTTGCTTTGTGATTCTCAGACACTGGGCGCATCTACATTAGACTCTGACTGGGCAGTGGCCAAAAAATACTGTGCAGTAACACATCACAGCATGGACAGTGCTAATACACTACTGCACAGTATTATTAAGTTACTGTGCAGTAGCGTTACATAAAAGATGTTCGCTGACCCTACTGCTCAGTAAGTCCAGTTATTGCTAATAGAAGTACTGTATAAATGAGTAGTTACAACTGTGCAGTAGCATCTTGTGTAGACGCGCTTTGTGTGCAAGAAGAATTGCCACTCCCAGACACAGGCAGAAGGAGTTGGGCACCCAAGTAATTCCTGTAATGGGGAAATTGTCTCTGCTATAGCAAAGGCAACTGAGAAGAATGGCCCATTAGACCAGAGGAATGCCTCATAACACACGGAGACCTGAAATTTCTGGAGGAGTCTGGTGGCTCATAGGCAATTAAAATACTACCAATTTGGGAGCGGGGTATGCAGCTTGGAGCCTTTTTAGGGTCTAGCTATGATAGAATCGTGGTCTCTTGGATCCCAGGCTTTGGAGGTTCAGTAGCTTCAGCAGGCAGGACTGGCAGAATCGGCAGGAAAGCTGAATTGTGGAGATACTGGCAGACTCATGGGAGAAGTAGGGTGCAGCCAGAAGAGAGCATAAGAGACTTAAAATGCTGTGTTTTTTTTGCCTTCAAACTTGTGGTAATTTTTTTATTGTAAAATTATTTTCTTCTGTGTTGTTTGGTGTCCTTACTGATTGCTTATGGGTAGAATGATCCCTGGGCAAATGATAATCCAGGCTAGCCCTTTTATGGAAAGAAGGACCTAAAAATTGTTTCACAACCCAAAGGAAAGGTTACTTGGAATTGGCAGAGATTCCCCTGCTGCAGCTGTGGGGTCCAGTGTAACAGCAGTGGTGCTGAGGCTTGCAGGAATAAAAAATTGTCCTAGGACAACCTCAGTCTGTTCCTTGAGACAAGCACTCGTACAGCTGGAAGAAATTTGGGAGTCTAGGGGTTGCCAGTGAATGGATTTGTGACACCTGGCTCCCCACATACCTGCTTCCTACACTGACTGGGGCAGCTCTGGGGCTTCCCCTGTGCCTGCACCAGCTGGGCACAGTGGCAGCAGTGTATAGGAATGCTTGGGGTGGGTGGCAGGGAGCAAGTGCAGGATGAGGAAACTTGCCCACTGCTGCCACTGCCTTTGTTAAGCCCAACACCCCCAAGCAGCCTCAGTCCACAGCTGGAGCAGGGTAGAAGCAGCTGTGGGGCTCCTCCTGTGCCCATGTTAGCTGGAGACAGCGATGGCAGTGGCAGAAGGTAGGTGTGACCACACCACTGCACACCCCCTGGATCTGTCCCTTGATACCACAACTGTACAAAGTATTCCACTTTATGGTACTTGTAATTTTGATAGGTAAAATCATCACCGTAATTCTGCTCAATATTCCTTTTTTAATTGTTTGTTTTATTTTTTTTACTTCCATGGATTACACAAGTCTCTTTGCCACAGAATCTCCCCGGGAGCTCAAACTTAGATGTTTGTGCATAGAGACCACTAGATTGATTTCAAGTTGATTGTTTTCTTGGATAGTGTCCTGAATTCTATACATTTTCCATGTCTTTCTTGTTCTTATTTGTATAACTTTGCATTTGGCTGCATTCAACATTGCCCCTGCCAACTATAACTTTTTCCCTGACATTTTTCTTTAGTTCCCCTTATCAATTTTCTATATTTCTTAGCAATCAACATAAATGAGAAGTTATCTGTTTCTCCTTTTCCCCCTCATTGTTAATTCCTAACTGATGTTTTCACTTATCACCTGAATCAGAATGAGCTTTTAGCCACAGTTATGGAATTGTGGCTTTTCGTTTTATTAGTGGTTGCATACAACCTCCAACATGTCTGCCAAACTAAAGTTCTCCATA
>NW_005842406.1:1109064-1112308 GCF_000455745.1 Alligator sinensis | reverse complement strand
TACATTACAGAAACGTGCTTAAGTGGTAACTCAATCAGTTGTCTGGTCTGATTCAGTGCTATGTGACATATCTCCACTAGCCTCTGCTCCTGAGTTAGTTAGCATTTCTGATCAACATACATTAGAGATTTTGTGCTTCTGAAGGCACAGTAGGTGAGACTGGTATGTAGACTGGTTGTTAGAGACCAGGAAATTCAGGCGGAGCCTTAGTAATCATGCCTCCTGTTTGTCCCTCCTTTTTCTGGCTCTGATTATTGTCAGTAAATACAAGAAGTAGGGTACAGAAGGACCACCTGCAGACTACCTGGGCTTCTGTTTTGCTTACCATGGATGCAGGGGGCAGAGGGAGCATCTAGGAGGAGGGTAGCTCACCTTTTGGATTCTCATGTTCCGAAGAGCTAGCAGGAGTCTGTACTGCCATCAGGGGTGAGCCAAAGGGGTTTCTAATGAGGATGGTTAACCAGTTAGAGATAGGGAGCAGGTCTGAGGGTAAGCCAAAGCAGCAGTGTAGCTGTAATGTAGGGTGCCACTCTGTCTTAAATTCGATTGAACAAATGCTTTCCCTCCACTTCTTTACTTCTTTCCATGATTGCATTAGAAACAGATTTTAACATTCCAAGACATGTTAATGCCAATCATGTCCTATCAAGGCTCAGTTGTACCAGTGGCTAAGTTCAAGAAGCCAGTGGCAGAAGTGCTCTAATTTTCAAGCTTTACCCTTAAGTGCCCGTGTTTAGATTGGGCTGCTGAAGACTCCCGAATAGAGCCATATGGCTGAGCCATCCCTGATTCATAGCCACCTACCTGGATCTGATGCAGCAGTGGCTCATTATGCCCATGAGCTATTAGCCATCCCCACCCAGCATTAGCATGCCCACCCAGCACACCCTGCACCCACTACGTGTTTGTGTCCTGGATGCCTGGGTTGTGTGTCTGTGTGTGCCCTGGGTTGTGTGTCTTTGTGATGCCTACATTCTGCATGTGTGTGTGTGTGTGTGTGTGTGTGTGTGTGTGTGTTTCCTGGATGACTGTATCCTCCCCCTCACTGATATTGGTGGTCCTGACCCTGCACAGTGGCAGGCTGTCTGGATTGGCGAAGCCCTGGTCAAGTAGCTGCTCACCTGTGTGGAACGGGAGCCCTCCCTGGATGAGTAGGGCTGGAGGGCTTTGAGTACTTCTGCCCAGGCACCAGGCCATGCATCTCCAGACCTGGCCCCATGTCACAGGCACTGATGCCCACAGTCCACACCATCTCCCTGCCTCCTTCCCTTCCCACCCTCTGCCAGGGGCATACACCTGGGTGCCAGGGAATAGGGCATAAGGAAGAGATGTTCCTTGTTTTAGTCAAAAGTTGAAGCTGACAAACTTTTAATGTGTTTATTAAATAAAAACTGTGCAATATTGTTCCCTCCAGAACTTGGAAACTTCTTAGTTAGCAGTAAGAGAGTGGGGGAAGAGCCTGGCTGCACCAGGAAGTCATGATGTTGAGGGGGAAAGAGGTTGGCAGCCATGAGGTCCCAACTTAACAAAACACAAAGGCTTGGGGCAGCAGGGAGAATGTCATGCACAAAACTGATGCCCCTCAGCTTAACTAAATGTTGCTGCTGCCAAAATGTTTGGGTGCATAATAAAGAAAAACTGTGGAACATTGCCCGCTCTGGAACTTGGACCAGAGCCCAGCAGCCCCTGCTTAACTTTTCAGAGGTTGCACCGTTCATCTGCAGGAGGACCTGGGCCTGCAGTGGCCTATCCTGGTGGTCTGGTGGGCCTCTTCCCCGCCCTGCATTTCTTTGGGGCCTGTGCCTCCAGCAGCCAGGGCTAGTGACTTGCCCTGGAAGGTGCGCTGAATCAATGCTGGCTTGAGCATCGGGTCTTGGGGAGCCTGATCCCCCTCTTCTCCCACACTGCTGCTCCCCAAGGCAGGGCTCTCCCAGGCATCTTCATGGATCCTCAGACCACACCATAGATCAGCGGCTCCCATGCACCATATCTCCTGTCCTGGGGCCCTCAACCCCGGGCCGGAAGCCACACAGCTATTCATGACCCGGCAGTGACCATGGCACAGAATGCCTGTGTTTCACCTCCTAGCTGGAAAATCCAAGATGCCTGGGGTCCATCCTTCTGCTGTGGGACCTGGGCAGGCTGGGAAACCTAAGCATCAGAGCCTGGAGGGATGAGCCGTCTCTGGTTCTCTGGGAGGAGAAGGAGGGAGGGAGTGGGGGGGGTTTTGCTAGGGAGAATTTCTATTTCCCACTGTGCCTTCCCTGCAGCAATGCTTATTCATAGCTGCTCTGCAAATGGCACCTGAAAGACTACCAGCAAAAATGTGCACTTTTGCCTTTTGCTTGCACCTTTGCTTGCTTGCTAGACCCTAAAAAGACTCCAAGCTGCACCCCCCACACTCCCATTGGCACTATTTTAATACTGTGGGGCTTGAAAAAAGTTTTCAATGTACATTGGGGTCTGTTTGGGCTAGGATTTGTCAGGTGGATCCAGGTAAGCATGTTGGCCTTTCTCAGGAAAGCAATGTGACCTTGAGAGATGGGGCAGTCAGTTGTCAATCGCACAGACTTGTGGCCCCACTCAATTTAACACAAACTGATAAGGCCCCAACAACAGTACGGAGGACTGAGCTTCGTGCCATAACATCGTTCTAGGCCAGTGACACAGGGGTTGGTGGGGAGGGTTGTTTGAGACGCCCAAGGTCAGTAAGGAGCATCAGTAAATCAGTATCATCAATTTTCCGTGTGTACAATTGTTGAGCCAAGAGCATGAATATCTGAGCAGGCAACTATATCGTTCCCCATGAGCACACCCCAATTTACCAAGGAGTCACGTTAGACCCTTCCCTCACCTATAAACATCACATTCAGAAAGTCAGTAGTAAAGTCTCCACATGGGTAACTGCTTTAAGATGTTTATCCAGCACAACATGGGATGCCAACTTCACAATGCACAGAACCAAGGCACTTGCAATGGTATATGCCCCAGAAGAGTACTGTGTTACTGTATGGTCTAGAAGTTGTTGCACTAAAAAGCTTGACGCTGTACTTAATGTCATGACCCAAAGGCATGATTTTGTGTGTGCTTCGGCACCAGAATTATCCCCGCCAAGTTGCAGCTTCATTGCACGGGAGAGTTTCCTGTTGCAGAGGAAAACCCCGGTGCAGGGACAAGTTTCCTGCCTTTCTGCAGCTTCTTTTGCAGAGTGCATTGCTCAAGTTGCAAGAGGAATGCATGGTGC
>NW_005842406.1:1063949-1108627 GCF_000455745.1 Alligator sinensis | reverse complement strand
TCGGGTCGCTCCCGGCCCGCACACTTAACAGAGCACAGTGTCTCATAACAGGCTGTGTAACTTACACACAGATGTATTTCCTGCAATCTTGGGCATTAGACCAAGTGACATAAGAAGACAGACCCTAACCCTTGCTGCCAGGTTTCTGGGCCCATGGAGAGCCCAGCAGGCTGGGTACTGTAGTCTTGTATGTTGAGCTAAATTTAGGTAAGAGGTGGGGCGAATGGAAATGAAATGATCATTCAGAGTAATGCAGTCTGAAGTATATTTCTACAGTGTTTTATACCAACACCATATGAGTTGCCCATTGGGCATGACTTTCACAGAGTAGCAGACCAAGTGACATAAGAAGACAGACCCTAACCCTTGCTGCCAGGTTTCTGGGCCCATGGAGAGCCCAGCAGGCTGGGTACTGTAGTCTTGTATGTTGAGCTAAATTTAGGTAAGAGGTGGGGCGAATGGAAATGAAATGATCATTCAGAGTAATGCAGTCTGAAGTATATTTCTACAGTGTTTTATACCAACACCATATGAGTTGCCCATTGGGCATGACTTTCACAGAGTAGCAAGGATCAAGCTGAACAGACTGAGATCTGGATACAGACATTTCAAAACAACACTGTGCAAGATGAACATCTTGGACCAGACCCCTGTGTGAATGTGTTGTTCAGGAAACAGCACAGCACTTAATTGAAAGCTGCAATCTTTACAAATGCCCAGATGGGGTATATGGGATCTGCACACTGAGCAATAGTACCAGACAGTGGCTTGTAGCTGGCCAGAAGGAACAAGATGGGGGCAGGTTGGAAACGGGGGCTTTGCTTACTCTTGTCAGCAACAGGCAGGGCGTGGGGCCAACCCGACCCTCAGACAGACCACACGAGCTTTGGCTGGGGCTAGACACTGCCCCACGAGGGAGGGTGAGCGGGGTGCTGAAATGTTCACTCTTCCCCACAGGGTGGATTGTGGAGTGCAGCCTACCGTGAGCTGGGATGGATGTGGTATAGATGTTCGCTCGTTTATTATGGCACTCTAGTCTGATAGCACATCCATCCAGGCTTATCTTAGAGCAGGGCCCATCATTTTTGCAATGCTCTAGGGGCCCTGACCATCTGTTCAGTTGTGGCTTTAGAGCGCTTTCTGCGTGCCTACTGCACAATAAGTGTAACTTCTGTACCTGGCCTGTGAGATTAAAGTTCTTTTCTTTATTGAGACTCTCCAAATCTCCTTCTTTTTTACCCATGGTCCTAGCACTAGTGTATAAGAAACTGAAGCATTATTTCTCTTCACAGGCTTTGCTATGTTGGTTTGAATTTCTCATAACATATAGTTAGAAGCTGCATCGGATTTAGTTCCTTAGCACATCTCCTAGGTTTGCTAGTTTAATGTCCTTCACCACTAAGAGGCCCCACAGGGAGACGCACATATAACCTGACAAATAATACAATACTCTGATTGCTGATCCTTTGACTTCTAATTAGCAGAGTATTTCTGTCCTCCCAGCACTGCTCTTCTAACTTCTCTCCCAAAGTCCCACAACACGATACTTGCTTCTCCTTCTGGCGATCACTGTTGTTTGGATGTAATGCAAGTTCTGAGTAGTGAGTTCTAGTTCTGCTACATTACCAGATATCTTGTCACCAGGCTAGTTGGTCTGGACTGCTTTTCCAATCTGACTACACCTGGCCTGCTTCTGGTCTATGGTCTTATTGCCAGCTTTGTTTATGCCTGTAGTTTCCAGCAGCAGCACGCTCCCTGCTGGTTATGAAGCTTTCTTGTGGCATTGCCTGCGTGCCTATGGACTGAACCAGTTTGACCCATCTCCCTCTTTCTTGGGAATGATTATCTTCTACCTTAGTCAGTCAGGTGGGTAGCCAGGAATCAGAGGTAGAATTTTCTTTTATTCCTTTAGTCAATGAGAGCTCTTGAGGCAGAGGATGCAATTCCCTTTTCTACCTGCTTCCTAATCAGGGCTCATGGGCCTCTTTGACATTGCTCACATAGGGCATTGGGGGCTCTGGATTCTGCATATTCCTTTCTGTTAAATGTTTACACATGCCAGTTAGGTAAAATATAGCACAGGAGTCTGTTTGGAGAATAAATTGTAAATGTGAAAGAGGAAAAGAGACATGTATCTGTGTTCAAATTAGTTGATGTTCATGAAGTGAAGGTCTCTGGATAGAGGAATTTTTGTTTGTTCTCTGTATATTCCTTTCTGTTTGTCTCATTTGGTTATGAAAAAAAGAATACTCAGCATTTTTGATTTGGAAAGGTTCTCAAAAGTCACACTGGATATATGTGTGAGAGAATGTCTGGGTATAGCTTCCATTATTTATAGAATTGGGATCCAATTCTGAAGAGTTCTGAGGAAATTTAGACAGGGAATGTGTTAAGATTTTTAGTACTGAGGATTTTTTATGAATCTTGGGGATACTATTATATCTTCTTCACATTACCCTTACTCGATATAATTTGCAAAATGATTTATGTTCCCACCTGCAACATTTCCCTATTGTATTCTCTACTTGTTATATGGTTATCAGTCTTTTGCAAGTAGGTTCTTTTTGGAGCAGATGTAGCAGTGTAAGTGAACTGGCTACAAAATGTTTTAAATTTAAATTATTTAAATGCCTGAACAGAATTTATGACCCTGGTTATAATTTTAGGTCATCAGAATTCGAATGCGTTTGGAAATGAAGTGACTAATCCAAACATTCAATGATTTATGAATATAACATTCTAATTTAGGATTTATTGACCTGATTTGTAAACTTCACTGTATAGCTCATAATCTTTCTTTAAAATGATATTTTACATTTATTTTCTGATTGATCAATTCATCAAATATTTTGAAAAGAGGCCAGTCAGTTGCCTGACTTAAAGAGCAGGATTTGTAAATTCCTAAATTGTATAAATCAGTTTCCTGACCTGAGAATAAGTTAAATGCACAGTTCAAAGTTTTACCTAAAATTAATGGCTAAAAGAATTTTAAAATTGAGTAGTTAAGATTTACAGGAAGAACTTATATATCTTAGTCCAAATGAGTAACTTAATTCCTGAGGGGCAGATGTATAGCACTTGATTCTCAAAGATGAACGTACCTGGAGATCTTGCTGAATTCAACATAGGTTATGAGTGCTCAGCACCTCTGAAAAATTGGACTGACATGGTTTAATGTTAACTAATACATTTTCTAGAAAGGATTTTCACCTGAGGTGTACAGTTTATGAGATAGTTTACCCACTAGGACAGCTTGGCCACTTGACTATTGCAAAGGGCTTTCTTTTCCCTATTGTTTTCATCTTGATAAAGGCCATGTAATGCTGGTTCAAACCCCAAATGTCATTGGTGGCAGCAGCAGCAGTCCCTCAATACAAGGAGGCCAGTCTTCCAGTAATAGGTGAGTCATTGTTGAATCTGGAAATGGCTGAGGAAGTCAATCCAAGATCTGCAAGTTGGACTGCAGACATGGCAAATAGTGTAAGGCCTCTACATTGCAGCTGGACAACTAGGTCAGCAACACTCAGACCCCTAAACAGGGCCAGCTGAGCCTCAGCCTGCTGAGTGGTTCTAGGGCTGCTTTTCAGGAGCTCTTGTAGCACCTGGCCCCAATGCACAACTAACTGGTTTCAGTCCCTGAGTAGCTCTCACCTGTGTGACTTTCCTGGTGTCTGCTTCTGCATTCCAGAGGGGGAAGGACTTGAGTAAGCCACTTAGCTCTGGGCAAGGGCCAGAGAGCTACAGGACTGCAGCAAATGGTGCAAAAAAGAAGCAAAGGGCACCCCCAGATGAGCATGCACATATGGTTTGTGGCACCTTAAAGCTGTTTCAGGTGCCACAAACTGCATGTGGCACATGTGTACCCATTTTCCATGCTGCTATTTTGCAGTAAAGTGCCAAATTTGACAACGGAAGATCCCAATGTAAAACAAACAAACAAACAAAAAAACCTCCACGAAAAAAGCAGCATATACCACCGAAAATGGAGCCTGGACATCCAGAGCAGCTCTTTGGCTGCCAGCCAGGCTGTGGCCAGATTGGCATCAATGAAGCTCCAGGAGTCCCCTAGAGCCCCAGGTAAAGCTGCTGGGGCCAGCACAGGTGCTGACCTCAGCCTCCCCTACCTCACCTGGGACAATCTGGCATGTGCTAGAACATGCATATAGGGGCATGCTCTGAAGCATGCTCAAAGCAGTGGCACAATTATATGTTGCTGCTATTTATGTTTGGCAAATATGCACCCCTGCACATACACACTCATCTGGATGTGCCCAAGGAGTTCACATTGCAAAATACATCCAATGGACGTATACAAATGTGAGAAGTATGGGGAATAAACAAGATGAACTAGAATATGTCGCCTATGAAAAGAACTATGATCTGATTGGCATCACTGAGACCCGGTGGGACAGCTCTTACGACTAGAATGTCAACATTGAGAGTTACACTATTTTGGAAGGACAGGGTTGGGAGAAAAGGTGGTAGTGTTGCCTTGTATGTCAAAAACACATACGCTTGTTCCCTGGTTCAATAGGAAAATGACAGCAAAGCAGAATGCATTTGGGTGAAGATGAAAGTGAAAGATGCAGCACTGATATAATTATGGGGGTTTATTATAGGCCACCTAATTGGGAAGAGGAGGTGGATGAGGTACTCTTTAAGCAGATGATAAATTTAACCATAAGCTATGGGATCATACTGGTTAGAGACTTCAGTTACTGGATATCTGCTGGAAGAGGAGTGGATTGGAGACTCCTGTTTCTGGACATCTGCTAGAAGAGCAGTGGAGCAGAACATGGTTCCGAACTTGTGTAGAGGACAAGTTTCTGTTCCAGAAAGTAGAGGATACAACTAGGGGATCATCTTGGTGGAGGGTGTGAAGGTGATGGGTAACTTTAAGGAAGTGATCATGGTCCAATAGAATTCCAGATCCTGAGACACGGAAAGCACGAGGTCAGCAAAATTAGTACACTAGGTTTCTAAAAGGCAGATGTCATCCAACGAAAGGTACTAATAGGTATAGTGTCGTGGGAGGATAGATTGAAGGATAAAGGCACTCAGGTGGGCTGGAAGCTTCTAAAGGGCACAGTATTGGAAGCCCCACAAGAAACTGTCCCATCATGATAGAAGCACAAGAAGAATGGCAAGAGACCATCATGGCTTCACAAAGAACTTCTAAAATGCTCAAATGTAAGAGGAAAACATACAGGCAAGATTAAAATGGGCAGGTCACCAGGGAAGCATACCTGGAAATTACCAAAACCTGCAGGGACAAAACCAGGAAGGCAAAGATAAAGAATGAACTGCACCTGGTAAAGAAGGTTAGGGACAACAAGAAGAGCTTCTATACGTATGTTGTCCTGAACTAAGAAAGTTGTGGGTCCTCTGTTAACAAGCCAGGAGGAACTTCTAACTGTAGATGTAAAGAAGGTGGAGCTATTCAATAGCTACTTTGCCTCAGTCTTCACAAAAAATGGAGCTGTGCCAGACCTAATAAGAATGGTATGGATAATGAAGGGGGCAAGCTGGTGGAGGAGATAACAAAATAAACAGAGACATTTTGTTGGATCTGAATGAATTAAAGTCATCAGGGCTGGATGATCTTCATCCCAGAGTCCCGAAGGAACTGGCAGAGGATATTTCAGAGCCCTTGACAATGATCTTCATGAAGTCGTGGGAGATGGGCTAGGTACCAAAGGACTGGAAAAGTGGCACTATGTTGACCTTTTTTAAAAAAGGCCGAAAGACCTAGGGAACCTAGGGAACTGCAGACCTAGGGACCTAGGGAACTGCAGACCAGTTAGCCGTACCTCAATACCTGGAAAGTTACTGGAGCATATCCTAAGGAAGGCCATTTGCAAGCATCTAAATGAGGAAAGGCTGATTACAAGTGTCCAGCATGGATTTATAAAAAAAAAAATATATATTTAAACACAAAGGTGATTTCCTTCTTTGACGAAGTAACTACTTGGATAGATGAAGGGAATGCTGTGGATATCAGCAAGGCTTTTGACAAGGTTCCACACAAGCTTCTCATAAACAAATTGGAGAAATGTGGGCTGGACAAACCTATTGCAAGGTGGATGAAAACTGTCTCAATTACCACAAGCAAAGGGTAATTATTAATGGGTCCATGTCAGAATGGCAGGAGGTTCTGAATCTCACGGGGTTCTGTCCTGGGCAAAGTGCTGTTTGCTGTGTTTATTAACAATTTGGATGCTGGTATAGAAAGCTTCTTTTCAGACAACATGAAACTGGGAAGGATTGCAAACACTTTGGAGGATGCAAGTGAAATTCAGAAGGGTCTCAACAGATTGGAAAGTTGGGCTGACATAGTGCCCCATAGAGCTAACAGGATGAAGTTCAGTGTGGACAAATGCAAGGTGTGACACCTCAGAAGGAATAATCAAAAACACAAATATAAAATGGGTGACACTTGGTTGGATGTCAGCACTATGGAAAGGGATTTGTGATCTACCAAGACTCACAAACGCCATAGGAGACTGCAGAGTGATGTAGCTGAACAAAAGTTAAATGCGGTTTTGGGATGCATCAGTAGAAGCATTAGGTTCAAGACATGGCAGGTGATAGTGCCACTCTACTCAGCACTGCTTAGGCCTCATCTGGAACACTGAGTACAGTTCTGGGCTCCACACTTTCAAGAGGACATGGAGAATTGAGAGACGATCCAGAGGTGGGCAGCAAAGATGATTAGGGCTTGGAAAGCAAGTCATATGAGGAGAAGCTAAAGGAGCTAGGCATGTTCAGCTTGCAAAGAAAGTGCTTTAGAGGGGACATGATTGCAATCTTCAAATACTTGAAGGGCTGCCATAAAGAAGAGGGAAAGCACCTTTCCTCCTAGAGAGGACGACATGGACCAGTGGCTTGAAGTTGCAGCCAAGTCAATTTTTAGATTGGATATCTGGAAAACTTTTTCACTGTTAGAATAGTAATACAGTGGAATAGATTGCCTAGGGAAGTTGTGGGCTCTCCATCAATGGAGGTGTTCAAGAACAGGTTGTACAGCCACTGGTTGGGGATGATACAGGTGTAGCTATATCTGTGTTCTCCCATGGGTATTTCATATGCTTCCGGAAACTGCTGGTTGCCCTCCCCACTGCCCTTGCCCCTTGAATTTCTGACACATGAGGCAGCATTCCCTCTAAGCTGTGCAGCTTAGAGGGAACCCTGATGTCAGGGTATTTTTAAGGCATTGGGCATTGGCTATAGCCAAGGCTGGGGACCTTGACTGTGGTTTGCTCCTGCTGGGACCAAAGCCAGAGACTCCTGGCTACAGGGTCCTGCCCCTCTGCTCAGGGTCAGGAAGGAATTTTACCCCATGGTAAGACTGGGATGGACTGTGGGAGGCTTCCCCCTCTGTAGCAGGGGGCATGGCCCTCTATCCAGGATCTCTTGAGCATATGTTGACAACATTTCATAAAAGCAGGAAGCTGGATGCTGTGGTTCACCTGCTTTATCTGTGGCAGGTTAGGGTGTTAGGTCTGTGTTGTGCCAGGCTTGATAGTAGTCTTATGAAGAGTTTAGATTATGATTTGTATGGGATGGTTTAGAATCATAGAAAGTTAGGGTTGGAAGGGACCTCAGGGGGTCATCTAGTCCAACCACCTGCTCAAAGCAGGACCATCCCCAACTAAATTATCCCAGCCAAGGCTTTGTCTAGCTGGGTCTTAAAAACCTCCAAGGATGGAGATTCCACAATCTCTCTGGGTAAACTGTTAGTGTTTTACTACCCTCCTTGTCGGAGAGTTTATTTTTTCCCAATATCTAATTTACACTGCCCTTGCTGCAACTTGAGACCATTGCTTCTTGCTCTGTCACCTGCCACCACTGACACCAATCTAGCTCCATCCTCCTTGGAACCACTCTTCAGGTACTTGAAGGTAGCTAGTAAATCCCCCCGCCCCCCCCAACGTCTTCTCTTCTCCAGAATAAATAAGCTCAGTTCCCTCAGTTTCTCCTCAGAATTCATGTCCGCCAGCCTCCTAACCATTTTCTTTGCCCTCCACTGGACTCTCTCCAATTTGTCCACATCCTTTCAGTAGTGGGGGCCCAAAACTGATTTGGCCTCACCAGTACCAAATAAGGGGGAAGAACCACTTCCCTCAAACCGCCGACAATGCTCCTACTATTGACTATTGCAGCCCAGTATGCCATTAACCTTCTTTGCAACAAGGGCACACTGATGACTCATATTCAGTTTATTGTCTACTGTAATCCCCAGTTCCTTTTCTGCAGATGCTGCGTAGCCAGTCAGTCCCCAGCCTGTATTGGTACATAGGATTATTCCATCCTAAGTGCAGGACTTTTCACTTGTCCTTATTGAACCTCATGAGATTTCTTTTGGTCCACTCCAATTTGTCTAGGTCTCTCTGAATTGTAGCCCTAGCCTCCAGTGTATCCACTACACCCCACTATCATAGTGTCATCTGAAAATTTGCTGAGGATGCACTCCATCCCATCTTCCAGGTCATTGATGAAGATACTGAACAAAACTGGCCCCAGGACTGACTCCTGGGACATCAAACTATTGATTACTACCCTCTGAGCCTGTGATCCAGCCACCTTACAGTTTATTTATCCAACCTGTACTTCTTTAGCTTGTTTGTAAGTATGTTGTGGGAGACCATATCAAAAGCCTTGCTAAAGTCAAGAAATATCACATCTGTTGCTCTTTCTGCATCCACAGAGCCAGTCATCTCATCATAGAAGGCAATCAGGTTGGTCAGGCATGACTTGCCCTTGGTGAATCCATGCTGACTGTTCCTAATCACCTTTTCCTCCTCCAGGGAGATTCATAGGGGCATATACACTGAGAATTCCTTGAGGACCTGTTCCATAGTTTTTCCAGGGACTTAGGTGAGGCTGACCAGACTGTAGTTCCCCAGATTCTTCTTCTTCTCTTCCTTAAAAATGAGCAATATAGTTGCCATTTTCCAGTCATCTGGAACCTTTCCCAATTGCCATGAGTTTTCAAAGGTAATGACCAGTGGTTCTGCAATCACATCGGCCAACTCCCTCAGCTCTCTTGGATGCTTTATGTCCAGCCCTATGTACCTGTACATAGCCAACTTTTTTTATACAGTCCTTAACCTGCTCTTTTGTCACTGTTGGTTTCTCATCTCCTCCCCAAACTGTTGCCAGGTACAGTAGTCAGGGAGCTGACCTTGCCTGTGAAGAATGAGGAAAAAAACGCATTGAGTACTTCAGCCTTTTTCTGCATCATCTGTCTCTAGGTTGCATTTCCCATTCAGTAAGAAACCCACACTTTTCCTGATCTTCCTCTTTTTGCTGACATACTTGTAGAAACTCTTCTTGTTACCCTTCACATCCACTACTTCTGCAACTCCAGTTGTGCTTTGGCCTTCCTGACTTCATCCCTGCATGCCCAAACAATATTTTTGTACTCCTTCCAAGTTGGTTGTCCAAGTTTCCACATCTGGTAAGCTTCCTTTTTATGTTTTAGCTCACTGAAGAGTTCCCTGCTAAGTCATCTTCTGCCATACTTGCTAGTCTTCCTGCATATCGGGATGGTTCATTCCTGTGAAAACTTGCTCTAGAGAAGAATTCCATTTTAGCTGAGTTTTCCCACCCTTTCCTTTTCCAGTATTCTGTTCCATAGCTAAGAGTCCTTGCCCACTCTAGTCTTAAAGTCACTAATAGGAATTAACTTATCTTCTCTGGGGACAAATGACAGGACTTGGTTGAGTTGATAATGGAATTCTTGTTTTGGTTCTTCCCCTGTATCAAGGGTTGGGGCATATGCACTGATGAATCTTGTTTGTTGGTCAGTTGGAAGCAAAGGGTCATGAGATATTCATTGATACCAACTGGACACTCCAGCATCTAAGTAATGATCTTGGTTTTGACAGCAAACCAGCACCATGGATATGTCTATCCTTTTCTGCTTTTCCTTTCCAAAAAAGGTCCATCATCCTCTATGAGCTGGCTCTCTACCTGCACATCTGGTCTCACTAAGGGCAGCAATATTAATAACAAATCATGCAAATTATCTAGTTAAGTGCTGTCCTTTAGGTCAGTCAGTCACTATGGCTAAGTACAGACAATCAGAAAGCCTAAGACTGAATGATTTAGTGTTTGCAGGTTAATTTAAGCTGCAGAGATTAAACTGAGAAACAACTGGACAGATATACACTTTTGATTCTGGAAATGCAGCTACATACCGGCAGTGGCTCAGGCCAGAAGCCGGGGGCACTAGAGCATGGCTGTCTGGCACAACCAACATGGGCTGTGTGTTCACTTCCTCTTCCCTCTGCCCCCAAGGTCTCTGGGATTTGCAGTCCAGAATCACAGCAACAGGACTCTGCGGGGTTGCTCATCACTTCCTCTTCTTGCTTTCAGCTGCCTCTGGAATATGTAGTCCACAGTTGCAGCCAGCAGTAAGTTTTTAGCAGGGCAGCTCTGTACTTGGGGGAAGGGAAGTTTAAACCCCCCCGCTTCCCTGGCCCCAGACCTCAGCCAGGGTTGTGGGGGCAGTCCTCCCCTCCCACCTCCCTGCACTGGAGCAGACTGCACAGCCCAGCCCAGGGCTGGAAAGCATTGGGGGACTGTGATTTAACTTGAACCAGGAAAGGATCTGGGACAGAAGTTTTGTAAACCAGTTTGACCCAAATCAGTTAAGACTGATACTACAGTCAACCAGGTTCATCTTAAACCAGTTTCAGCCATTTTGGAACTGGTTTAT
Organism: Alligator sinensis; assembly: GCF_000455745.1. Lineage (NCBI taxonomy): Eukaryota > Metazoa > Chordata > Crocodylia > Alligatoridae > Alligator > Alligator sinensis. Next base: position 1,097,904 of record NW_005842406.1, on the reverse strand, counting down.
GTGCACTGAACTTGCATTCTGTTACAGGTTTAAACCAGTTTTTGATTACTTAAACTGGTTTGTGTGTAACTTCTGTCCCTAGCCTATTAGGGTTGTCCATCAGGGTGCAGATGTAGTCTAAATAGGCCTGATCAGTCCTGATTGCTGCTGCTGAATTGTATACCTGTCTTGATTCCAAGTACAAGAAAATGACCACCATACAATCATTGCTTCTATATAGGTCTGTGACTGGGGGCTTCTGGTAATCACTAGCATCTACCCCCATCACTACTTGCCCATTGCTGTAGGACTTGCTATTAAAGGAATGTACATGTCTTCTTTTAACATGGGGATGGCATTGTGGCTCAGTAACCACATGATATTTCATGGGAAGGAAACCGTCATCTAATAACAAGGAAAACCTAGATGGATAGAAGTTTCTTTTCTGCTGCAGCCTTCATTTGCCTTTGTAGCCATTACGAAATAGTCTTTCTGCATCTTCCTTCTCCAGTATTGAGGGCTTTTATTTTCGGATTCTGTTAGTCTGGAAACTTCACTCTCGACTTTGCCACTATGGGTGACCCCACGAGGAATACAAGACTGGATGGCATCACTCTCAGGGTCATTGATAGTACACAAGCCTCTCCACCACGTCAAGGTTACAATCCATGTTGCTAATGTAGAGCCATTTAAAACAATATATACTGCTCAGTTTAATTGGGGCCATATTTATAGGGCAAAAGATTTACTGGATTATTTATTGTGAATTAGTGAGATATTACATTTATTCTGAGATTCATCAACAAGCTAGGAAGCTTGACTATAAAGAGTAAGGAAAACTTCATTCTTACCAAAAATACACCCTTGCCAAGTCCTTAAATGTGTCGTAATGGTGTTGAAACAAAATTAAGAAATATTAGTTCAAAGTTTTTTTCCCCCCTTCTCTCCCAACTTCTTTCTCCTCCAGGATGAATGTATATGGTCATAACTTTGCTCTACATTGCTTTGTTCTAAAGAAAAATGTTGGCAGTTTTTTTCCTGCTCTGTTAAACCAGTGGTGTCTTATGCTTCAATCTGGGCATGTTAGACTATGAATCAAAGGAACTTCTTCCTGTAAGAACTTTTCTGCTGAATAGTTCCTTGCTATGGAACCTGCATTCGTGGCCTTTTAAGACCCTGAATGACCCAAAATGCAATGAATGCTTTTCTGCTGCATTGAGCCATAATGATTTTAGATGAATAAAATAGGCACACGCACATTCTTGTTTTGTATTTCAAAGATGAAATATTAACCAGAATCTTAATCATTTTAACACACCACTAAAGCTTCAGTCAGTTGATTGGCTTTCACAGCATGGTGACCTTGTTGCACGGGATTTAATTAACAAGTTTGATCAGTCCTGTATTATACTGTGTTTACAGTAGAGTTTGTTGCATATTCTTCTTTAAGCTCTTCATGTTTCAATTAAGCATAAGAGATTTCATACAATTCCATGAGAAGTTAAGATAAATTCAAAACTTTTGTATTTATTTAAAGCTCTAGGAGCCTTACAGGATAGATTAGGTATTGCAAAATCTGACTTTGTAAAAAGCAGTCTTTCCAGTTTCTGGATCCTTCATGTGTTGTTAACCCATCATAGCCAACTCTTACCTCAAGATATTTTTATATGGCTCCATGTGGAGTGTGTGTGTGTGTGTGTGTGTGTGTGTGTGTGTGTATCTATCGTAATATAAATGCAAACTAATAATAATGCAGCATAAAGGTTGGGAAAGAGAACTAAATGTTACAAATGTAAACCTTAAGACTTTTAATGAATAGTTATCACGTTTCCTAAATATTTTATATCATGCAATACTGCCAACCCCAAGTGTTTAAAAAATCATTAATGGGGTGTGTCCCCCCCATCCCCATTATTAGATTTCTTTAAAATATGATGTTTGTTTATTTTAACTTACCTTCCAGATTCTGAGCTTCTTAGGGTCCACTTGCTTGGTACTTTCAAGCTTTTTTTTCCAGAAGCCACGAATGCCACAAAGTTGCCTTTTATTTTAAAATAAAAGCTGAGATTCTTTCACAATCACCTGAAGCCTGAAGGTGGGACTTTAAGTAAAGTGCCAAATAAAATTGTGAGTAGACACCATGGCATATGTACTGTAATTGCTTAGATGCCTAAATCTTCTGGCAAAATCTTACTTGGGTACCTAAAGTTCTGCCTCTGTACATGCACCATGGTAATGCTATCTTGGCTGACCTGGCATTTGGGTGCTTAAGGTCCTTTGGGGTCTGCAAAATTGGTGTCCCTGTATCCAAGTCCTTAGATGGACATGATTCAGAAGATCCAGGCCATGCATAACTAGGCTGATCCTATGGAAATCCCAGAAATCTGGAACACCATCTGGGAAATCCGGGACACTCCCCCCTCCCGTGCTCTCACATGTTGGTGGGGGTCGGGCTGCATGCCAGGAAAGCATCAGTGCCTGCCTGCCTGCAAGGCAGTCTGTGCCATTCTGACTCCTAGCTCCAGCATTTCTGGGACTCCCATTTTAATTCCCAACAGCCAGCTGGGACCAGCCTCTGAAATCTAGGACTGTCCTGGCTAAAACGGGATGTATGGTCACCCTTTGTATAACACACACGGACAGCATTAAGTCTAAAAGAACACTCAGCGTCCACAGTTGCTTCTGTTACAAAACATGGCCAGTGGTGGTAGTGCTTCAAGTGTTTGCTTCTGTTACAAAACATGGCCAGTGGTGGGAGTGCTTCAAGAGGATGCCCAGAAAAGAGAGAGATGATTTCTAGGCTTTTCTTGGGCATTCATATCCCTACTTTTCCCCTTCCCAAAACAGTGCCATAATAATCAAGCTAGAGACAAGGCTAGGTTGGAGTCGCTATGCAGAAAGGGATACAAAATTCATGGGGACCCAGGGAAAGCAAGTAAGAAGAGAGTTGACTTTGGAGCCAAATGATGAGGACCATTCCTGGGGATGGAGGAAATCTTGGGTTCTAGTCCCCTACTCCCAGAAGTTTATACATTTTTATTCAAGGACATTGTAATGCAAAATGCATAAGCCATTCCAGAGGTAGGGACAAAATAAAGCAAACTAGAGTAAAATACTCAGAATTTGCATTTGACACTCCCCCAGATACCAAGCCTATGTAAAATACCAGCTTTATGCACAATATGAGTGTATTGATGTTTTATTACACGGATTACTATTTTGAATATCCTGACTTTTTTATTCCTGTTTCCTTAAAATTGTATTTCAGGTTCCAGGTAAAGTATTCAAGGTGGTTTATGCCCTGATCTAACTTCTTAAAATCAGTTAGATGCTTTCTGTTAACTTCAATGGGCTCTGCATCAGGCCTGTATTTCTTCAGGGCTGAATCACCTTTAGAGTAAATTGTTCTCCTCTAAGCGTGACTCAGTTAAAACAATTCCACAAATACTCAGTGCTCAAATCCTCTATAACTTGTCAGGAATCAAAATTATTCAAGAAGCAAACAAACAAATGTTCTCAGGCACTTGATAATATTTCAGCTTCAATCATCTTAAAAGTACTAAAGAGATTTTTCTTTACATATAGGAATTTTTCCCTCATTTTTTATAAGAATGTGGAACAAATCACTATGAATCTGTACATGTCCTTTTTTAGTATCTGCTGAAATGAGCCCTGGCTCACAAAAGCTTATGCACCTGTGATTTAGTAAGTCTATAAGGTGGGTCCCTGCCCTGCTGCCCTGCCTTCTGCCTGACTTAGACTAACATGACTAGCTACCACTTTGCTATGAAATTTGTCCAGCCTCAGCGATTTCTGAAGAAAGGAAAATGTCCAGACATGTAAGATGTGTATTTTTTCAGTCTTGTGTATTTTTTCAGTCTTAAAAATGTCAAAACTGATTAGCTTAATATTTTTACAGAAGGATAAAACATTGAAAAAGCAGGAAAAACGTCTCAGCCTAAATAGAATTTGTTTGAAAGAACTGGAATTCCTGTTTATGTATTTGTCTGTTAGCATGAAAAACACTAACAATGCCCAGTTATTAAATATGAACTCAAGTTTTCTGAGATTTGAAATATTTGCATTAAGAACCCTTCTATAGGTTCTTGTGTTTTGAGCCAAAAGTGCCAGGATACCAAATCAAAGACAGCTCTTGAAGATTCCAGTCCATTTTGAGGGACTTTGGATATGAGGGTACATTAGATAACTATCCTCAGCCAAGCCAACCTCCAAATTAAAATCTTTTGGGATTCATTCATAACCTAACAATTTACTTGCATTGTATATACATATAAGTGCACAGTAATGAAAGTGCTATACTCAGTGTTGAATACCATACACAGAAATGAAGCATGCTAGTTTTCAGCTCAGTGTGATTTCAAATGGCTGAGCTATTGAACCCTCAGAAATGAGGTTCATGATGAAAACCTCAATTCAGCATTAACTACAGCAGTTCTAATCTATGCATACTGTATTAGCATCATAAAACAACATAAAGTGTCCAACCCTTTAATCATTCTCTTAGGTAGCTGAGCTGTTACTACATAGTCCTCAGTTAGGATCTGTACTTCAATAGTGAAGGGAAGAATTTGTTTCTCAAGATTTCTTGTTCACCAAAAATGTTGAAACTAGTATTTATTTTTACAACCAAGTTTTTTTTTTCCATTATCCAGGAGTGGTTTTCCCATTTCAGCTTTCTCCTTCCTTTTTATTTCCATGCATTTCTTGAGATTTCCCTGCTTGGGCCTCTTTTCTATCCTTCAGTAAGGTTGAATTCCCTGATGGTAATCGTAATTATAAGCATATGTTAGTACTGTGGGCTACCAATTTACTTGCAGTCTTTGGTATTAAAGAGAGAGAGAGAGAGAGAGAGGAGCTTTTGGAATATATTTCATATCATCAGGGCAGAGCTTATGAATAATTAAAAAGAAAGTGGATTTTGTAGCAAAAGGGCAGGCCCTGGAATGAATGGTTTAGAAACAGTTGCATAATAAACATAGGTTTAAACCGAGTAACCTTATCAGAAAAATATCTTTCAGCTTTAACATTGCAGATACAAATATCTAAATTAAAAATATAAAACTGTCATCAGAATAAAAGCTGCTAATAGTGAACTGAAAAGTGGCCAAATACCCATCAATTTTTTTCAAAGCCATGTAGAATTATCCTAAAAAAGAGCATTTTGGAAGTGGTTGGATTTTTTTCTAGTCAATTTATTACAGACATTCAGTCATCTATTACAGACAGAAAATATGTATGTAATCCCAAAAACCTACAGGTGGGGTAAATTCAGCCCAAAGCTTTAAAGTTTGCAGTTATTTAAATGCTTGTTTAAATGCACAATTCACCCTTTATTTAGGATTTTATTTAGAAATATACATCTGTAATAAAATATTACATAATACAATGAGTAATATCTTTGTAGGTTTACTGCACAGATCAGCAGGTTTGCCAATCAGGGTCATGTTCACAGTGCTACCAATTAGATTGTGCATTGGATCCTTAATTTAGTATTTGATATCCTAATAACAAAAACTAAAATATTTGTAGCTGTTGTGGCCTGTGATTAGTTAGAGGGTGGGGGGGTGGAGCAGGGAACCAGGGTAAGGCAGTAATGAATAGATTTAACACAAAAAGAATATGGAGCTCTGCCATGTAAAATGGATATTCATTTACCAATTGGTTGTTCTGCTTATCCATGAGTAAATGGATACTTCTTCTTGAATAGGAATCTCCACTGACTTCCATTACCTTTGGATCAGGCACTAGGAGGAGAGGTGCAGCAGAGGACGGATCAAACTCCCACTGAATTCTGTGCAAGTCTTTTGATTGACTTCAATGGGATTTGGGTAGAACACTACATGCAATACGTGTGGGTGTTACTATTCTGTCAGTTAACCTTTATCACTAAAGAGTAGCTCTGGAGCTGGTAATACACATGTCATTAGAATAGAATAAAGCAGTTTGTTAACTCATTTGAAAAGATCTGTAGAATATCTAAACAATATTACTACCAATAAAATAGAAAAGACTGCTACTGCCTACATAATGCTAACAACAGTGCTCAGCATTTAGCTTTCTGAGAAGTTTAGTTTTACCAAGACCTAAAGTACCTTTTAATCAGGTCAGGGATCTTAACAGTAAGTCCAGTGTGAATGCTGTCTGTGATGTATGGGCCACAAAGCAGTCAACACTCACGTGGGCCTGTTTGTTAATAATTCTGGCAGGATGATGTGCAGAACCATCTAAAAGATGCAAACAATGGGTGACTAAGATACTGCTTTTGGAAAAAAAAAATGTTTTAGCTCTAGCTATGAACTCCTTTTGGTCATCTGAAATAGCTATGTACTTCTTGGGGTTTTATATAGTACGTTAGGGGCATGATAGAGAAGGGAGTGTTACAGTCTGCTTTCTGTAGAGATAAGATGTACTAAAATATGTGAAAAGGCTGTTTCCAGCTTGTTTTTCACCTAGCCAAAACCATAAGCCAAAATACAGGATAAATGGCATCTTTGAAGCTATTTTAATATTAAGCTATTCCTGGAAAGATAGTGTGCTTCTGTCTTTTATGCTGAGCACAGTTTTTTGTTGTGCATTATTTTGTACTTTTCTGTCCATCCTCCTAGCACAGATCTGAATATTCCTGAACTTACTTAGTTTTTCAGTATCCAGACCAAAGAGGTTTGGACAAGTTTAAATAAATATCTATCCTTTGCTGCGTCTCCGAATGTTACAAAGTTTGCCAGCCACTATTTGAATGCCGGTTGTAAGTATCAGCTGATAAACTGCTAATTTTATTTCAAACTGTAGTCTCTACCAAAATAATTACTGCAGCCCTGAAACCAGCTGTGTACTCTGCATTAGAGGGAGGCAGCAAAGTTGACAACACAGTCATTATCATTTGAGAGAAGGAAAATCAGCAGTGTTCATAGAGATTATGAACAATTCACATACCCTTGCCTATGTGGTCAATATTTAACATTTCCATTTCTGAAAGAGGCAAGATAGCAAATTGGATATGACTCTGGACTGAGGCACATGGATCATATTACAGCCTCCACCATGGGCTTATTCTGTGACCTTGAGATGTCACTTCATCATTCTTCCTCAGTTTCTCTGTGCAAAAAAGGGCTAATGTTAATATTATTTGAGAGCTACTGAGATTTGTGGTTGGAAATGGCTTTATAAAATTGTTTTTGTTTTGTTTGTGTATAGTTAACTGAAAATGCTTGATAAATGCACTCACTCACCTTTTTTCTACTTGACCTTTACTGAAATTGTAAATTCTGATGATTTCAGAATATTTTTCTCCATATTAGAGCACCTAAATGAAGAGACAATATTGTTTGAGACATGGCGGTCGTTTAAAACCAGAACTAGAATGTAGAATGGCTTTGATTAAGGAAGGTAGACTTAATCTTTTTTTTTAAATAAGGCCTTGATTTATAGCCAATTTTAAAGCAGCACTAATAGATTTGCTTGAGGTTACATAATGAGTGAATAAGTGTGAATGAGACTTCCAGCAAGTATTCTTCTGCTTATATATCCACATTTTTGAACAAGTTCCTTTACCAGTAGTTTGGCACGTCAAAATTCTGTAGTTTCTTTTCATTTTAGAAGCTCCTATGCCATAGCAAGACATAAGGAAACCTTGGGTTGGTACATAAAGCAACCAGCTGGACTTCTGTTATGTTTGTACCATTCTTTTGGCTTGTCTAACAAGTTTTCAGAGTGGATGTTCTATGGGCGCATCTACACATGCAATTAGTCACAACTAAATTTACTGTGTATTAGCTTAATGCACAGTGATTTTTGGCAGGTATCTACATGTGCAGGGATGTGTCCACACCTTGCCTATCCTCTGCCCACCCCCAGCACCACTCTCAGGCCAGGCATGTGTTTAAAAAAAATAAAAAAGCTTTATTCCCCTTGCAACACCCACTCCCATCCGTCCCCCATCCCTCCTCAGCACATAGCCCTCTTTCCCCTCCCTCCCCAACACACAGAGCCCCCTCCACAACCAACAGAGCCCCTCCACCACCCTCCCCACACACCAACAATAAAAAACCTTTTCCCCAGTGTCAAAATTATTTGCAAGAGTTTCAGTCTCTATTTGTGAGTCCCACAGTTGGGGGCTGTGGGGTGGGGGTGCCTAGGGGGTAGGGCCCGGGGGCAGGCAGCAACCACCCCAACCTCGGGCTGTTCCCCCATGGGTTCAGGGACTGTGGTGGCTGGCAGGTTTTTGCTATGGTGATGGCAAATGGCAGTCCCCGAGGGCAGGCAGCTCCCCCTCTGGCTGCCCAAATGCAGGGCCAATGTCTCCTTATAGGGCTGCACCTGACACCTCCAGATCCTCAGGCACATGGTGCTGGAGCAACTGATGGGGATGGGCCCACTGGGGGGACCCATGTCAGGGGCTCCTGTGGACGGGAGGTGCCAGAAGACCACCTCCTAGGTCCAGGTGGGGTGCATGCTGTGGGGTGATGGATACCTTCCAAGAGCCCTGAAGGGCCAGGGATGAGGACCAGGCAGTGTGAGGCATGCACGCAAATGCCAGGCCCAGGACAGTAGCAGTGCTATACATCCCTGCCCCCTGCTGCCGAGGATGACATCACCGCTGGCACTGTCACCTTCCTCAGCATGTGAGAGGTCCATGTCCACCCAACTGTGGGGACATGGTCTGCTCAATAAAGTTTTGGACTGTGTCCTGCCTTTCTGCTTGCTGTCGGGGGAGACCTGAAGCCAAAGGAGGGGAGGCTCCATCCAGGGACAGGGGCAGGGGCAGGGGCTAGGGCCAGGCACTGGAGCCAGGACTGGGGGCAGGGGCTAGCTCTGGGGACAGGGGTGGGGACAGGGACTGGGGCCAGGAGGACCCATCCACCAGTGCAGGACTTACCACATGTCCAGAGTTGGTGAGGTTGGTGACGTGGTGCAGGCCTCCCTGTCAACAATGGTGTTCAGCTGCACCCAGTGTCTATGGTCTGTGGTGCATGGAGGGCCAGCGCCTGGCCAAGGGCCACTCCCAGGGAGGAGCTGGCACTGCTGACAGGCAATGGTGTCATGGCTGGCCACTCCTTGTGTCAGGGTTTTGGGCTGCAGAGCTGTCGAGGCAGCCATAGGTCAGGGCTCCCCGAGCTGTTAGTAGAAGCAGTAGCTGGGGAGGTGAGCGGGGCACACCCAAGGACCCCTCCTCAGGGTACTGAACACCCAAGGACCCCTTCTCTGGTGACATGTCACTAGAGGGGGCAGGGCAGGGGCTTGGGCAGGCTGCTTCTGCTGGTGAACACTGCAGGGTTGTGGCTTGGGTCCTGGGGTGCCAAAATGTCACTCAGCTGCCGCATAAAGGGCATGATCTTGGCACAATCAGACCGAAGATTGTGGTCAGTCATGGCCCCCCGCTGTGCCCACAAGGCCCTGATCTTTATGCAGCACTGCCACACTGACTGGGTATGCTCCCGCATGCCTCCCGCATGCTCCCTCCTGCGTGCTGCCCAACAGGGCCTCATAAATGTGCACGTTTGAGCACCTGCCCCATGTGAACTTCCTCTGCACCTCTGCATCACCCCAGAGTGCCACCAGGTTGCCAATCTCCTCCTGGCTCTAGTTGGGGTCTCGGGGAAAGGCTTGGGCATGCATATGTGGTGGGGCCAGGCCTTGATGGGGAGGATGAGAATGACATGGTTGGTTTTCTGGGCCCCTGTGCATTTAGCCATTTTTATTGCGCAGTAAGGGCATGCGCATCTAGACATGCGCCTGCACTATGCAGTAAACTAGGCTAAGGCGCATTAATGCATCTCGTGTACATGCTCCCTATATGTATGAACTGAAAGAACAGTGTCAGTCAGTAGACTTGCCATGAAATGGCTTGGAGGAATTCAAATAGCAGTGTGAATATATGTATGATACATTCTAGCCCACTGCTATCTAAACCCAGCAGAGGAAAGAGACTAAAATGTCTCAGAAGCAAGAGAGAAAAACGTGTAAAGGTTAAACTCAGTGCTAAAATCACTGACATTTGAACAGCATGGATTTAAAGGAAACATGAAAGCGTAACATTAACTAGGGGTATTGGCCTGGAAACTTTATCATTTTAATGATTGTAAGAAAAACAGGCATGTGGTAGATCAACATAACTAAAAATGGTGTTTGTTAAAATATCTGTGTCTATATATAGATATAGATAATATACAATCAAAAATATACACTCATATGGCTTGTAAAATTAGTGAATATCACAGGAATATTAATATTCTTGGGAGAAGGGAGAGTAGCATGCAATATGTCATAATAGTATTTTTATCTTGTGAATTATGGGCGTCATCAGCACTTAAATAATACGATTGATCCATTGTAAATGTCATAGATTAAATGATTGTTAAACCATTTTTCCAACATATATACACAGAACCATTTCTCTTGTATTCTTGTGTGAGTAAGAACTCAATGACTTTTTTTGTAAAACAGACACAACAAATCAAAGAGACTTACTAATGAAGCCTCAGGACTTCTATATTTGATATTGAAACTAAGATTTAGATGTATTGTAGACAAGGTTCTCTGGGTGAATCTGATATCTTTTATCAGACCAACTTAAATAGTTGGAACATTTTTTTTTAGGAAGCTAAAAAGTATTTAGATGTATTTGCATTTTTAAATAGAAAAGTTTTAAAATGGCCTAAAATCCAAGAAAATGAAGGAAAAAGGCTCATAGTGCAACATGAGGCTTTAACTAATAGATTGTTTTACATTGCGTAAGATGCATCTGCCTGGACTTCTGTATCTTGAACATTGTCAGCAAGTTACAGAAACAAAAGTGAAAGAAATAAGTACTTCAGTGCATACAATAAAACAGATATACATATACAATTAATTGTAATGGGTGCAAGAAATGTAATTTTCCATTGTGTAAGGCAAAGTCTGGTGAGGTTATTTGGGAGTCTAATTATTCACATATGCCCAGCACTCATTAGGAAAGGACAGAAAAGAAGTAAAATTGGTTCTTCTCATTTTACTGGGAAAGTGGCTATTAGTATAAATTCAAATCAGCCCTGAAATGCTGCTCATTCAGTGATACAACCAGGAGTAAACATCAATCATATGCCATCACCACTTCTTTTCCACACAAGCACCCATGGGCTTGAATAAGTTTTTGGAAAGACAGAAATGAGCCCCGTTTCCCACACCCATCTGAGCCCCCAGTTTGTTTCTGTCTTTTCTTTGACACCATACTACCTGTGATCTGTGCCTATTTGAATTTGAGTACCATGTTAATGTTATCAAATAAGAAACCATGATTACAGTAACATGAAATACTGGAATCATACAGTTTCAAGTCCCAAAGTTCCCACAGATTTGGCCCTCAGTGTATGGTTGAAAACACTGCCTCTTGAGTACCCTTGCCTTTCTTAAGAGTAGCACTTTTTAGCCACAAGCTTGATATTTGAAATGGATCAGTGGTACAGTAAAGGCTCCATACTTTTATGATCCTGTCCGAAACTGTAAATTGCAAAATCTAATACTGTGTTTCCCTGTCCAGGGGCTGATCAGTGGTCAAACAGCAGTACAAATAGGAGATCAAACTAGTAATTCTTGCTATTAATTTAGTCAGGGACAGGACTGGCCTCCCTAGGACCAGTGTGGCATGCTGACTGACATTTTAAGGAAGTAGTCTGTAATCAAAAGTAAGTTTTACTAGAAAGTAGATGTTGGAGCTGGAGCCTCATGTGACTCTAGTCAGGCCAACCCCAAGCTCTAGCAAAACTAGTGAAACTGATTTGAAGTGACACAGGAAAGAGATGCCAAGAGAAGGAGCTAAATGTGCTGTAGACTGTGGGCACATCTACACGTGCAATTAATGCAAAGCAGTGAACTCCAGCGCTTATTGCACCAGCACTTATTGCTTCTGGGCACTTTACACTCCACATGAGTCTTCACATGCACCCAGGACAGCAGCATGTTGAGCCAGGTTGAAGCAGCCCTGGCTGGCAGGGTCTCCTGGGGGTTAGCCTGCCAGCCTGGGGCTGCTGTGGCATGGCTCAGTGTGCTGCAAAGGGACTGGCTAGGGCACAAGGGTGCTCCAATGAGGGACTAGGCAGCAGGCAGCCCCCGCAATGAAACACCCTTGTACCCCAGCCAGCCCCATCACCATTTATATGTGCATTGCTGTGGAGTAAAGAACTTCACCTGTATTTACAAATACTATCCTGTGGTAATTAATTCGTTTACTTCATCCTAATAACACCACATGTGTACAGGGTGATGTTTTACTGCAGAGCTAATTAAGCAGCTCCTCAGTAAACGTCTTGTGTAGATGTGCCCAGTGCATGTCAAATATGGAGCAGGATTATTCAAGGGAGCCAGAAACACGAGTATAATTTGGGACCATCTTGTTACACAAACAGAAGCTTCTTCTCTCCACACTTTTTTGGGAATGCAGTGAATTGATTTTCTCCATCACTCTTACCACTTTCTTTTGGAGGTAAGACAATGGGTGTGGGAACTGTGTAGTCACACTTAGCAGCTGGATAACTGACATTGCATTGTTTGCTTGAATTCCTTTGCACAAGTAGGCAAAAAAATTGAAAATAAGGGGTTCCTTGAGAGACAATGAGGATAGTGTGAAAACTATACAAAGGAAGAGAAAAAGTACTTTTATTGATGTTGGTGCACAACCTGAAATTCTGACTGCATATAGGAATGCGTAGATCTGGATGATACTTCTGAATTTCTAGTGTCCTGGGAAGCTGGCCAGATATCCCAAGCTTAGGAGTCAAGTCTGGTCAATTAATTCTTCCCCATTGCAGCTCCATTTTCACCTTCATCTGCCTTTTTATGATATTTTTATTCCATCCTTCAAATAATCATTCTCTGTTTGTGACAGTTGCATAAGGTCTAGGCCCCAGTATGCCCTGTAAGTTATTCAATCTGCCTAAAATAACTGCAAGCTGATTTGATTATTGATTTTTAAATTACAGAGCTCTTTGGTGTGAAGGCATGCAGACAAGCCATTTTTCCTCCCTACATGAGCTACAGGTATCAACCAGGCCTTTCAAGTCCTTCTGAAAACCCATGGCCAGCTTCCTATGGTGCCCTCAAATCAGTCTCTCTCTGCTACTAGCTATCCAATGGCATTGCAAGGACTGCAAATAGTTTCCATATCCACCCAGTTCTGAATTCATAAGATAACAAATTCCATTCGAACATCTGTGACATTTGGGTTCTGAAACAATTTCAAATACCATGCTGTTCATTAGTTGGGATTCAATTTCCTGTACCTCCCTGCTGCAGTTTTGCTTCAATGCATACAGTATGCATATTCATTAAAAACAACAATAATAAAGTTTTGCCTGAAAAAGAAGGGTGTGCAAATAAAAACTGCCTGGGGCCAAGCTATGTTTTGTGTTCTGGACATTTATATAACTATTTGCAGCACACTTCAGTTAAATAAATAAAAAAAGACAGATTTACCATAGCAACTGAAGCAAGTGTGTGTTACATTTTTAATCTCTGAGATGCATAGAACCTTACTAGGAAAGCACACAGAAGAAAAAACGTGAACTTTCCCCATGTTTAAGGGAATATTTTGTTCCTTATTTCCTTGCCAGTATTTAATGCTTCCTTTGTTAGCTTAGTTGCTTTGTTCTCATTGCATTGTTACGCTTGCATCACAGGCAGATGATGAGTGTGAGAGAGCTGGAGTAAGTTCTTATCTGAGACATTTTGGTGTTGCCATAAGATTGAAGCAAATGGTGGCTATTAGGCTACTGTGATTTTTTTTTTAATGCAGTATTGGAATAAATTCCACATGTGAACAAGTGGGTAGTGTCTCTTCAAGCAAAACAGTTCCGTAGCTCCATGCCTAGATTTCATATCTCTATAAAACTATATACATTGTGCTCGCCTGCATCCTACCCGCAGAAAGGTATGTACTTGCCTGTTTTTTTTCCTTTGTTGTCATTAGTTCTCTTTGGATTACAGAATACAATTTGTCCTGTACCTAAAAGATACGTAACTAAATCCTTTCAAACGCCCATGTGTGTATATGTTGCAGTATGGGAAGAGGAAGGAGGTGTTGGCTGATCCATTAGTGCCCTATGCATTACTGTCTCCTAGGGGTTGTAAATTTAAAATTTATTCTACTTCCCATCTATATGATCCATTCCAGCTATTTGTAGATTAATTACAAATCTTATCTAGACAATCAGAAGCATAAACTGCCTGATATTCCTGCCCCCATATTATTTCCAGTTTTTTTGTTTGACTCTTTTCTGAAGATTGGGGTGACTTGCAGCAACATGCCTGGACACTTCACTGTTTCCAAGATAAACAGCTTCTGAGCCAATATGGATGTGGACAGCATGCAATAAAATATTTTGCATCTTTCCTTTGGTGATTCAGAGCCTTTTACAAAAATTAAATGAGCCTTACAACAACTCTGGCAGTGGGAAACTTGAGGTATGGAAAGGTTATGCCTGCCCAAGGTTGCACAACAAGTAAATTGACAAGAGTAGCATATAGGCTCAGTGTTCTCTGATAGAGCTGTTAAAGAGTTTCTGGCATGATAATTTTGGTGTAGGCCTCTGATACAGAAACATATTTTATAAAATAATTCCCTGTAATCTTAAAGAAAAACTTCTCCAGCCCCATATCTTTATCAGATAGTTTCAGTGCACTACTTCTTAAGTCTTAGTAAAACTCATGGCAAGTTCTCAGTTTTGGAGTGAATCTTGCTGTGCACAAAGCTTGAGCATTGTGTTCCCAACTGGAGTTTCATGTTCTTGTGTAGGGCAGAATTTTAGTTGAAACTTCAGCATGTTTGCTCACCATGGGGGCATGGCACTGTTGCTAATTCTTTCCACTGGAAAATGTCATATTGTTAAAAATGGAAACTTTCCATGGAAACATGGTGATTATGATTAGTTCTGTGCAAAAAGCAAAGAAGTATTTTGATAATAACATTTAGCTGTACATTATAAAATATAATAGAACAGTTGAACATAAAAAAATGGAATGAAATATCTTGATTTTTATCTGTACAGAATATTCTAATTGCCCCCAAACAGATTTTTTTGTGAAAATTTTCTTTCACGTGAAATTTTAGGGTTTTTGGTTCTGTACAGACATGAATGAATACAAATTTCAGGCTCTCAATTTCCCATAGAATAGAAAACTCAAGTTTCAACTAGCTCTAATTGCTATCTACAATGGAGAAGTCTTCTCTAGTGCCATAACTCAGAGATTCTTAGAGCACTGTTCCCACTCATCAGCCATGAACTAACTGCTCCCATTCTTATTAAAATTCAGCAAAATCAACAAATAAAATATACATTTTCAGTAGCTAAAGCTTGAATTAAAGCTGGAATTAAAAACAAGTTATTCTTTCTTCCTTTTTTCTTATCTTGGAGTTCTTCATGCAGAGACATTTTAAATTTACGGTGGAGACAGTTAACATTCTTCAAGGAGAACATTATCATTTGAAAAACTTGTAAAAAGAAATGTCTGTGCTAAAAAGTGGCACCATCTTTCTGCAGCGACCCCAGTCATTTACATTTCAGGTCAGCTTCCTGTCTTTTGCTAAATAACTCTGACATTTTCTTCAGATGCAAATTATTTTTGAAAGTTACCCAAATTAGATATTTGCCTAAAGGAGTTTTAATGTGACAACTCTGGCATTCCTTGTATTCCCTCCTTATACTTTTGTAGTTAATAGAAATTGTAGATATAGTCAGATTTCAGCACTGGATGCAATGCTATCAAGTTACTAGATACTAACAAACCCCAAAAGCTTCTAAAGAGACAGGCTTCTCCACCTCTGAAGATCTCAACCCAAAATTTTCTTTCAAAATTTGTAATATGCTTGGATATTCTGGTGAGGAGTATTACGTTTAAACATAAAGCAGATTATAGAATCATAGACAATTAGGGTTGGAAGGGATGTCAGGACATCTAGTTCAATCTCTTGCTCAAAGCAGGAGACGGATTTAAGGCCTGCCTTTAACATGGAAGTAGGTGCTTGATGGCATTTATAAAAGTGCCTAAATAAGATAGTGCCTAATTCTCATTGACTTCAATGGAGATGAGGAACCTAACCTATGCTTGTAAATCCCATTGTATATGTGGATACTTCAATATCTTTGCAATCTTATGTTTTATTTATTAATATCTATATTGCAGTGGCATTTAGAGTCTTCAGTCAGGATCAGAGTTTACTTGTGCTAGGGCCCCTATACACACACACGTACACACACGCACATGCACACACATTTTAGTTAGCTTATAAAGGGCAAATGTACCCTGTCTTATATTTTTTGTAAATTAGTTAGTGCAGACTTAGAGACATGGGACAAACTTTTCCAAATCTTCCAGGTAATACAGAAGTTTAAATCCCATTTTCAAAAGCGACAAATCAAAGTTCTGATGAATTTCTCCATAACTGCAGCAGTTGTCAATTCAGGATCTTGGGACTTTAGTCTGCCTAGGAGTTTCTTTGTGTGGAAGGGTTGTTGGGTCTTTGTCTGATGGGCTGTTTAATATTTTTTTATTCAGAAGTGTCACCAAGCCGTAGCTGCCTTCCCAGCTTGGCTAAGGACGCCTCAGTGGCCTGGGATGACTGCATCCTTAATAGGGCGGCCACAGTATATTCTACCCCTCCCACAGTTAGAGTGCTCCAGTTCTCACTCAGTCTTGCTGCCATGACACTGCTGGAACATTTCAGGATGTGATGAGCAGTGTAGGAGCAGTCCAACCATCAAAGGGAAAAACAAATGACACCACCAGACTCTTATACAACTGAACCCTCTGGATCAGTTATGAGGCCTTAGGGGCCTGAATGGGAGCTCCTCCAGCCCCTACACTCCCACCTCAAACCTCTGTTTCTATATACTTCATAGAATCCCAGGCCCTCATAAGGGATCTGCAGCCACTCAATGTCAAGCCAAAGTCTCATTCGTGTCCAGCCTTTTAGCTGAAAGCACCAGGCTTTGCCCCAGGGATACCTAGCAGTCCGTTTTGGATGAATACAACAAAAGGTGATCAGTTCAGCTGCTTCTGACCCGTCTGCTGCTCTGCATTCTCTGCTGTCTGTTCTCTGCTGTGCCTCAGTTCACGTGCTGTTGGCTGGACTGGCCCCTCCGATGTGGTCAGGACTGGGGAACAGCCTCAGTCCTGCTTGCTCAGCTTCTGGAGGGAACCACGATCCAGGAGGATCCCAGATGCATTGTAGGTTAGGGAGGGGGTATGAACTGGGATCTCTTTCTCCTCTCCCTGGCTGCTCTGCCACAAGAGGCATTACCAGTCATTGGCCAGGAGGTTTAAAAGCAGTAATTAATCCAGAAATATACAAGCATATTTAAAAAAAATTCCCAGAATCATATTAGTTACTTACACTTGTAAACTTCCTTGGCAGACGTATAGGAACCCAGAATTGGTATATTTTGTATCTGCCTGCAATCCCATCTATTTTAAGTTAGTTTTATCTAAGTGATTAGAATTTACATTTTGTGATTCTAGGTTGCATAGAATCCTAGGGTCCCAGCCTGTTCTTTCAATTCATACTTGCTTATCAAAAGCATCTACTGTTCAATTAATTTTGTGATCATCTGAGCTTTACACTGGGTGCGTCTATCCAAGACGCCATATCGCTGCAGTGACAAGCTACGGCAATGCAGCTTGTCACTATGGTGATGTAGCACTGGCGGGTACTAACCATGACACCGCTGCTACTTGTTGGTACTATGCAATAGGGTCAAAAATGACCTGTGTGCCGCCAGGACTGTGCCAACTGTGCAGTCAGGGGCACATGTAGATGCGCCCACTGTTTCTTAAGCACAGAGTAATAACTTTCTTGGTACCTTTTTTGCTTTCTCATGCAGTCTGAGACCTTTCTCTGGTTATGTTTTGGCAGCGTATGAGCCCCAAAATCCAGCATGACGTATTGTTGAATTATATACTCAATTATTGTTGAATCATATACTCAAACAATTATTGTGAGTTCCTGAATCTTCAGATTTAAGCTAAAATTCTGTCTAGAAAAGCGAGTCAGAAAAGCTATCTTCTGACATTTTCTGAACTGGCAGCTAGGTCTAAAAGTACAAAGGAGCATGCAAGTGGGTAGTGGCATGTGGGAATTCTGTTCTGGAAGCAAACCTTGAGTTTCAGATGGGAAAAGGTAGTTTTATTCCTAGAGAAAAATCCTAGCCAAAACCAAGGCTGCAAGCTCCCTCACCCATCATGAGCATTGCAGTTATAGAGTCCTCTCTCTCTGGGCACAGTATATTAGCCTTCCTACAGTTTTTGTAATGATTTCAGAAGATTTCTAGATCCCCTGTTTACAATATGTTGGTTTCTTCAGAACAATGGACTAATTACTGATTGGCATGATTTCTTTGAACTAACCCATTACCATTTTACATAATTACAATTCTAATGAAGTGTCTGACTCTTCAAAATGCTGGGCTGTTTAGTTATGTTGAGGTTCTTCATTTTTATTAAACATTAAGAAGGCTGGGATGCATTCTTGGTCTTTAGACATGTTCCATATGCCGCAATATAGCAGTATTTTAATTCATTCTGCTTTACTTCTATTCATAGATCGCACGGCTGAACATGTTTCAGCTTTAAATGCTTTAGAGGTAGACAGGTTGAATTTTCATTGCTTCTAAATATGTGGCTGCCTTGGGGCTTCTTATTTATTTATTTTTTTAATGGAGTGAGAGGCCATAAAACCTATGTGCTGTAAAGCAGGCAGACTTCTAAAAGTTTCCTACAGCACACTAAGCTCGGGTATCTCCAAGCTTACTTAACTCTTGTTTCTAGGCTCGTAATTAAAACCACTCAAATGGTCCTGATTTCAAACAAGTCACATCTGATTTCATCTAAAACATTCCCTTTGTCTCCACTTACCATGGCCTCAATGCACACACATGTTCATGTGCACACTTACCCTAGACAGACACATACCCAGCACGTGCATTTGGAAAGTTGGAAAATGAACGGTTATTAATTAATTACATTAGTAAGATTCCAAATCTAGATTTCTTATCCTGGCTGCAAAAACCTAGTTATTTCTGGCACTCTCATTTAAAAACACTTTATTTTATTTAAAAAAATACTGTAATCATAATATAATAGCCCTTGTGATATATTTATACCTAAGTTTAATGGGTCCATGGAATTAATTTTTCAAATCGAATAAGAATCTCCCATTCCCGGCTCCCCAATCCTGATCATGGAGCAGGGGCTGGGAGCTCCTTACTGCCGGGGCAGAGGGAAATTGTCCCCACCTGGGCTCCAGTGACAGAGCCCGTCCTGGCAGCAAGCAGCTCCTGGGGGCAAGAAGCAATCTCTCACCCCCTGCTGCCTGGCTAAATAGTTCTGAAAATCTGGCTCCAAGTGAGTTGCTCAAGGTCACATAGGAAATCTGTGGTAGAGCAGGGATTTGAATTTAGGTCTCCCACATTCCTTGTGGTACCCTAGTCACTGTATCTTCCTTCCTGTGTGACAGCCTACCTTTCTGCAAGTGCGATGTCCTGCAACAAGGAGTAAACATGTTGGCTATTA
The DNA here is from genome assembly GCF_000455745.1 of Alligator sinensis. Lineage (NCBI taxonomy): Eukaryota > Metazoa > Chordata > Crocodylia > Alligatoridae > Alligator > Alligator sinensis. The sequence goes on along the minus strand of NW_005842406.1, from coordinate 1,078,368 downwards.
ATTCCTACCAAGTCTTTTCACTCCTTCTTGTGCTTTGAGATGATCAGCAAGAAGATGAGTAATATTAATAATATCTTAAGTGGAGTGGTAGCCAGAACTATAAACCTCACACTTTAGAATTATTTCTTTTTAATTCTTGGCAGTATCACTGGCATTTAAACAAGTGAAAAAGTAAGCATCACTTTCCATATTCTGTAATATTTGTATTACCCCATACAAAAAAAGTCTGTCCTGTTCATGAGAAAGCATTCATGCAGCTGTTCCACCAGCACATTTTCTATGACTCTCCATACCCAAAAAACATAGTCAAAATGTAGTTCACACTTGCAAAGTCTCTCTTTCTAGGTACCTAAGTAAGTTTGTATAGCTTTAAGCTTCCACTTGCTCTTTTTCCCTTAATTTTAAACCTTGTACCAAAGTATTGAAATTCCCTGCAAGGAAAGTAATGATCCTCAAAAAGGAATTCAGTGCAACTGGAAAGAACCATTTTAATTAACTGACATAATTGCATTGTTTAGGTTTCTTTTAAAAATCAATGAAGTGGCTGGAAATGATGTTACTAATGTCTTCATGTCCTTAAAACCCTCACTGGGGAGCCCTCATTCTTCCTGCAAAAGCAGTTTTTACCCTTTTGAAATTATTATAACAACCACCCATATTGGGAAAGAGATAAAAATATAGATTCCTTCAGGGGAGTATGGAATAAAGAACAGAAGGGCTGCATGCTCTGGGTAGGTCTTGAATGGTAACAAAAATAGGCTTTAAAAGTCTCCTCACCTTGTCTCAACTTTCTTCTGCTTTTCTGAACTCAGGTGTGCCAGGATGCTATGTGACAAGAATACCTCTCTTTAGATCTCCCACTTCCTTCCTCTGTAATGAGAAGTCCACTAACCTCTGACATGGTTGGTAAATGGCCTGTGTTTTTTATCTGGAATTTTACTCAGTTATGCAACCCCACCCTCCCAGTGAAAAAAATCCACTGCTGCCACCAACAAAAAGCTAGGTTACACCAGACTACATTATGATAATATAGGACAGTTAAATCTAAGAAAAACTTTTGATAAAATACATTTTAAAACGAACCAAAGAAGTACCCTGCTGTCCTACATTGATAGTAATTTAACCCCAAATCCAACCACTTAATGAAGCAGTTCACTTTGTGTGTAATTTGAATGCTGCTCTATGACTAAAACTTCACACAAACCAGATCCAATCTCTGCCTGTGGTGTCTCCAATGATACCTGTTCATTGCATCACCTTCAGCCTCATAAGCTTAACAAGCACTGCACTGAGATGAGTTTGGATACGCTTGCTAAAATGGCAAGAGTTCTTACTTTTTGTATTTTATGTAATGAAGTTGTGCATGCTGAAAATGGAAAGAAGATCAAGTGTTACTTACTCATAGGAGAGATTATTTTATTTCAGAAGGGCGGAGTAGAAGTAACTCCTTTTTATTACTCATGTCACTGGCAGGAGAGAGCTAATCCTGAATGTCTCTTCTACCATGCTCCTACACTTGCCAAGCTTGTGACAACTATGGCATTGATTAACTTTTGCTCTGACCCCTGAAACTCAATGACTGTCTTTATATTAACATATTGCTAACAAAAAACTGGTGCAAGGATGCTACTTTTTTCCTTTGTCCCTCTGCTCCTTTTTCCCCTTTTGAGTGGAAGAGATTTTAGTAGTGACTCTTGTTAAGTCCTGATTCTGTAAATATAGGGGCTTGTATGTGCTTAGAATTACAGTCATGCTAGTCCCATTAAAGGATGTGGGTATAGAAGATGGAAAGATCAAGACTAACCAATGTGAACCATATTCCTGTAATAGGAGTTTCAGAATTGGTCAGGAGTCCAATCCTGTGGTACCTACGTAGGCAAAATTCCCATTGATTTACTTCAATGAATGAAAATTGGATTAGACTCCAAAAAGTCTGTGTTCAGAGTGCATAAGCAAATATAAATCTCTAAGGCCTTTGGAAAAAATGGGAACATTTCCACTTTTGATTTTATAGCCAAAGTAAACAATATAGAAAAACATACTTAGTATTTTCCTTTTCTGTTCCAGTCCACAAACCAGAAGGTAATGGGGCTCTATTTATGTTGCTGTTACTTCTATCTTCTTTTTCCATCTCCATTAGATATTTCTACATTTATGGAGAGTCCATCACCATAGCAGCTAAGTCTCAGGTTTTTTGTTTTTGTTTTTGTTTTGTTTTGTTTTTACAGTGACTTCTGTAATTTATTTTCCTGAGTCATAGTCCTCTGTTCTTTCTTTCCAGACTCTTCCTCACTGTGATTGCATATTGCTGAATCCATAAGACCAGTTTGTGAAAATGTAAATGGAATTTACCCCTTGACTTTCAACTCTATTACCCACCTAGTGATGTACCTTTTATTTTTATTAAGTACAAAGTAGCATAATAACTTCCCCCCTACAACAAAAACTACTTGAGATTTTAGTTGAAAAAAATGAAAGTGCGCCAATAGAATTCAGCTTCTTAACTTAAAAAGACAAAATGCAAACATGTCTGCTAATATGTGACATGTACTGCACGGCGGAGGCAGCAATCAATAAAAATATTCTTTCCAAGAAACTGCTAACAGACAATTTGGAAGATGGAGAGAGAAACAGTAAGAGGTAGTCAGTCTACTGTATCAAGAAAAAAAAATGCCACCTCTTTAATGAAGATTCTCATTGATAGCAGTTCACTGTAGGAGGCCCAATATGTGTGTTTTCAGGACAAAGAAATCAAGAGCATAACCCGAGAGAGAAAGCCAATAAAATAAATTCTATGAGAAATCTGATTATTCTGTTTTGGAGATGCAGACAAACATTAAAAAAAAATTAAAGATTCTCTGAAAAAATGTCAGGTTAAGTTTATAAAATACTGTCGTTCCTGAGTAGAAATGATTAAATGGTTATGATCTCAGCCCATGGTCTGGGTCTTAGGAAGAGGAAGAGTAGGTTGGGGTACAATAAATATCACTTTTTCCAAAGTTCTTCTTTACAAAATAGTGAGGAGAAAATAAGGATCTAACACTTCATGCACAGTGCCATTTATATTTGAGAAAATGCAACAAATTCATTCCTGATTCGAGTTATGGCTATATTTTGGGGCAACAGGAACAGTTTCATTATACATTTACCCAACTATACATTTTGGAGTCACTCACTTTAAAAAAAGAGTGAATTATCTGTACCTTAGAAGAAGACTCTCCCTACTTTTGCTCATTTACATTGATACCCTCAACATCTGCTGTAATACTAATTATTAGACTTCTATTGCCCACTTCATACCAGATGATCCAAATACAGGCAAGAGTTACTTTTTTCAGTTTTGTTCAGTAATAGACTTTCCTGTGTGTTCATGTTTGCTTTAGCAATGGCTAATTTTTCTCATACTGTTATTTGATTCTATTTGGTGATAACTTCCTGGACTTCTATGACAAGCAGAATAGAATCAGATTTTCGGTCACCTGGAGCAGCATTGTAACATTCAGCAATATTTGGTCAGATGTTGTGCATGTGAGTGAGTGAGAGTGGCCATGTTAGAGTCAGGTTCTAGGTGGTAAATATCTCCCAAGATAGAATTCAAAGTAGATGTTTGCATCTTCTGGATTGTAGTTATAGACAAATGTCACCAGTTGATCTTCTCAGGATCAACAACACATACAGTACATTTACAATTTCTGTTGCACTTTTCAAGTCAGATACTCAATTCATGTCCATCAGGTATTTCCTTGCTGCTGACTTCAAATGGTACACTGACAATAGGAACAATGGAAAATGGCCTCTTCCAAACCTTGGATTATTTCCACTCCATCAGACGTTCTTCAAATGTCTGTCCATGTGCATATTCCTCTATGGGTGTGTACACCTAGTCATACCTTTGCCATACACATGCACCCTGCCACCCCTGCTCCTTGCTGAGGGCATAAAGAACAGTGCATGCTTCCCACTCCATTCTTTTCAAGCTCCTTGACTTGAGTCAATGCCTGCAGTCTGTTCCAGATGATCTCAACTGGAACTGGTCTTGGTCTGTGGTTTTCAAAACTCATCTTCTCCTCACTTTTTCTTTTTCTACCTCTTTTTGTCTTGTTTTGGGGCCACTTTTTCTTTTGTTCTCATCTCTCATTTTTCAGTGCAACTAATATTTCTATATACCCTTAGCCTGCCCTATGTAGCTTCTCTACTCAAGTGAGACTACCTTTTGCCCCAGAGTTTGGCTCCAAGTTTTCTTCTATAGAGTTGGCGTTGTGCGGGCCCTCTCCCGATCCCGCCTGGGTCGCCATGTGCGAGTTCTCTCCCGATCCCATCTGGGTCGCCATGTGCGAGTCGGGGGAGAGCCGGGCCCGTCTTTGTGCACACAGGCTGTGGCCAGCAGCCCGGGCACGCGGGGCTGGAGAAAACCGCGGCGCAGTATGGTACGCTCGAGCTAGAATCAGTCACGGAGGCGTAATGGTTGATTGAAAAGATTATTTACTTACACCCAAGGTGGTCGCGGTGTAGGCTGGTCAGCTTTCCAGGCACAGCTCTGCTTGAGTTCTCAGTGGAGGACTCTAATAGATTCGGTTCCTTGACCCCGGAGTGGTTTAGGCTCCGCGGGTTCAATAATTCATTCTCACAGAGCAGCTGTATCTCCGTGGGTTACTCGGTTCCCAGGTCCCCCGGAGCAGTTAAGACTCCGTGGGTTCGACAATTGGGTCCTTAGTATAGGGATACGTCTGGACTGCGATCGGCGACGGGGAGAGGCTAGAGGTTATGTGCCTCGGAGTTATTAAGGCTCCGAGGGTTCGGTAAATAGGTCCCCCGGAGTTGTTGAAGCTCCGTGGGTTTGACAAATTAAACCTCTGTTGCCCTCTTAAGGAAAAAGCTGGGTTCGTAGGGATCAGCAGCACTTAGAAATCCTCACGCTCCTTTCCCGAACTCCATGTGCTTTCTCTCTCTCCGACTTGGGCGGAAACTACCCAAGCCTTTTGTACGGCTAGCAAGCCAATAGTTAGCCGCCACCTATGCCTACATTTAGAACCGGCCAATAATGTGGCACGAATCTAAATACAAATGGCAGGAACTCCTTTGCATCGTGCATCACTATAATGCAAAAGGAATGCACTATGCAAAGAAAGCTACAGAACTGGCGGGAAAAACTCCTGCACGCGGGTTCTTAATTGCAACAGAACACTCCACCGTGCAAAAGAGCTGCAATTTGGCGGGAACATGATTTAGCGATGCCGAAGCACACACAAACAAGAAAAACCACAACTTTGGGTTGTGACAGGCCTAAGGTCCTGGGGTACATTACTTAGCTGAGCAGAGATTTTTCAGGGGCAGAAGTTCACTTTTGAGAAGACTTGTCTTCATCATTAGCAATAGAGAGGACGTCTTGTGAGCATAGGCTTGCTGATGATTTATAGGAAAATCCCCATTCTGGGGTTCCCTGAGAAGGTACACTTGTCCTTTTGCTGTGCCTGCACCTCAAAGACTTCTTGGGCTCCATGGGGATTCAGATGAAGCTCAGAAGCACTTGACATTTAAGTTGTAGTGCCAATATCCAGTTTTAGATAACCCACTTCAGTTTAAAAAAAAAAAAAACGCATACAAAGAGCCTAAGGAACATTTTGTTTTCTACTCCAGCAACTACCTAAGTATAAGGCTGACAGTCCAGCACTGTGTTCTGCCCTGGCACTAAGGGCTTTGATACTAGCACCAACTGTGCTACTAAGACACAGCAATATCTTAGCAGCCTGCTGCTGCCCTATCTCACCCGTAAGTTCTCATGTCTCCTCAGGTGCCCTTTTCATGCACCAAGTGACTCGATGGTCTTGCCTCAGCCAGAATCCTCACTACTTTCTTTGGCTCCACCAGTACTAACATATTCCACTCCTTTTCTATCAGTACTAATCCCTTCCATTCCAGTGTTGAGCACGGTCCTGGATATACCTACCTGAGACTCTCTACTGGGGTCATGAAACCACTTATCTGCAGGCTGCCACTTTATACTCCTTGCCTGAAGGGCCCCTTTATAATGTGCTCCTGTAAGGAGGTACAGCATTCAGAGGCTGAAGCCCCAGCTGCATGTAGGCAGCCATTCATTGGCTTCCTGGCTGTAAGGCTAGGAGCAACCTGCAACTGCTGATGAGTGAATGAGGATGGAGCCACAGTGAGGGGTTGGGAGCGAGGGAAGTCTGAGTGCTGAGGGAAAAGTGCAGAGCTTGGTTTGTCCTCTCAGGGTCTGTGGAAAACTGGAGGTTTTGGTTTATCTGTCTCTCATTCACATACTTGCTCGTTTATCATTTGTTTTTATTCTGCATGGACAAATTTGCCCATGAAAAATAAACTGCCTGGAAACCCAAAACATAGAGCTTACTGGCCTTGAGAAAGGAACTGAGTAAGTGGTTTACAGTCTCCCATCCAAGGGTGGTTAAAGGGACATGTCCTATCCCCTAGGTTAGCACTCAGCATTGTAGGACCTCCCAGGCCTTATATCTTCAGAATGGGAGACCTTTGTCCAGACTCAGCCTGCAGAAAGAAGCTGATCTTGTCTCACTGTATTTTCGCTCTCCAAATGAGGCAGTTGTCTTTCCTTCAGCAGCTCAGAGGGAAACCTTCAGAGGCTTTCACCATATCATTAAATGGATGTCTCAGAGAACAGTGGGGAATTTGATATGAAGGGCCCACACAGACTCATGGACATTTTTCCACAACCTGTGACTAGCAAAGATGCTGTCCCTATCATTGATTGTCCCAAAAAAGAGGATTTGCTGTGGAAGAAGTCTTATTGCTCTGCTAATTTGCAATGATATTTAACTCCAGTCACTGTCCCAGTACACTTTTAGAATATATGATTACCTGGCATTCTTCTTCCACAGGCTGGCTTTGGACTCCTGGAAAGTCTTTGCTACACTCCTTATACAAAAGCATAGATTGTGGCCAAAACCTTGCTATAAGCTGCCCGTTGTGGAACTGGTTTCAGCAGGTGTCATGAGATATTTGTCTTGAATCCAGGATCCTGGTTTTCGTACAGAAGTGCAGAATGCTGTGAATGTTTTTCCTTTAGAAGATGGAGGTTGAACTTTTCAGCTTCCAGACAGTTGAGGCTCTGCCCACCCTTAAAGATTTTGAGATCCCCTCCACTTTCTATGGAAAAGCCCTTCATGCACCATTCTCCAGAGGTCCTGAGGAAGAGCTACTTTTTTGGGAAGATGATATCTTATCTCCTCCACTGGCAGTCCCCTCAACTTGCCATTTTCCAGGCAACAGGCAAAACCAATAATGGAATAGTTGAGAAATGCTGTTAGTCAGTAGATTCCGTTTTTCTCTATTCTTTTCTTTTTGGAAACTTCTGGCCCATGCTCAGTATGTTTGGGTCTGTATCAAAACAGAACAGGGTGTCTTAGACACTAGCTGGCCATAATCTAGTTATATGATCCAGTTCAAAAAGTTATCTACCCACAGTTTCCCTTTCCTAACCCATATTTAGGGTTCCTTTTCATGAGATTTTGCTGTAAGAAGATATCTTGTCTTCCTCTCATCTTTATGAGACCTAAAAAAGTTCCTCTAAAGCAAGGGAGATAGTGGTTCTATAGCTGTTACTTTCTAGTCCCCCCAAAAAAGGGAAGATGACTTTCCATCTTGGAGTTAAGAGAACTCATCCTTTGTATATTCAAGTTCTGTATGGTAATGCAAATCACCACAATACATAATAAAGACACTTGCCTAAATCTTCAGGATGGTTAGTTGTTTTCACATCAACAGAATGCCTTCATTTAAAGATACATCTAAGTCATGGTAGGTTGGGATCACTACCAATACAAGGTTCTGCACTTCACCTAGGTCCTCATGATAGTGATAGCCCAAATCATAAGAAACATGACCATCCTTTAATCTTACAGGGATAGTAAGAGAAGGATAATTCTGTCCCACAATGCTTGAAAAATCTTTCTTCACACAAGGCATCCATTCTGGCAATCTTACTAAAGCTGAAGCATAATGAAGCATCTCTGAGCTCTGTCAAAGTGCACTAGGAGACAGAAAAATTAGTTATCAGTAATTCAAGTTATTTGAGATGTGTTGTCTGTATTCCCACTTCACACCCCACCGTCTTTTCTGGAGTGCCTGGTACTCTGGTATTCTGTGGCTGAGAGAAAATTTAGGCATGCACAGTCCTTTAGTCCTATGCATTTTGAGAGGCAGAGTTCATGCTATATGGGTCTTGCTAGGTGTAACAAGTGGGCATCCTGGCATTGGTCTGAACATTGGCCCACCCACTTGTTTCAGGGCAAACTGCTTCCCTGCCATGCCTTTGACGAGACTAATTAAAAGTTGTTAACCAAGCAGGAGGCTGCTCATTTAATTGCCCTGATACCAATGGTATACATGGCTCCAAACTGCCTCTTACACTGTGTCCCATGCCTTGCAGATGGCATCCATGGCTTAACACCCGGCCTACTTGCTTATTTGGCCTAACACCTGGCCTATAGCGTATCCCACACTAGGGTCTCCCTCCAGCGTCCCTACGCTAGGACCCATACTCCTGTGCCCTCATACTAGGAGACTCACTCCCATGCCGTCACGTTGGGACTCTCACTCCCCGCGTCTTCACATTGGGTTTGCAATCACTCCCACTCAGAGCTCCCAGTTCCTCCCTTTGCCTTGGGCTCCCTACCTGGCTTTGGACCCTCTTGGTCATGTCACACTCTGCACTGGGCCTCAATCCCCTGCCTGACACTGGGCCCCAATCTCCTTCTTGGGGCTCAGAATCCCACCCTTTTTGGAGCCTCACACCCAGCTCCCTCCATGAAGCTCAGGTGTCTCAGTGGACCTGGGCTCCATCTCAGGACCCTTTACATGACCTGGACCCAGCCTCCAGCTCCACACTGTAAACTTGGGCCCTTGCTTTGTTCTTGGGGTATGCACCGCTAGCCTTTCCCTTCCACAGGGTAACCTGCAAGGCAGCAGGGGTTGAGCCTTTCTGGTGCCCCGTATTCACCCTTTACTGGGGAGGCACAGGTGTGGCATTTCCTGGAGACTGCCCCACCACACCATTGAGCCCTAGGAGGGTATATTTTTAAGTCATGGACCAGGAGCTTCCACCACCCCCATAGCTCCTGCCCTATGCCTCCAAGAGGATAGGTGAGCAGCAGTTCTTCTGCCAGCTGTTTGCAACAAACTGCTGTCTTTACTGCTCAGGTCCTGTTCTTAACCTAAACAGCTGGGCCCTATTCCCAATCAGGCAGTTTCCTGCTAGTCATGTGCCTAATTGGGAGTGCAGTCACCTGCAGGCTGCTTACCCACGCCCCTTTTAGTGATAAGCACAGACTGTGCTTTGTCACGTCACACTAGGGTAAAAAAATACACCCATTTTCAAGTGCTTGAGGTACAGGTGCACCACAGTGGAACATGATGAGTATTTTTTTTCTCTCAGCCTTTACACCAGAGTTTTATGATGCTATATTTTGGAAATCATGTGAAAAATTCTTACACTTTCTAGTGCCTACTCACAGTGTTGGGTAGTCAACAAAGAGGGTATGAAAGTATGTAATTAATTAGAAGCATAGAGGATGTCATTATTTTACTGTTGATTATGATTTATATTAGAGCAGTTCATAGAGATTTCAACTAGATCTGGCCTCCATTTGGTTGTGTGTGGTGCAAACACATAGTAAAAAATAGACCCTGTCCCAAAGAGCCCACTGTATTAGACCTGAGTTTACCTTCTTATGGTTGTCCTGTTTGAATGTAGTTCAGTTAATTTGGTTTAGTATTATTGCCTCAGAAGAGATTTAGAAATTCCTGATTAATTAATTTGTTGGTTAATTTAGCAAAAAAGAAGCAAAATATTCTCCCCAATGTTTCATACATGTGAATTTCCACTCTATGCCCAAGAATGTATTGTCATGTCACACTCAGAATTCCAACTTCTTCTAACACTTTACCTCTTCTAACTCAAAATAAGATTCCTGAAAGCTTTTGTGAAGTAAATAAAATAGGCTCAAACCTTGTGTACCATATCCAACAAGCTAATTAGATGGCATTCATTTTCAAGTGTGCTGTTCAGAGTCACACTAAAGCAACATTCAGTGTGCATTAGAATGTCATAGGAATCTTTTTTGATGCTGACTGCTTTGTTTTAATACATCAGTCTGAGCTGTAAATAACCCCTAAGTAAAACTATGAGAGTTGATACTTGCATGTATTAAGGAAGCATCCATTTTCATTTCTTTCTGAATTTCACATCTCTGCCATTTAAATACTGTTAAGGAACCAACTGTAATGTGATGTTTCTGTCCGAGAAAAAATGCCTTCCCTTGGCTTCATCTCCCTTCTCATCCTGATCAAAAATTCAAATTCCTCCTTTAAAAAAAAAAAAAAAAAGAACTGTTGCTCAGAGACTTTCAGACTATTTGCTTCCATTTAATTTTAATATTAAATGTATTGGACTTTAGTAGTTGCACCATGGCTTAATTTATTTTGGAACATTTATCGGTATTTACGTAGGATTTAGTTAACAGTCTGCAGTTAGAGGCAGCTACGAAGCTAGCCTAGTGAGTCATATCCCTTATGCTGACACCCACTGAAACGGCTTCCTTGATACATATCCACTTATTTAAGGAGACAGGCAATATCGCGAGAAATCATATCTTATTATTCCCCATTTGCTGAAGTATGTGAATGCTTGAAGGACAGAGCTGAATCAAGAGAAAAAAAAAATCAGCCCCTAGGGGTCAGTGGCCATGGCTGCCGCAAGGAAGCACATAGGTGAAAGTGACTTTTACTCATTCAAATGATGCAAAACTTTTTTTTAAAAAAGGCTTGGTCCAGAATGCAAACAGAAGCCATGTGAAGAAAATATCCATATTAGTGCCACCTATCTAAGGAATATCTTGACTTGAAAGAGCACAGAAATGGTGATTATATTCTGATTCTCATGGAGGAGGCAGAAGCCATAATTGGCTTAATATTTAGAAGCAGCTAAACTAAACAGACATTATTAGTGCTTGGCATTTGGCCGATAACTTGATAATTTACTCATCATGGTCATCCGAGGGCCTCACTTTTCTCCCTCAGCAGTTAAAAAGCATATAACTGGATCAAGTAGAATTTTATTTCCAGAATATTCAAGTGTGGGTTGTAGCTGTACTTTGTTAGTAATAAACCAAATGCCTGCAACATACAGTGGGAAGACATGCATGTAAATGCTGGAGATCAAAGAGTTAGTCTTCTATGGGGATTATCTAATGTGACTACTTTCTTCCCCGTGTATTATTACAGCATCACTCAGTATATAGTGGGATTTCTTTTTATATTTGTTGATATACTGGAAAAGGCTTGAACTTCCTCCAAGTTTGCAGATCTATCTGCCATTAAGGATTCCTAAAGAACCCAGAGGGGCAGCTGCTGGTACACCAGCGTCGTTTTTCACTGAACTAAAATGCATAAAAAACAGTGGGGTAAGTGAATTCTTGCTGCAGAAATGGAAAAAGAGAAAATCCTGCCCTCACAAGCTTCCTGTTCTAGACGGCATTGTGTTGCTACACACCGTCTGTGCCCTGCAGGTAGTGCTACATCTCCTTTTGTAACGTGTACAGTTTTGCAGCTTTCCAGACCAACAAACAAAGCCCTAGTCTTTCAATATATGATTAGTAGAATTGTTAGTCTGCAGTTTATAATGGTTTATGTGGTAATTTACTGTCTATTTTTTAACCTCACAGTTTTAAAAAACTGCATTTTAAAATATTTATTGCTCGTACAGTACCCATAATTGGAAAAAGATTTGGTGATTCGGTCCTTCAGATGCGTTTGCTGGCAAGCCTTAGCTAGGCACATAGATTAATGCCTCACCACCTGCAGGTCGTTTGGTGCTGTCCTAGAATCTCTTGCAGGTATTTTGGCATGTCTGTAGCAATCACTGTGCCTGAACAACCTTACTGTCACATGGCTCACACACCCACACGCTGTCACAGCCTCACTTCTCCAGTAAAAGAAGAAGCTGACAGCAATAAGGAATTTAAAAAAAAATGTCTCTGTTGGAGGAAGGAAATGTATGCAACTGTCGTGGAAGGAACAGTGTTTGGCTGGAGGGAGCTTCAAGCTCCCCTTTACTCTTAAATGCATGAGTTAGAATTAGTTGCAGCTGAACATACAAATTGTGTTTAAACTAGCAATTCTCTTTCTGGGAAAAAGGTGGGAAAGAGAAGAAAGCCTTGTTGTGCATCACCAAGGAGAATGATGCTTTCAGGTAGGCAACCATAAATCCTTCTGGATCACGGTGTGTGTGTGAGAGGTCACCAGGACCTTTGATGTTTACACTTGGGCAAGAGTATGGAGGAGTGGAGGCTGCCCAGACCTTCCAATCCCACTTCAGACCATTGATACAGGATCCAAAGGCCAGACTGAGTCTAGACATTCAGTGCCTTGATGGCTGTAGTTACATGTATGTCCACGAATCGAATCTTCGTCCCCCATGTGGCAAAAAAGGATTCTACCACTGAACCACAACAGCACATTCCTTTGAGGAAGAAAGCACTATATAGTTACTGGATAAAATTCATAAAGCTTGAATTTCAGGTGCATTTTACAGAGATATGCGCTTCAGTGAAACAGGAGTCTTTTCCATCTTTGTTTTTGGGAAACATTTCCTTTCTCTCGAGAGATAGCAACACTTCTAGAGATTATCCAGTCCTGTTCCCCACGGGAATCATTATTAGCTCTGAAGCCCAAGTTACTCTTATGCATAGGGTGACCATAAGGAAATCAGCTGCAGGCAGGCAGCAGCACTGCCTGTCTGCCCACCCACCTTCCTGGCACGCCGTGCCACTCCATCTCCCTGCTGGACTGTGCCCTGCATCCAGGACACTTGTTTTAATCTTCACCAGCCAGCTGGGACCGACCAGTGAAATATGGGACTGTCCTGAGCAAATCTGTATGTATGGTCACCTTACTTATGCAGTACTTTTCTTTATACAGGGATATCTCATGGCTTGTTGCCATCCTCCACCACAAGCTGTTTCAGGAGGAAGCCATGAACCCTTCACCCGACTGACATTTTCTTAGAGTATGTGAAGTGTCCAGGCCCATGCAGCTGCCTCTTCCTTTGTTTCTTGGCAGCTTTATTTTTGGAAAAGGTTGCTATCAACTCTCATCCTCTTTTATAGGGAGAGGAATGGTGCATGTCTGATCACCCCTAACCAACTGCCAGAAATCACTCTGAGAGAGAGGCACTGTTGCTCATTGTGCTTTTCTATAAATGTATCAGGATAAAAAATCTGGAAGCATAAATTCTTAGTTGCATAAAACAGGGCCAAAGTCTATTCTCAGTTGCTTGCACATAACTCCCTGGCAATCGTACAATCATTACCTGAAGGCATTTAGATCACTTCATGAGATTCCATTTGCTTCAGTCAAAGAATATTGGGGTTTTGTATGCAATAGATTCCCTTTGAGAACAGGATTGTTTTATTTAGAATTAAGCTAGTGTGCACAATCTTAAAAATACAAAGACAGATGTATCAATTCAAAATCTAAGGGCTAACTCATTGGTCCTTAAAGGTTTTCAAACTGAAAAATGTTTAAATAGTTCTCTGCTTTAGGAACTATATGTTTAGGAGCCTGGTTATAGAACCTGCACACCACACCCATGAAACATGCCCTGCTTATTTGTTCCCACTCAATATGCTTCATATGCTGGAAAAGTGACAATGAGCACATGCCGAGAAGCACAGCTGACACAGAGGCTAGGGATAGAAGTTACACATAAACTGGTTTAAGTGATCAGAAACTGGTTTAAACCTGTAACAGAACAGAAGTTCAATGCACATAAACTAGTTTCAAAATGACAGAAACTGATTTAAAATAAACCTGTTTAAATGAAGTGTCAGACTTAACTGATCACAGTCAAACCAGTTTATGGAACTTCTGTCCTGGATCCCTTCCTTGTTTTAGTTAAATCAGAGTCCCCCAGCATCCCAGGGTGCTTTGCAGCCCTGGGCTGGGCTGTGCCATCGGCTTCAGAGAGTAGGACTGGCCCTGCCCCTCTGCTCCCTAACTTGAACAAAGGCGGCGGGGCATGGCCAGACATGGGCCCGGCCTAGCCCCGTAAGGCAAAAAGGGCAGGGAAGGGGTTTATATCCTCCTCCCTCCCCTTTTTCCCCCCTGGGGACCCTATGTGGGGTCCACCTGGTGGGGGCATAGCAGCCCCAGTCAGGCATCCCCCCCACCACCGCTCGAGTGGGAGGGGGCATGGCCAGCCCTGGCAGCAGCCTGAAGTGAACAGGGAGATGGAGGGGGATTTAATTCCCCCCTCCCTCCCCTGTCCTATAGACACAGACCCCAGCCAGGGTCTGCCAGGAAGGAGCTCAGCAGCCCCCGTCAGGCATTTCGCCCTGCTCACTGGTTGAGCAGCAGGGGTAGGGGAGGG
>NW_005842406.1:1058972-1063939 GCF_000455745.1 Alligator sinensis | reverse complement strand
GCGGGCCCCAGCAGCAGGGTGAAGTGAACCCTCTGTTTGTTTCACACTGTTGCTAGGACTGGCCGTGCCCCCACCACTCAAGCATCAGGTTTAGCCAGAATTGCCAAAAAGCCCCACTGAAGTGCCCAATCTATACAGATGCCAGAGCTGGGTCAAAGTTATGCATTGCTTCCTCCGGTAAAGCATTTTTTGTTTGTTGTTTTTAACATCTGTAAGCAGCCATGATGAAAATAAATTCTCTTTAATGTAATGGGCTTCTATTTACCTGCTTCATTTTGTATTTTCACTGCTTATTTCCTAGGCAAAGGACTGAACAGGTTTAAGTGCTTTTCTGCCTGCTACCTTTGTCATTTTATGGTCTAGGTTTTGTTTTACCATGTGTGCATGCTCATGTGTGTTTATGTACAATCTTTGCATTATGCACAGTTTTGAAGGGTAGCTACCCTTTAAATCAACAAAATGTCTAAGAAAGAGAAGCCTTGAACAGCGCACAGAAGCCTTACTCTTTTGGACCAAACTCCAAACTGCTGGAAACTGTAAGAAGGACCCTGATCTGTGACATGGCTCGACAGTGACATATACTTCAACAATGAGACCAAAAGTAGCTATTCAGATCTCCACTAGTTATGCAGCACAATCTGACAACCACCAACCTAACTGACATGAACTAGTGCAAGACAATTCAGAATTAAGATCAAGATTTTAACCTTTATCTTTTTTTAACCTGTATCTTTTGGCATAAAACATATAAATATTAATGGAAATGATTTGGCTTGTACCAGTGTTTCTCTACCTCAGCTTGGCACTGGCCAGGGAAGCACCATTCAGGGCTAAAACTGTCCCCTAGCGTGACTTCTGGATCTTGTGCCCCCCAGGAAGCAGCCTCCACAGGGTGTCAGAGGACTGAGGCTTCATCTGCATGAATATGCCTTTCCTCTTCTCGCTGCTGCTGCTCTCTAGGGCTGTGCAAAGCTTCAGTCCCCGATTCAATTCGGTGGAGATTCAACCTGATTCAGTGGCCAAATAATTTCATAGTTTCATAGTTACAGGGTCGGAAGGGACCTAATAGATCTTCTAGCCCGCCCCCCCGCCAGGGCGGGAGAACAACCCAAAAACAAAACAAAACAAAAAAAAAACACCCTAAAAACAAAAACGGGACTCAAATGAGTCCAGCCAGGTAAGTATCCAGCCTCTTCTTAAAGATCCCCAGGTTAGGGGCCAGCACCACCTCCCTTGGAAGTTGGTTCCAGCTCCTAGCCGCCCTAACTGTGAAGTAGTTTTTTCGGATGTCCAATCTGTACCTCCTCTCCATCAACTTGTGCCCATTACTCCTTGTTATGCCAGCGGGGGCTAGGGGAAACAGCGTCTCCCCCAAACCCTTCTGGTTCCCCCTAGTGAGTTTATAGACGGTCACCAGGTCCCCCCTCAGCCTTCTCTTGTGGAGGCTGAATAGGTTCAGGTCCCGCAGTCTCTCACTGTAGGGTCTGCCCTGTTGTCCCCGGATCATGCGGGTGGCCCTCCTCTGGACCCTCTCCATGTTGTCCACATCCCTCCTGAAATGGGGCGCACAGAACTGGACACAATACTCCAGCTGCGGCCTGACCAGCGTCGCATAGAGGGGGAGGATCACCTCCCTGGCTCTACTCGAGATGCACCTGTGGATGCACGACAAGGTCCGGTTAGCCCTGCCAACCATGACCTCGCATTGTCGGCCCATGTTCATCTTGGAGTCAATAATGACACCAAGATCCCTTTCCGCCTCCGTGCTCTCAAGTAGGGAGTTCCCCATCGTATAAGTGTGCTGCTGGTTCCTACTACCCAAGTGCAGCACCCTGCACTTGTCCGTATTGAAACGCATCCTGTTCCTGTTTGCCCACCCCTGTAACCTATCCAGATCCTTCTGCAATCTCTCTCTCCCTGCTAGCGTGCTCACCTCCCCCCAAATTTTGGTGTCATCAGCAAATTTAAACAGGTTGCTTTCCACCCCAACATCAAGATCGCTGATGAAGAAATTGAACAGCGCAGGCCCCAGGACCGAGCCCTGGGGGACTCCACTACCCACCTCCCCCCAAATCTCTGAATCCAAATCGAATCAGGAGACCCTTTAATTTCTCCAAATTGATTCAGAGAGATTTGCAAAGATTTGGAGATTCAGATATAGACACAGCTTGAAATGTTTTTTTCTACATATCTCAAGGCACCAGGCGGCTTGTGAACGATGCGATGGTGAGGCAGATGGAGTGTCCCATGGGAGCATGGTGGTGGGGGGGGTCCCAGCGTGCTTGGCAGCAGACCCAAAAGTGAACCAGAAGCACTTTCGGTGCACTTCTGGGTCCACTGGGGATCACATGGAGGGGGCCCCCCTGCACCTCCCTGGCTCAGTGACTGATGCCTCTTGGGTCTGTGGGGGCACCCAGGGTCCCCCCCAACCATGGCTGATTACAGAGCTACAGGGGAGGGCCCCACCACACTTAGTGGAAGACCTGGAAGTGGACCCAAAGTACTTCCGGTCCTCTTCCAGGTTTGCAGCCAAGCACGCAGGGGGGCCCCCTGTGCTCCTGTGGGATGCTCCATCACGAGCCATGCCTGGTACCTCAAGTTATGTAGAAAAAATGTTTAAAGCTATATCTATGGTGGAATCACCAATTCTCCAAATCAGCATCAAATCTTCAGATTCGTATTTGGCCGAATCGAATCGGGGACAGTGATCTGAATTAAATCACTGTCCCCGATTTGGGCCGAATCCAAATCCGAATCCAATACAGCCTATTTTGCACACCCCTGCTGCTCTCCTACTTGTCCTGCTTCCAAGAGCTAGCTCTCCCCAGGGACTGCTCCATGAAACAGTTATGTTCCATGGAACCAGCATGTCCTGCTTCTTTTGCTGAAGCAGGTGCGTTTTAGGGCAGTAGGTCCAAGGAGCTCTGGGAAGCTGCTCTGCCCAGTGGCATTTGCTGCATGGCTGAGGGATAGAGTAAGTCAGCACAGGGGTGCACAGGCTGTGCCAGGAATAAGTTTTCCACTCTGGTCCCCCATCACTCCTCTTGGAAACAAGAGGTGCACAGGACAGTTCCACCTGCCCTGCATGCCTATGTCCAGGGGATGCCATGCAAGGTCATTGTGACAGGGGCATGCTAGGGGCTGAGTCCCGTGCCAGCCCACCCACCTGTCTCAGGGTGGACTGCCCCATAGTCTCACCTGCCATGACTTTGCTGTTCCCATAAACGGATGGTAGATGTGGGAGACTGCCCATTACATGCCCTGATGCCAGGGGCCATTATCTGCAGCTCTCACCTCCACTACAGCACAGCCAATGCCTCGCAGATGGCATCCACATGTCATAATCAGAGTCTGCACCACGACTGGTGCTCCCAGGTCTCACAGGGACTCTCACTCCCTCCCTGGAGCAGCAGGTCATTGTGCTCAACCTACCAGTCTTACTTTTGTCCCACACTTGGCCTCCTTACCATGGAGGACTTACCAGGATCAGGACTCACCCCTGTCTCTCTGGCTGAGCCCCCTACTCAGCCTCTGGCCCAAACAACAGCCTCAGGCATCCACAGTTATGCCTTGGCCTCTTCCTCACACATGGGGTTCCTACTACGAACCCTACACCACACCCCACCATAGGGTCTTCTCATCTTCATGATTGACTATTCACAGGGTTGGCCCTCACACTGCCTTCAGGCTTACTTCCAGTTCAAACCTACTCAATGTGCCCCTGGGACTGCCCTTCAGGCCTACTCTTTGTTCAGCCCTACTCAGCCCTGCTCTCACACAGCCCTTCAGGCCTATTCCTGTTCAGCCCTTCTTTGTGTAGGGCCACACTCTATGCTCTTCTTGTTACCCCCTCTGAGGTCTCTGGGACATCCCTGCTGGGCTCAGGTGGCATGCTGCTTGCTGTCTGGCCCCACTACTCCCACAGCTACCTCCAAAGCCCACTCAAAGGTGGTGGCTGGGGTTAAGGCATCCTTCCTTGCCTTTCACCAGGGAGTTAACTGGCCTGGCATTTCCTGGGGACTCCTGTGCCACCAGGAGCCCTGGCAGGGTGCAGTTTTAGGTCATGCCCAGAACCACAAGCTTCCAGCCCCTACCAGCTAGATGTTCCATGCAGCTCAGCCAGGCAGTGTTTCTGCCTCAGCTGGCAGCAGCAAACTGCAGTCTTTATATCCCATGCTCTCAAAATGGCTGCCATCATCAGGCACCTGGTAGCTGCCTGACTGTGCCCTGCCACAGTCATACCGGAAGAGCATTGGCAAGACTGGTGACTCCTGCCTGCTTTAGGTTTGCCAGAGAACCCTAATGCAGGGGAGGAGCTTGTGCTTATGCAGCCCTTGCTGATCACTCTGCAGCATCCTTGAAACAGTTTTTCAGTTTGCTGGGGTGCTGCGGCTCCCTGATTGAGAACCACAGGTCCGTCTAGTATAAAGAAGACAAGTTAGGGAATGATGTTTTAGCTTCCTTTTTAGGTTTGGTGGGTATCGCATCAGTCATGTTGTTGAAATTCATGGATTTTTAAAATTCATATTATATTTCATATTTTGACATATGCCATCACATGTCAACTGTCTTCTTCATGTCCCAGGAATGCAGCTCAATTTTGACTGCTTTTCCATGCCAAGGAGGAATGATGGGTACCTTTCCCTGGAAAGATAGCGTGACTGACACCACTGCCAGTTCTCATTTTCTTCACGTGTTTTGACTTTTCCTCTTGTGTTTGCATGTCACATCCTTATGGCAACATAACTCACTGGGACAGCACACTTTTGTCCCTGTCCTTTTACTAAGGTACACAATGTCTTTACTCATCAGTTCCTTTCCTTGTAGGCTATCAGGTTTCCTTTTCATTGAGGATGCATTTGGAAAATTTCTAGAGTTGGAAAAATTGTGGAATTTTCTGTTAGTTTGTGGAACCAAGTCAGAAGTATTTTTAGTTTCTTCTAACTTAAAAATATTGGCTGCCTATA